>NC_087572.1:2447500-2747500 GCF_036250125.1 Pseudopipra pipra
TCGCGTTCCCGGGCCGAGGCGATGAGGTTCCTGTTGGAGGGACGGTTGGGCAGGGACACAAAGGCCACCTCTGTCTGTGAAGCTGCAGATCAGAGCTCTCACCCTCTGCGTTGTGTTTTTCCTCTCCCTTTCTCCCTTCCCGCTGCCACAGGCGAAGCTGGAGGAGGCGCTGGCCCTGGCCACCGATTTCCAGAACTCCCTCCAGGACTTCATCAACTGGCTGACACTGGCTGAGCAGAGCCTGAACATTGCACCCCCAGCCAGCCTCATCCTCGCCGCGGTGCTGGCCCAGATCGATGAACACAAGGTACCCACCCCATGGGCACTCAGTGGCTCCATTCTCAGGGTGGAGGGGGCGAGGGTGGCACCTCATCTCCCCTGCACCCACGGGCTGGTCGTGGCCACATCCAGCTCCCCTTACAGGTGGGCCACCTTTGCTGTTTGCAGGTGTTTGCCAACGAGGTGAACGCGCACCGGGATCGCATCATCGAGCTGGATCAGACCGGGAACCAGCTGAAGTTCCTCAGCCAAAAGCAGGACGTGGTTTTGATCAAGAACCTGCTGGTGAGCGTCCAGTCCCGCTGGGAGAAGGTCGTCCAGCGCTCGGTGGAGCGAGGAAGGGCCCTTGACGATGCCAGGAAGCGAGCCAAGCAGGTGAGAGACGTGAGAAGGGTGTGACAGACCTCAGGAATGCCCAGCCTTGGAGGGCAGGAGGTCCCAGGACCAGGAAGGAACTGGGGACACCACCAGTGTGAAGTTTCAGACTTGCTCCTGTTGCTTTGCAGTTCCACGAAGCCTGGAAGAAGCTGATTGATTGGCTGGAGGATGCAGAGAATCACCTGGACTCAGAGCTGGAGATTTCCAATGATCCTGACAAAATCAAGCTCCAGCTCTCCAAACACAAGGTAAGGCTTTGCCAAAGCCAGACTGGTGCTGGATGTGGGGTGGAAGGAAGGGAGGGGAAGCAGGGCAGTATCTCCTCTGCCATCAGGACAAGGGAAAAGCCTTCTGCTGCCATGGAAAACATTCATCTGGGAATGCAGTTCTGAAGCAGTTTTGTTTTCTCTCTGTTTCCCAGGAGTTCCAGAAGACTCTGGGTGGAAAGCAGCCTGTCTATGACACCACCATCAGGACAGGCAGAGCCCTCAAGGAAAAAGCCTTGCTTCCAGATGACACTCAAAAGCTGGACAATTTACTGGGAGAGGTCCGGGATAAGTGGGACACAGTGTGTGGAAAATCTGTGGAAAGGTAAGTCCAGCTCCAACATTGTACCAACAGTACTCATGTGCCAGGACTCTGTTACCAAAAGGATTTCATGGGGTGGTTGGAGGGCACTGGGACATGACAAAAGGAGTTGAGTTTATTCATGGGAGTTCACATGGATGTTTGTTTTCCAGGCAGCACAAGCTGGAAGAAGCCCTGCTGTTCTCTGGGCAGTTCATGGATGCACTGCAGGCCTTGGTGGACTGGCTCTACAAGGTGGAACCCCAGTTAGCTGAAGACCAGCCTGTCCATGGGGACCTGGATCTGGTCATGAACCTCATGGATGCTCACAAGGTGAGAGCACCTTTTCCAGCTCTTCTCTGAGACCTGAGTGGGGCTTGTCTTCCCCAAGAGCCAAAGAACAGAGGCAGAGTTGGTGCCTTCCTGCAGAGCTGCGTGTTTTGCTTCCTGCAGTGGATAAGGGGGGGAAAAACAGTGGAAAAAGTGGGAAGGAACTTTCACATCACAGGGAAGGTGACAGGAGCTGACCCTACTTGGCTTTTGTCCTCCCTCCCTCCCTCCAGGTCTTCCAGAAGGAGCTGGGGAAGCGCACGGGGACAGTCCAGGTGCTCAAACGCTCCGGCCGGGAGCTCATCGAGAACAGCCGGGACGACACGACCTGGGTGAAGGTGCAGCTGCAGGAGCTCAGCAACCGGTGGGACACGGTGTGCAAGCTGTCAGTGTCCAAACAAACCCGCCTGGAACAGGCCTTGAAGCAGGTGAGGAGAAGACCACAGGTGGAAATGGTCTTGGAGAGCTTTGCTGGGCTCCAGGTTTGTGCCGGGAGCTCAAGGCAAAGCTCAGGGAAGGGGTTTTGCCCTGGCCAGGCAGGACACCCCCAGCCCTATAACAGTTGCCAGGGAGAGCTGTGAAGCAGTGAGTTGGTGGCAGTGATTTACTGATTGTTTTCCCAAAAAAAAAAGAGCTGATAAGGGCTGGTTTGAAAAGGGAGGATGGGAAGATCTCATCGATGTGCACAGCAGGGATAGAGCAGTGATGAGAGACAGGCCAGGCTGGTGTTTGCCAGTGTTTAGTGTGAGGGAGAGACCTCGACTGAATCTAAAAAAAAAAAAACAACCCCAAAGGTCAAAGGCTCTTAAGCAGCTTTTACATCAAGTAGGCAATTTACAGAATAAAACTACCCAGGTGCCAGACTGCTCAGGGTATGGGCAGTTGTGATGTTTTTAAAAACATTTAGTCCTTCAGTGCAGCTGATGCTGAGGGGAGGGAGGTGCCTGGTTGCTGCAGGACCTGGCTGCTGGTGCTGCACAAACCCAGGCCACAAACTGGGCTTTTTTTCCCCTTTTTTTATATTTTTCATGTCCCTCTCAGCCCGTTGTCCCCCCAGCTGTCAGCAGTGAATCCAGCAGCCTGTTTGGGGAGGTGGAAGGCTGATGCCTGTGCTTTTGTCTCTGCAGGCAGAGGAGTTCAGGACAGCTGTGCACATGCTGCTGGAATGGCTCTCGGAGGCAGAGCAGTCCCTGCGTTTTCGGGGAGCACTACCTGACGATGCTGAGGCACTGCAGTCCCTCATCGATGCCCACAAGGTAACAGGGAGCTCCAAAATGCAACCCGAGCAAAATTTATGGGGGAGGATACTGCAAAATTAATTTGTGCCTTTCAGGAGTTCATGAAGAAAGTGGAGGAGAAGAGGGTGGACGTGAACGCGGCGGTGGGAATGGGGGAGGTCATCCTGGGCGCCTGCCACCCCGACTGCATCACCACCATCAAACACTGGATCACCATCATCCGAGCCAGGTTCGAGGAGGTGAGTCCCTCAGGATTTGTTCCAGGCTGGTGGTTGCAGGGATGGCCACGGGGTGGTGGGTCCTGCCTCAGGTTTCCCACACTGGGCTGACGCTCATCCTGTTTCCAACAGGTTCTCACGTGGGCAAAGCAGCACCAGCAGAGACTGGAGTCTGCTCTTTCCGAGCTGGTGGCGAATGCAGAGCTTCTGGAAGAGCTCCTGGCTTGGATCCAGTGGGCTGAGACAACCCTGATCCAACGGGACCAGGAGCCCATGCCACAGAATATCGATCAGGTCAAAGGACTCATCTCCGAGCACCAGGTGAGCCCAGTGCTGAGCATGGTGGGCACTCAGCAGAGGGACAGAGGGTGGGATCCTTCCCTGGAGGAGGCATTGACTTCTCTTGGAAGTCCCTATTAAAGCAGCATGGGACCCAACCGGAGCAGAGCCAGCCCAGGGATGAACTCCAACCCTTGAAATCCAAGCCAGCACTGAGCAGTAGCTCAACCACGAGCTGCCATCGCTGGTGCTTGATGCTCACCTCTCCTCCATGGGCCTGGCACATCCCAGTCAGGGTCTGCAAAACAAAAAGTCTCAAAATCACGAAGGTTTTCTTGTCCTTTCTGTGTTTGGACAGTCCTTTATGGAGGAGATGACACGGAAACAGCCGGACGTGGACCGGGTGACAAAGACATACAAGAGAAAAGCTACTGAGCCTCCCCATGGGCCCTTCATCGACAAGTCCCGCAGCAACAGTACGTCTGCTTTGGGTGAAACGTTCTAGCATGGCAGGAAATGAAATACATAGGAAGCTAATTAACTTTGATTATCAATTAGCAAGGCATCCTGCGTTAACAGCCACCAGGAAGGCTGTTGAGACTTGTCAGGAGGGGAAAATCCAGGTGGCACTTCCCAAAACGCCCGTGCTGGGTGTGCTGTTCCTGGGGGTGCTTGGGCTGGAGCTGCTCTTCTTTCTCTCTTGCTTTGGGATGAGGTTTTGGGGTGGTTTTTTATGTTGTTTCTTGAAGCCAGAGTCCAGTGTGAGTTCCTGACTGCCAGAGGGCTGTGGGTGTAGAGCTGTCACCATGTCCTCCTACCTGGGCACACTGCATCCCTTGGGATACCAGCCAGCAAGGCCGTGGGAGCTTTTCTCTTCTGAAAAATGAAACAGATTTCATTGCTGCTCTTCCCTGGACAGCTCAGACTTGCTTGTACCCATCAACACTACCTCAAACAATTAGTTTTCCTCCCTTTTTCCAGGAAAATCCTTGGGTCAGGCTGCTCCCCCCAGCATGCCCATTATCTCCCAGTCAGAAACAAAGAACCCCCGGATAAATCAGCTCTCAGCACGTTGGCAGCAGGTCTGGCTGCTGGCCCTGGAGCGGCAGCGGAAGCTCAACGACGCCCTGGACAGACTGGAGGAGGTAACAGCCCCTGGCTGCTCTGGGAAGGAGGGGAACTGGGAGTTCATCCCCAAAAACATGCGTTTTAAATTAGCGCTGCCCCCAGCTCTTGCAGACAGTTCCTGCTGCCTTTCCAGAAACCAAATGTTCTTAAAATATTAAGGCTAAAACCCCTTCGGTGATTAATTAATTAACTGCACATTAACCAACTTTGTGCCCCTGTAGTTGGTATCTGTAGAGCTAATGACAGCCAGGCCCTGCTTTCCTCCTAGTAATTAGTTTAACAATTACTGTCTCTATCTTTTCCAAACATCTAATGTCATTTTTGTTTTTATTTACGCTTAACAAAGCAGCTATGCCCAGAAGTGAGTGGTTTTTTTTGTTTTCTGTTGCTTTTGCTGTAGGTCAGTTCAGTTTATACGTATTCATGTTTTTTCTTTGTTGCTTTTAACCCCAGGAGTGTTTAGAGAGAGAAAAAAAAAACCCAAACCCCTACTAAAAGTTGTTGTGTTACCTTGGTGTGAACTGCTCGAGCTGGTGTGGTTGTGGGGGTCCTTTTGGGGGATAAGAAGGGTGTTAGTTTAAATTGGAGGGTCTGAGGCTGGGGCAGGGTTTGTAGAGCTGAGTTGTGCCCCAGCTGCTGTGCAAGACGAGCAAGAAATCCTTTCTTGTCTGCTCAGAGGGAAAGGGAGAGGGGAGATTCATGCTCAAAATTATGGTGACAGTGGGAATTCCTCCCTGGTGAGTCCATAGGGTGAGGAAACATGCCCAAAAGCCCGAGCAGATGGGGTGGAGGTGTGTGTGTGTGTGTCTGTGTGCAAGCAGCTGATCTCCTGCCTGTGTGTCCGTACGGCAGCGCGGGGGACGCTGCATCCCGTGTCGGTGGTCCCGTGATGCGCAGTCCACGTGCTGGCTGTCGGCTACGCTGTGTGTCCTGTTCTGGAAAGTCACTCTGGGGCAACCCCCTCGTTAATCAGGGTCATCTGGATAAATCCAGACCAACCTTCCCCGGGAGGGCGGGCAGGGAGCGTTGGCGCCGGGCGCTGGGGCTCAGCCAAGGCCGGTGTTTTGGGGCTGCTGCTCCGTTGGGATTTCTCCCACCGACTCTTCCCGACTTTGCCTTCCAGTTGAAGGAGTTTGCGAACTTCGACTTCGATGTCTGGCGGAAGAAATACATGCGCTGGATGAACCACAAGAAGTCCCGTGTCATGGACTTCTTCCGGCGCATCGACAAAGACCAGGACGGGAAGATCACCCGGCAGGAGTTCATCGACGGCATCCTGGCTTCCAGTAAGCCCGCGGGATGAGCTTGGAAAACAACCGCCTTGGTGCCCCCACACCTCTGCCTCTGATGAATGAGGTCCCTGCATCCTCATTCCTTTCTCCTTCCAGAATTCCCCACCACGAAGCTGGAGATGACGGCGGTGGCCGACATCTTTGACCGCGACGGCGACGGCTACATCGACTACTACGAGTTTGTGGCTGCTCTCCATCCCAACAAGGACGCCTATCGCCCCACCACTGATGCTGACAAGATCGAGGATGAGGTAGAGCAACAAAAAAAGGGGTGCTCGGGGTTGTTGGGGTGGTTCAGGCTGCAGGTTGGCAGTGGGGGGAGGCAAAAAACAGGTAAAAAAAGGGGTTGTGGTGGTGCTGAGCCAAAATAAGTGGTTGGAATTGATGGTACCTACCATGTTTTTGAAGGAAAGGCTGCGTAGGGCTGTGTTTTATCCAAGAAGTGACTTGTACTGGGATAGGCTCCCAAAATCCTGGTTCCTTACCTCTCTTGTTGGTGATGGCAGGTCACCAGGCAAGTGGCCCAGTGCAAGTGTGCCAAGAGATTCCAAGTGGAGCAGATCGGCGAGAACAAATACCGGGTAAGGCAGAGGGGGATCAAATGCTGCCCCAGTGGCACAAATCCTGCTCCCCCTTCCCACCCGGGGAGGGGGGATCACTGAGGGGGTGCCCAGCCTGGTGTGGGAGGATCTGGGGGGGAGATGGAGACCTCGTGCCCTGGCACGGCGGCTCCCGGCGGAGGTGGCTGGGCCGTGTTTTCCCGGCTCCATCCTTGGCCCCAGGGCGTTCCCTGAACTGGGAGAACATAAAAGTGTCCCTGTTCTGGGGCAGCCAGCCCGGGGGCCCCGTGAAACGCCGCATTCACTCCGCCGGAGCCGCCCTTGAAGTTTTCCTCATGGATGAGTGTACCTTACGCCTGTGTTTTTCTTAGCTCGCTCCCGAAGAAGGGAGAATAATTTCCTTACAGAATCTCTTTGTAACGAGCTGCTGTTTATGTTTCAAACCCTTCACCGAGGTGAAGTGGTGAAACGAGCTGGTGGCAGGGCTCCCACTTCCCTGCCCACTGGTTTCAGGGCTGATGCTCCAGCCGGGAGTCGCTGATCCACAGCGTTCCCCCCTCCGGCTGCACCAGCCCCAGCCTCCCAGAGCCTCTCTCTCCCCCCAAATAGCCCCAACCCCCCCCAGATTTCTAACTCTGCAGTTAACAGTTTTCGTGATTATTGCACTGTTAATCCCATAAATGTTTTTCTTGTTTTTCTTTCCCCTCCTCTTCCTCTGGACTTTCCTCCCCGCTCCCCATTCCCTCTCCCTCCAACTCCTCCCCCTCCATAGTTCTTCCTCGGCAATCAGGTACAGTCTGCCTTGTGTTGCTGTCTCTCACCTCTGGAATTTTTTAACCAACGTAGTTGTGTGTCAGTGATGCTGCTCTGTCCTGTGGTGCTGTGGGAGGACATGATCTGGGAGCGCTGCTGAGCAGAGCCTGGTACAGAGGAGTGCCACCCAAAAGAAAAAAAAAAAAAGAAAAAAATGGCATTAGGCAGAAAAAAAGGGGAAAAAATCAATGGAAAAAGCAGGATTTGACAAAAATGGAGAGATTTTTCTCTCTGAGCTCCTTCCTCGGATAGACTGGGGATGTTGATGGTAACCAGTGGTGAATCATGGCACCCTGTAGTGGGAGCACTGGGATACAGATGGATTTGTGCTCCTGTGGGGAATCCCAGGGGTACAACTACCTGCACTAGGGCTGTACCAGGCTCTGGGTGGGTTTGGATCGCAATCACCATGGAATGAGAGCGCTGAGTCCACCCCTTTAATCCCATAGGTAACAGTAACTAAACCCTCATTCCTGCTACACCCACTGAGTAACTCCTCACTGGAGGAAGGCTCCCAAAACCTGCATGTATCCCAATATTGTTGTGACCCGGGATGAGCAGTGCAGCCCCTCTGAGTGCAGGCTGGTTTGGGGGACAGAGCCATTCTGATGTCCCCACTGCCTCTGCCCAAATAAAAAAGCCTGTTTTTCATGTGGAATGATGGTGCCCACCCAAAAAGATGCCCAAACCGAAACAAACTGGGATGTTGGAAGTGGATGACTCTGAAGACTCTGGCTTTAATTTAGGCAGTGATTATAGAAGCATTTTCAACAAGAGCTGAAAAATAATGTAAATGTGGCAGCAGAAATGAGAATTGACTCATCCCTGGGTTTGGCTTTTGAAGGACACCTCATGTAGAGCCTGGAGAGAGGGAAGGAGCTCCCCTGCCCTCCTCCCTGCCCACGGGCACCAGGGCAGCTCTTTAACCACCACACTCAGACAAGTTTTGGTAGGACTCCCAGGCAGGGAGACCCCCCAGTGGTCCAGTATGCCATATCCCTGTGGGTCAGAGATGCTGTCACCTCCTGCCCCTCTGCCTGCCATGATCCATCCCAGTCACTTTGCACTCTCTGTTTGCATTGAATCTTTTTGTGTGTGTGTGTATCCACCCACAAAAAGTGTTCCTGTTTGGGTTTTTTCCCATTTTTTTTTAATCATTCTGAAGAGGGTCTTGCTTCCAAAGGCTGGATCTCCTGTCTTCTCATCCCAGCAGGTGCTCTGTAGACCTGGATGCAGAGCTGCCACATCCAAGCCGGGCTCTCAGTGTCCCTTCCCCCAGCAGACATCCAGGAGCCTGAGCTTGGCCTTCCAAGAGATTTAGGGAGACTGCTAAAACAGGCACATGCTTCAGAATCGGGGTGCACTTGTTTTGATGTCACAGGTGTTTCAGATCACTAATGAACATCGCAATCACTAATCAACATTCCTGCCTGGGTTCCCATCACTCTGCACTCACTGAAACATCCTCACTGGGCGATTGCTGTGGCGGGGGCTTTGTGGCTGGTGGGGTCAAGTCTGAGGCTCAGGAAAATCCCTGGATTTCAGACTTGATGATGATTAGAGGTGTTTTGCTCAGCAGTGACGCAGCTGAATCAGCCGGCTCTTTCCCACGTGGGCTGCACCGGGAGGGTCATGGCATTGTCAGCCTCTGTTTCCTTCACAATAAAAGGGCAAAAAAAACTACAACTCTGTCTGAGAAAACCCATCCAAACCCCAAATTCTAAAATTCCATTTGCTGCCCTCAAAAATTCACTTTCCAGCTTTAAAATCAGAGGATTTGGGGTGGTCGCATCATCTTAAAACCAAGGCAGCAGGAAAAACTCCTGTCGGTTGGTACTGCCCTGCACTTACTCCAGAAGAACCTGTCTGGAGAAGCATTAAAAATATTAAACAGATGGGTAAAAGCCTTTTGGTGCAGCCTGTTGTGGGAAGGAGCCAGGTGTCCCTCGTTGTTCCCCCTCCTCTGACCTGTTCCTTGGCTCCGCAGTTCGGCGATTCCCAGCAGCTGCGGCTGGTCCGTATCCTGCGGAGCACGGTCATGGTTCGTGTCGGAGGGGGATGGATGGCCCTGGATGAATTTTTAGTGAAGAATGATCCGTGCAGAGGTAAGGCAGTCCCTGGGGTTTATACAACCGGTGTCTTCTCTGAGGGGAGCTTGGAAACTCGTCTGCTGTGGCTGAGTGACCAGAGCGGGGTCTGGGTTATCCGAAGGAGCTGGAGAAAACAGATCCAAAGCAAACCAAGAGCTTAAAATCGCAGGGTTTGGTGGTACTGCAGCGTTTAGCCAGGTCTTGTGGGGGGAGAAGAGGGAAGGATTGTGTTCCTTGGTTCCAAGACCCCAGTGAGTGGAGCTGCAGCTCCGTGCTGGGGGGTCTCGGCTCCCCTTGGAGGTGGTCAGTGCACACGTGTGACCCTGTGGGTGATGGAGTAAGCTTTGGAAAGGTGACCTGAAAGATTCCAAAGCCAGAAGATGGTAAAATTCCTGTCTGAGACACACTGGGGAGAAGATGCTCAAGCCCAGGATCTGTGAACCTGTAGTACAGCTGCACCGGGCTGTGGCCATGGGACACTGAGAATGCAGGCTCATCCTAGGCACTAAGGAAACATTTCTCTTGTGACTTTAAGCTTCTCTCTGATGTGTTTCTAATACAAGTTTTCTCAGTTCATTTGTTGTGTTTAAAGCAGCAGCATAAGGAACTAATTTAGAAACCCTGAGCTGGGCAGGACTATGCACCTTAAATATCTGTTTTGATGGTGCTGGATCTTCTTCCAGTGCCTTGGAATGAACTTTCTTCCCGTATTTTTTCCCTTGGGGGTGAAAACATGGCCCTTCTTCTTTTTTTGAATTGCCACAAACCAGATTTGGGTTGTAAAAGGGGCTGCATTTAAGATGACATTGTCCATGGAGCTGTTCAGGGACTGGGTTGGATTTTGGGGGGGGTGGTTTAAGCACTGTGTCCTACTGTATGTGTGTCAATAAGCATCACCTTGCATAAGTGTGTCCCAGGTGAAGCAAAAAAGGTGTTTCAGTTGAGCATTAATGCAGGAAAATTAAAGTGTAAGAAGCTCCTGGATTACCTGAGCTTAAGGAAGAGACAGCAGCAGATTAGGAGGGAAGAACCACCTCAGTCTTGGGTTTTTAGGGATGAGTGGTGTTTGTTGGAGCTGGTTTGGTGGGACACGTTTGGAAGGGACAGTTGGGGTAACGCAGACCAGTCACATACCGTGGGCATGGAGAACTGGGGTCACCTCCTTTCCAAAACCTTGAGGTATGAAGGTGGTCAGAGCTGTCCGGTCTGGACACGATGCCGAGAGCCGTGACCAGGGGACAGAGAAGGATCAGCAAGGGGCTGGCCAGGAATGGAGCACATCAGGCTGCGTGTTTCGGAGGGCTTAGGCCTGTGCTCCACATGTCCCTGTCTCACTGGGGTCTCTTGAGATGTTAATTGCTTCGGAATATGTCTTCTTCAAGCTGCTGCATTCCGTGCCCCGGCTGTCCGACGGCTGTTGCTGAAAGCAGCATGATTTACAGCGTGTGCCTCGGGGAACCCTCAGGGTTTTCCTGCTCCTCCGGCGTCCCTCGCTCATGCTTTGCAGCAGATGCTTTGCAGCGCTGACATCGAGGTTGTTTCTGTCCCTTGGTTATCTCAGCGTGGTGCTTCCCTCCTGCAGTTGCTTTCTTGGCTTTCTGGTCCGTAATCCGTCGGCTCTAGAATTCCTCCTGTGTCCCGTAAGGATCAGTGCATGCCCTCGCTCTCTGCTTGAACACCGTGAGCATGAAACACATTGGCACATGTCAGCTGGCCCAGGAGCTGAAGCCCACAGACCTTCCCCCTGCTCGGTTGCCCCTTGCTTGTGGAAGGGAGACCCTCCAGCTCTTTGAGGTGTTTAGATGAAATTTTAGAGTTGGCATTTAGTGGCTGGTGGTCACTTTTCTCTCATCTCTCCCCAAAAATGCGTGGAGAGCTGCCCAGAGTTGCGAGAGAGCAGAATCTCTCTCAGAATCTCGAGAATCTCAACCCTTCAAAGCTGCTTTTACTGTTTTTAAGTCACGTTACAGATGACATTGTAACATGGTGAGTTTAAATGCTTTTCCACAAGGGAACAATAGAGCATCCAATATGATTCCATGACCCTAAGGCAGCTCTTAATCGTCCAGTTTCTCAAAGAGCTGATCTGTGGCAGGAGGAGGCTGAGGCAGAGCAGGAGAGCCGGGATGGTTTCGCTGCCGTCTGCCTGCTCTCGGAGATGGGCTCGAGGAGATGTGCAAGGACACTGCTCCCAGCCCTGGAGCCTCCTGAGCCCTGGTGACAGCACTGGGTTCCTCCAAACCTCATGTCTCCCCTCCTTTGTTCCCTTCCAGCACGAGGACGGACCAACCTTGAACTCCGGGAGAAATTCATCCTGCCGGAAGGAGCCTCCCAGGGAATGACCCCGTTCCGGTCGCGAGGCCGAAGGTCCAAACCATCCTCCCGAGCAGCCTCCCCGACACGATCCAGTTCCAGCGCCAGCCAGAGCAACCACAGCTGCGCCTCCATGCCATCCTCCCCTGCCACTCCAGCCAGTGGAGCCAAGGTGGGATTCACATGTAGACCCTTCCCTTCCCTTTAGAAACCAGTGGTCTCCAAAACCCATCCCAGCGAGATGAGGAGCTGCGGGAGGTGTATGGAGGAGGAGGAAGGTTGGGGCTTTGGGAGCTTGATGGTACTGTGGTCTCTATAAAGTGTTGTTCATGGTGTCTGCAGGAGGAACCCTGCTGTCCATGTGGGATTGGAGGGGTGGGATGGTGCAGGGCAGGTTTCCAGCCCAAACTGGACGCCCATGGCTCCTCAGGAGGGTTCCCGGCGCTCGCCGTGCAGCCGAAGGCTCCTGTTCCTCATGGCAGAGCTGTGATGTCAGGAAGAATCCATCAACCATCATCTCTCCTCCCCCACCACATCACTCACCCCTGCATGGTTTATTTCATCACCTTTCAGGGTTTTTCCCTTTATTTTAATTTATATATTTCCTGTTTGGTTCTCGTTCCATTTTAGTGCTGTTTCCCCACGCGCCATTCCAGATACTTTTCCATTTCCCTTTTTTTTTTTTTTTTTTTTTTTTTTTTTACCACTCATTCCACCTCTCCCCCCCTTCCTTGGATTTTCCATTTCACAGACTCCACATCACTTCTCTCGATGTTATGACAAACCCTGGTTGATAAACAGTAAAGCGGGCACCCCCCTGAGGGGATTCGATTATTCCGACTTCCAGCTCCCGAGCGCCGAGGTAGAGTATGGTCTGGCAGCCCCGAGGACCTGCTGACAGGCCAAAGTGCCACTGGCACGGAGTCATCCCACTCCCCTGCCTTGTTTTAACGCTTTCCCTGTGGTAGAGCAGCGCTTGTAGCACCGCTAACGCTCCGACTGTTGGCGTTTTTCATGGGTTTCCAACTCGGGATTAAATAAAACATCGACTTCAGAATAAAGCACAGCGCTTTCAATTCGCCTTTAACTGCCTCCAGACCGTGAGAGCGGTGTTAATTCTCTCTGTGCTTTAAAAAAATATATTAATTTTCCAAGCTTTTAATAGCTTTTGCATTGGGAAAGGGGCCGTGTTTGGCTTCCCAAAATTCAAATCCAGCAGCCGAGTTGAGACTTGAAAATCAGCTACAGCGCATGCACTGTAACTACACCGCCTCAGTTTTATGGAGCGCTTGTGTTTATCACCATGTTGAAGCACGTCGGGTGTGTCCAGCCCTGTCACCGCCTTGATGCTCCCAGGAGGATGAATTTGGCCTGAGATTTTGATTTCCCTAAAGTTTTCAGCCTCCTCGTGGACTTCCTTGCCCTTTGTGAATGGGTGATGAGAGGCACCGGGTAGATCTCGGTGGTTCACTGCGCTGGTGAGGTAACTTGTGTCTTGCTCAGTGATGCTTCCATGTGGAAAAGGGATTAATTTAATTTGTCAGAAGGTCAGGAGCGCTTTCCCAATTGCCCTAAATTTGTGCTTGCTGCTTATTATAAAATAGGATCAAGGATGAGAATCGAAATCTCTGATGATGACAATGGTACCTCAGCAATCGCGCGTTAATGGATTTTAATTCCCTCAGCTGCCCCTTTCCCCTCTGCAGCTCCAGTTTCATCACATTCCAACGTTTCTGAGTTTCCCAAAAATCACAGGATGGAGAGAAACCCCTCCATCTGTTGCTTTAAAGTTCCTTGGGAAATGCCCTCTGGTGTCTGTGTCCATCTGTGCAGGGATGCAGAGGAGCTGGAGCCATCCCTGCATCCCTGTGCTCCCCAAAGCCTCCAGGGATGGGGGACACTTTCCTGCAGTCACTTTCCTGCAGGACTGCCCCAAACCCAGAGCTTTGGGTGGTGAATAGAAACTGGAGCTGCCTTTTCCAGCTGGATCCAGGTGCCCTCACCCTGCTGGCACCTTCCCTTTCGCTTCCTCCCGCAGCGGCGGGAGCAGAGTTGCCTGTTGTGCTGCTTCACCCCACATCAGCTGCACTTGCAACATCTTAAAGGTCGGGAAAAGCACCGTTTCAGGATGTGGCCAGAACTGATTTGATGTGTTTTGTGTCTCTGTTCATCACTCTTCCAATTTGGCTGCCCTTTGGTGCTGGGAGCGTGGACACCAGCTGGGTGTCCCTCCACCTCTCCCAGTCAGGCTGTGCTGATGCTCCCACAACGAGATGCAGTTCTCAAGATCCCATGTTGTACTTGACAACCTTCCAAAACCCTCCTGAGCTGCCTAGATGCTAAAATCCCTATTTTTGCAATATTTCACCTTCCCTTTGTGGAGGTTTTGAGCCCAGTTGATGCTGTCTTCTCTGGATGTATAACAGCTTTGCTTTGATTTTTTTTTACCTGTGCATCAGCCTGCAGAGCACAAACTGCCATTACCCTCCAAATTCTCAGGATCTGGGCTTTTTCCTTTTTAATCATCCACTGCTGAAACGGCAGCTTGTGTCCTCCTTGACCATTAAGATGGGTGTTCCTTAAATGCCAAAATATTTTTGCCAAGGATCTGATCTTGGATGTGATCTTGGCCCGTCACAGTCCAAGTGACAGCTAAAGGATGCCCTGTGTGTTCTTCCTCCCAAGGTGACCCCCGCAGCAGGCAGCAAACTGAAGCGACCCACCTTCCACTCCAGCCGAACCTCCCTTGCTGGGGACACCAGTAACAGCTCCTCACCAGTCTCTACAGGTGCCAAAACCAGTCGGGCAGGTAAGTCGGGTGAAAAGACGGAAAAACTCCCTCCGACGCCGTTGCTGCTTAAATTGGTGGGGAAAATATGGAATGTTTTGTGGTGGGCAGGGGGGTGGGAGGCTGATGCCCACTGCTGCATCCCTGCCTGGGAGAGGAGATGCTGGCAGAGTTCTGCAGTCCAAGGAGTTGCTCCTGCTCTGTTAAAAGCTTGGGAAGGGATGGGTTCTGATGCTGAGCCCCCTCTCTCAAGGGGTGCTGGTGGGTGTCAAAAGCAGCCACAGCAGGGCTGGGGATTTGGGTGCCGGTCAGTTCGGGGATGGGGAGGAACTCGAATCCTCCTGCTCATGGCTCACTGGGCTCCCCTTGCAGATCCTAAAAAAACAGCCAGTCGTCCCACGAGCCGGGCCGGGAGCCGCACGGGGAGCCGGGCCAGCAGCCGGCGGGGGAGCGACGCCTCCGACTTCGACCTGCTGGAAACGCAGTCGGCGTGTTCGGACACCTCGGAGAGCAGCGTGGCCGGCGGGCAGGGCAGCTCCCGCCGGGGCATGGCCAAACCCTCCAAAATCCCAACCATGTCCAAGAAAACGACCACTGCCACCCCGAAAACTCCAGGCCCTAAAAGATAATACTGTACCCGTACCCTCCTGAGAGAAAAACCCAACCTGTGTCCAGTTTTTAACCCTGCTCCGTACATTGGATGTATATTTATCTAAATGGGAGAAACTATATTGTTAAAAGTGTAAAAGAAAGTTGTGTTATGAAGCTGCCTTATTTGGGTTTTTTTTTTGTTTGTTTTTCGTTTTTTGTAAGTTACTATTTTCATGTGAATATTTATGTAGATAAAATTTGCCTCTCGGTGACCCCTATTCAGAGAGGGGCCTGGAAAAATGAAACGTGGAAGAGAAAGAAAAACAAAACAAAACAAAACAAAAACAAAAAAAAAAGCAAGAAAAAGATTTAAAAAAAAAAAGGAAGCAAAAAAAAAAAAAGGTCAAGATGTGAAAGTGTAAAGAAAAACTAAAATATAAATAGGATTTCTGCGCGGTGCAGGGTGTGAACCTGCTTTATCTTTTAGGATTGTTTCCTAAATGTCTTTATAAACTTGCTGTCTCAGCAAGGTAAATTATATTTAAAAGCAAAGACCTGAATCCTGCAGTGTTCAAGGAACTCTCTTTTTGTAAATCACAGATACCTCAACCAGAGAGACATGAGGTGAGGGGACTTGGGGCTTATGTTTCCATTTTTTTAAGCTATGTGGTTTTACCTGAAGAAAGCGGAGTTTGACTTAATAAAATTTGCACACACTACAGCAAAGGTCGTGACAATTCTGTCTCGAAAATACTGTCCCGACAGCTTTGTTTTTAAAGAACAAACTGATGGGGAGGGGTTTGGGGAAGGGTCTGAGGAGGGAGGTTCACACCGAAGCCGGCTGGAGGAGAGCACGTGGGTACGACTGCAGGTCTGGATCACTCGGATACACCCCTTGTTAGCGGTGGTGGGTCTCCAAATTCAAGGATTCTTCTGGATTGATGGCTTAAAAGAGCCCGACGCACGGCGTTCCTTACACAATCACTATTTATCTGCATCTCTTTGTTTCCTATTTATTATTTAACTGGTCATTCCACTTCCAACCAGGCTGAGGTTGATGTGAACTCTGCTCCTAGGAGAAATCTGGACTTACACGCACAGTTGCTTGTCCTTGAAATGAGTCTCACCAGCACACTCGCTGCAAGTCCTGTCTCGCTTTTGTACGCTACTTTTTCTTTGTAATAAAATCAAACTGACCAAGTGACCAGGAGATGGGCCGGGGGCCAGGGCTCTCCACAGCTCCTGTATTTATTAAATATTGTTCCTCTCCGGCCCTGACCGTGTTGCTGTGTGATTCTCTCAATTTGGTTTAAAATTGAGGCAAAACTGAAGCTCTACCAATGAATTGTTTAAAAACCAGACACATTTTTGTATTAAACTTGCTTGCGGTAATAAACAATCTTGCCTCCTACTTTATTCCCCAGTGTTAGCTTTGTGAGGATTGACAGCTGGAGCTGGTTATCCCATGCTGGTGAATTTGGGTGTCAACAGGGGTGGGTGCCCTTGGGTTTGGTGATTTGTGAGGGTGAGCATCCCTAGAAGTGGGTGCCTATGTGGTGAGCATCTCTAGGGTTGGGTGTCCCTGGATTTGGGTGTCTGTGAGGGTGGGTGCCCATGGCTTTGGATGCCCACAGGGATAGTCATCCCTGGGGGTAGGTTCCCATGGATTTGAGTGCCCATGGTTTTGGGTGCCCATGGGGATGGTCATCCCTAGGGATGGGTTCCCATGGATTTGTGTGCCCATGGTTTTGGGTGCCCATGGGGATGGTCATCCCTAGGGATGGGTTCCCATGGCTTTGGGTGCCCACGAGGATAGGCATCCCCAGGGATGGGCTCCCATGGATTTTGATGTCAATGGTTTTGGGTGCCCACGAGGCTGAGCACCCCCAGGGGCGGCTGCACACGGGCTCCCCATCCCCGGGGCCGCCGGGCGGGGAGGGCCGGGACGTCCCGCAGCCGGGGCCGGGGCGGTGCCGCCGGAGGGACCGTCCCTTTCCCTCGCCCCGCCGGGGCGGGCCGGGGCCGGAGCCGGGGCCGTGCCGGTGCCCGGGGCCGCACCGCACCGGGCGGGCGGGGGGTCCCGGCGGTGCCATGGGGCCGGGGCGCGGGGCGGGCGGGGGGCGGCGGGGGGCCGTGGCGCTGCTGTGGGTGGCGGCCGTGCTGTGCCAGCTGGGCAGCGGCAGCGTCCTCCGCCGCCGGCTCCACGCCGCCGGGGTCCCGCAGCGGCGGCTGAGCGGCGGCGAGCGGCGGGACGTGCAGCGGGAGATCCTGGCCGTGCTGGGGCTGCCCGGCCGGCCCCGGCCCCGCGCCCCCGCCCGCGCCCCCGCCGCCGCCGCGCCGCTCTTCATGCTCGACCTGTACCACGCCGTGGCCGGCGAGGAGGAGGAGGAGGACGGGGAGGAAGCGGCCGTGTCGCGGCCGGTGCTCACCGGGCTCAGCACCCAGAGCCCCCCGCCCGGCAGCGTCGTCAGCCACGCGGACACCGTGGTCAGCCTCGTCAACATGGGTGAGCGCCGCGCCGGGCACCGGGAACACCGGGAACACCGGGACGTGCGGGGGCACCGGGATGCACCGGGAACATCGGGGCGTACGGGGGCACCGGGATGCACCGGGATGCACCGGGATGCACCGGGGACACCAGGACGTGCGGGAGCAGGGCCAGTACGGGGTCACCGGGAGGACCGGGACATGTGGACAGCATCTAGGCGGCTTTGGCAGCACCGGGAGGACAGGGGGTACCGGGACGTGCGGGCAGGATCCAGGCGGTGTGGGCGCGGGGGACCGGAGCAGAGCAGGGCGCACGGGCAGGAGCGGGACAGTGCAGAGCTGGGGAGGTACCGAGGGGGCACCGGGGAGCACGGGGCTTAGCTGACCCCGACCCAAACCCCAGACCCGTAACTGTGATACCGGCAGCTCCGAGCATCCCTCGGTCCTGGGGTGGTTTCTCAGGGCGCCCTTGTTGGGAAAAGCCTCTTTTTTTCCCGAAGTTAGGCTCAATAACGGTGGAGAGAGGCTGGGAGAGACACGGTGGCTGTGAGCCCTGATAGGTGTAACTCTCGGCTCTGCTTAAAAATGGGGAGATGGAGAAGGGGAAGGTCCTGCAGCGAGGGTGGGCTGAGGGGGGCTTGTCCACCCTGCACTCCCCATTTCACTGGGCACATGAACTGGTTGGGGAGCAAGGCAGGACAGCAGCTCTCGTGCCAGCAGCAGGATGGACCAAGTTCCCCACTGTGGGACACTGAATCACGGTTCAAAATAAATCCTCGAGGTTGCTAATTATTGCTGGAATCCCATCTAGCTGGTTACTGGGCTCCAGCATCCATCCAGTTTCCAGGTGGTTGCATGAGCAGCAGCAGAGCTGTTTCCAGCATCAGCAGGGCCACGAGCATCCGGGACACGGTGGGTCCCCCCTGAGAGCAGGCTCTGGGTTGGCCTGAACCCTTCAGGATGAGCAGATCAGGCAGTTGGCTGTAGAGCTCTTCCTCTGCCCTCTGCTTGGGATATCCCTGCCCAGGCCAGCTTGGAGTTCCATACAATCACTACTCTGATGGGGAGAATCCCTTCCTGGAGACCCGAGGCAGGGAGGAGGTTTGGATGAGGAAGGGCTGTGGAGCTCTTTTGTCTCCCAAATCCCCTCCATCCATTCCTGCATCTTCTGTGTAAGGAGGCTCCGTGGGACAGGCCCTGCTGGTCAGGCAGTGTTTGGGGTCCCCACAGTTGCAGGCACTCAGCACCCAGCTCCCATCTAGAGCTCTGGGGGAACTGTGGGAGCTCAGCATCCTGGGGAAGCTGAGACTGAGGACACTGGAGCACCAAATTCCAGCTCCCCTCAGCACTTGGGACAAAACAGGCTTTAAAATGGTTAGGTTTGATGGCAAACAGGGTGGGATGTTCAGAGGGCTGGGGAGATGCCCAGGAGGTGTTGGTGCTGGCAGAGGGTTCCTGTTACGGGGGGTGGCTCTTGGAGCAGCCAGGAGAGTTGGGGAGCACAGTTCCAGCCTTCAATTTGAATGGCTTTGATTTCTGCGGCTTCCTCAGCCCCTTCATGTTAATTAAATAAGTTTTTGTGGGAGAAGGCTAGCTCTCATTTGCATGCATAATTCGCTGCACAATTATCCTGATGGGACATGCAAATGGAATAAGTCGGTGCTCCATTGGGCACTTGGACCTCTTTGCTCCCAGCCACCCCACGTAGGGCTGTGTGAGCGGGGCCGGAGCGCGGCTCCCAAAGGCACACCTTTTTCCTGGGAAGGGGAAATGACAGACCTCCCTGGCACACAGACACACCCTGGGCTGGGTGGGCAGAGTGCCCTGCCTGCTGGGCAGGGGGATGGGGCATCGGGGGCCTCTGGGTGGTGGGTGGCTGCTGGGTTGGGTACCTTTGGTTGGGTTTGGTGATGGTGGATCCGCCCGTCCCATCCCGTTTGCTCCTCTCGGTGTGAGGATAAAGCCTGACCTGTGTTATTTCTGAGCACTTCCCGAAGGAGTCAGGTGGGTGGTTGTATTTTTAAGACTGGGATAAGGATGGGCTTTGGGATTTCTCCTCAGCCGTGAGTCATGGATATGGGCAGGGTATAATCATGGAGCAGAGTGGTGGTAAGAGGCTCTCGGTGTGCCCGAGCCCCCCGTGGCACAACAACATGCACGTCTTCCCTTTCCCTCCCAGCATCCATGGCTCCTGGCTTATGGAAAGGTGTCCTCGCCCATGGCAGGGGGTGGAACAAGATGATCTTTAAGGTTCCTTCCAGCCCAAAGCATTCTGTGATTCTCTGGGGCTGGACTCCCCATGGCTGTTTCAGATGAAGCTCTGGGGACATCTTCCTGGCAAACCCAGAGAGCACTGGGGAGGAAGGCAGGACACCTTGGCAAAAACAGCTGCAGCACCCTGGGCACTGCAAGGAGCCATTAGTGTGGGGTGGGAGCTCACAGCAGCCACTTCAATTGAATTTTAGGAGCTGAGGTGCTGCTCCACTCTCCGCACTGGAAGATCATCACCCGCTGCCAGCCACTTACCCTCACCCCCACACCATTACCACTGAAATCCAGCTGCTGTCAGCAGCTGGGTCAGGATTTTCCCCACTCCTGGCTTCATTTTGCAGCCATTTGAGCCTCCTCCTCTGGGCATCCATCCGAGGGACGCAGGGCAGTGTTTTCTGGCAGCTCGTGCCAAGGTGTCAGTGCTCTGTACACACCCTCCATGTGTGTTTTAATGGGGAAAGCTTTGCAAACAAAATCCCTGGGACCCACCCGTGACACAGAGCTCCCAGCTGGCTGAGTGTAGGGCTCAGTGAGCGAGGGGGGATGCAGCAGTGACCAAAGATGTCTCCCAGCCACAAGAAACCGGACTGGGAGTGTCCAGTTCTGAGCCCCATGTCCTGCAGCTCCCAGTGTTCATCCCAGGAGGATGGAGGAAGCTTATTTTTTCCTCCTTGTAAGCAAAGGACAGCATCTTCCCTGCATCTCTTTTAAACCTATTTTGGGATCCTGAGCATTTGATGTGGTTGAATATCCTGGCATTTCCTTTTAATTTAGCATCTGAAATGATCATGGGGACCATCGGGAGCAGCCAGGACCAGTAATTACAACTGATGTGCAGTTTATAGAAACAGGGAAAGTTTACAATGAAAACGTGCAGCTAAGAATAACCTGGGGAGCAGGAGGAAGGGTGGGATCTGGGAAGGGATCAGGAGCTGGGAGACACGGTGAGGCTCAGTCTAGATCGAGCTGGGTATCCCCTGCCAGAGGAATGGCCCCAGGGCCGTTTATAAGTAATTTTTATAGTGGTTTTTGGGGGGTGGTGGGAGCACATATTCAACTTTGTGATGACATTCAGCTCTAGGGAAAGACACGGCAGCTCTTTGGGATGAGACAGTAAATGCCAAAGGAGGGGGCAAGGAGAGCAAAGCACTTGGGCTGGGCTTTTTTAGTGTGTCTCATCCGCAATCCGGATAATCCGCCCACAGATAATTGAGGGTTGGTGGTGTGGCTGAGCCAACCCGCCTCCAATCAATAGCAGGTTCCCAACAGGCTCCCAGCGAGCCGGGGGGGCATCTCCAGCACACCCCCAGCAGCATTTTAGCACCCACTGTTCTACTTGGGCACCCACTGGGTGCTTTGGGGGTTGTAATTTCACAGGAGTTTATAATGTAGCAGGAAACACGGTGATATTAAACCCCCTCCAACCTGCTGTTTGCATCTGATCCTATCCTGATGTCTGCACAGGAGGGGATGCTTCTTCCTTGGTCCTGTCCCTCCAAGGGTTTTCCCTCTTCCTCTCCATGAAGGGGCAGAGTATTCAGGGGTTCCTCCCAGTCTCTCATCACAAACACTAGATATATTGCTATTAAATCCATCTTATTTGGTTCATCAAGGAGCTTATCTATTTGCATCCCCTATAGCATTTCTCTTACTGACCAGGTGTTCCTGGGCTTCCCTCCCACCAGCTCCCCTCCTCTACCTTCATCCCTGGACCCCTCCATCACCTCCACAGCACACTGACGGGAAGTTTTCATAACAAACTTCTGCTTTAACAAAGGTTTTCACTCTTCTCCGGGGCCAAAAATCACCCTGGGGGCTTTTTCTGTGGTGTGGGGTCCCTGTGACCTCCTTGGCTCCACGGAAAAATCCCTCTGCCCATTCCTGGGTGAGGGCCCATCTGCAGCATTGCTTTGCTGAAGGTTCTTATGTGTGAAGGTCCCGGTGATTTCAGAGCAGAGGGGTGACCCGAGTACCCAGGCGACTGAAAATACCCAAGGGGACACCACTCTGTACCTGGGCATCCCCTGGACCGACCATGGGACATCCCACTGAGGGTTTATCAGTGCCAAAAAAAAAAGAGAGGTTGTGTTTTGGGGGGGGATTTAGGGATTTTGTAACATCTGTGAGGCACCGGCGGCTTCGGCAGCACCGCTGAACGATCCGGGAGTGTAAAACCATCAGCGCTGGGTTGGTGGAAGGAATGGAAAAGAGGGAAGAGCCTGAGGGGCTGCAGTGGGTTTGGGGGGCTGGTGTGTCCCCCCTCCAAGGGGTGCACGGGCTGGATGCAGCTCCCCACAGCATCCTCCTGCCACAGCTGGCAGCCGCCCCGCCGGAGCAGGAAGCGTTCTCCGCATCCGCCCTGCCCGCCTGGCCCCGGGCTTTTTTTATAACATGGCTTGTGGTGAGGCCAGTAGCTGAAGGGAATGTGGGATTTGGAAAAAAAAAAAAAAAAAAAAAAAAAAAAGAGGGGGGAAAAAAAAAAGGAAAAAAGAAGAAGAAGCAGCAAAAAAAAAAAAAGACCTGTGGGTACACAAGTGAAATCTCAGCATTCGGTTTGGAGAGATGCGTCGTGCTGCTCCCCCCATGTGAATGGGAACAACTACTTTATGGGGAGTTAAAATTGGAATATTTCTCCCCTGGAACTGGTTAAAAAATGGATTTAAAATGTGCATCTTTATTTAATTATTTATTTGGTTGGCTTGCTCTTGAAAGTACAGATGGGTTACGTTGCTTTTGTGCCTGAAGCAGGAGAAGCTTTAGTCATATTGAATCATATTTAATCATATTTAATCATATACTTTAATTATATTGAGACAAGGCAGATTGGAATATTTTTAAAGGACAATTTGAAGCAAATAATTACATATTAGAGAAACTGTGTGGGGCTGCATTACTGCAAAGAAAGACATTGGGTTGTTCTTTATGGACTTAAAAAATCAAATCAGCAGATTTTTTTCTTTCCCAGCATGCAATGGATTGATGCAAAAATAAGGTGTTTCTAGTAAAAAGGGAGGTTTTATTTTTACAGAGAAGTGACCTTACAATCCTGCATAGGCTGAAAGTCCTCCCATTTCAGCAGCCCCAAGCTTGAGGGCAGGAGAGGACCTGTGGTACCCAGCAATGGCCCTGGAGAGCCCTGTCCTGCTGCAACAAAAGTTTGGAAAACCCCAATTCCTGCTCCAGATGGTCCTGCTGACCCCAAAACCTCAAATTTTTTTTGTGTGTGTTTTTCAGCACAAAAGGCTGCAGCTCCTAAACCATGGCACGAGTGGCAGCTTCTCTGTGCTCCTCCCACAACCAACACTTGTGCTTTTAATTTTAATTTTAATTAGTAATAAAGGAAGAAGGCTGGGAGGATGGCGGGTCTACAGCAGAATAAAGTTGGGGGCTGCAAAAATGGGGGGGGGGCAGGATGCCTCAAGATTAAAACTCTTGGGAGAGGAGAGAGATGAATTTGCAGCCAAGAGCTCGGGGTGGGGGGTGAAGGCTCAGAGCCAGCAGGTTTGTCCCCAAAGTGGGGACAAGGAAGTTGGGGGGGACTTGGTGGGAGGGGGGTGAAGGCTTGGATCAGCCTGCTGGGGTCTGGCAGAGCCCTCCCTGAGCCCTTTGCTCTGCAGTGGAGCAGGACCGGGACATGTTCTCTCCGAAGCCGTACTGGAAGGAGTTCAGGTTCGACCTGACCCAGGTGCCCGCGGGCGAGTCCGTCACGGCCGCCGAGTTCCGCATCTACAAGGCCCGGGGGACGTCCCGGCACAGCAACAACAGCCTGCACATCAGCATCTACGAGGTGGCTGCAGGGCACTCCAACAGGTGAGGGGCTGAGGACGGGAGCGGGGATGGGAATGGGAGCGATGGAGATGGGGAACGGGGATGACAGGGACGGGAATGGGGTGGGAGTCACAGAATCATAGAATCAACCAGGTTGGAAAAGACCTCCCAGATCATCAAGTCCAACCCTTGATCCAACCCTGCCGTGGTTCCCAGGCCATGGCACTGATGCCACATCCAGTCTCATCTTAAAAACCTCCAGGGATGGTGAATCCACCCCCTCCCTGGGCAGCCCATTCCAGTGAAGAAGGTGGGTATGGGAATAGGTGTGGGAATAAAGAAGATGGGGATGAGGATGGGAATGGGAATGAAGATGGAGGTGGGAATGAAGATGATAAGGATAGGAATGGGTGTGGGAATGAAGAAGGGAATAGGAGTGAAAATTATGGGAATGGGGATGAGGATGGGAATGGAGAAGATGGGGATGGAAATGGATATGGGAATAAAGGGGATGGGAATGGATATGGGAATAAAAAAGATGGGAATGGGAATGGGGATAAGGATGCGGATGAAGATGGTGGGGATGGGATTGGGGATGGGAATGAAGGGGTGAGAACAGGGGTGAAGATGGTGGGGATGGAGACAGGAATGGGAACCTGCACAAGAACCGGCTCCAGCACTTTCCCTTCCCACTACCATAAAAACACCAAGGGAAGTGGCACTGCCACAATCAGCTGTTCCCAAAGTTTCCAACGGGGAAATGTCACACCCTGATATTTTGGCCAGGGCAGGGAGGGTGCATTTTCCAGGATGCCACCATCGTGTCCAGCACAGCCGGCGGCATCAAGAGCTACTGACCTGACCCTGCTGTGCCAGGGCCTGTCTGGACACAGGCACCAAGCAGTAATTTCCAAGAATTATTGCTGGTGCTGGTGTCCTTTGGGTGCTGTTACTCACCTGCTCTTTCCCCCCTTGTTTCTGCAGGGAATCTGACCTGTTCCTGCTGGATGTCCAGGACCTGCGTGCCGGGACAGAGGGTTGGTTGGTGTTTGACGTCACAGCTGCCAGCAACCACTGGTTACTGGATCAGAAATACAACCTGGGGCTGAGGCTCTACGTGGAGACAGATGATGGTGAGTTTGATGAACCTACCTGCAAGCATTCGGGGCCAAATTCCCAAGAACTGGAGTCTTCCCATCTCCTCACTTGGTGCCATGGGATGTGATGTCAGGGTTTGTCCCACTGCAATTTTAAATTCCCTGCTGTGACAGAGAACCCACAGGTGCCAGAAGTCTGGGTTTGCAGGCAAACCTGGATGGAAAACCCTTCCAAAGGCTTCATGCTAATGGGGTGGACTGTAATTAACCCCATTAACACTTAATGAACTCCCTACCTGGAGGGATGCTGCTGCGTGTGTGCCAGAGGATTAACCCTCTTTTCCCTGTGGGATCAGCTCTGGTCCCACACTGCCTTTTGCAGGCACACAGGCACACTCAGAGCATCTCCACTCCCATGGGGCCAGCAATCACAGCTGGGAATGCTCCCTCCATTCCCTTCCCCTCCAAGCTTTCCTCCCCAGGGGAGAAGGGGCAAACTGATCACTTGGTTTTAATCCTGTGTGGCCGTGATGTGGTGGTGGGTGCGTGGCTGTACCACCTCTGGGCTTCAAACCCCTCGGGGTGCCGAAACCACAGCTCTCCACTGCAAATTTCTTCTGTTTTGACTCCTTGCTTTAACAAAATGAGTTCGTTCTGGGAGCAAACCCACGCCTGGTCCTGTCCCTGCAGGGCACAGCGTCGATCCAGGCTCAGCAGGGCTGTTGGGGCGCCGGGGGCCCCGCTCCAAGCAGCCCTTCATGGTGACGTTTTTCCGGGCGAGTCCCAGCCCTGCCCGTGTCACACGAGCGGCCAAACCCCCGAGGAGGCGGCAGCCCAAGAAGACCAACGACCTCCCACATCCAAACAAGCTCCCGGGAATTTTTGGTAAGAGCTTTGCTGGGGGGAGGAGCGATCCCTGTGGAAAACACCAGGCTCTGCTGCTGCCACGAGGGATCTGCTGTCAGCACCTTCAGCTGCTGGAAATCCCAGTTTTTGGGCTCAAGGGAAGCAGAGCAGAGAGCTCTGGGTTTTTAGGATTGGGTTGTTTGCAGTTAGGGAGGTGCAGAGGGTTTGGGTTGGTTGCCCCCAAGGAAAAGGTGTTTCCTGAATACTGGAATTTTTGCCCTAGTGCCCTTGGCTTTGAAGCCACCCTGGGAAGGTGTCATCACCCCGGAAGGGTGTCACAGCCCCAGAAAGGTGCTCAGGCAGGAGGGGAGCGGGAAGCTCCAGCTCTCCTGAACCCACTGAATTTGGGAAACCCACAAAGTCATCTTCTCTATGAGCAAAGCTATGATATAACCCTTCCAAGGCCAAATTCCTTCACCCCAATGTTGGAATATCAAATTATAGGCCAGTCTGAAGCTCCTTTTCCCTTCGTGCAGCAGCAGAGGCTACTCTCCTGTGGTTCTCCTGGACTAACCCCTGTCATTTGGGCTGTATCCCTCCCTGGAGAGGGGATGGCTGCAGTGAGGGGTGGGATGGGGGATGCCAGGGCTGATGTTCCCTGTCCCCTTCTCCCACAGATGACGTCCACACCGCGGACAGGCGGCAGGTCTGCCGGCGCCACGAGCTCTACGTCAGCTTTCAGGACCTCGGCTGGCTGGTACTTGTCTACTGGGAGAAGTAAATGCAAAAAAAAAACCAAAAACAAACAAACAAAAAAACCCCCCTATCATCCCATTCCTCTGTCCTGGGCTCCTTCCCAGCCTGGATTCTCCTGCCCGTGAAGCCATCCCGAGAGCTGGGAAGGCAAACATGAACTGCCACAACCCCAAACCCCTTTGCTGACCTTGAGCAACTCATGGCTCAGTCCAAAAAATCAAAATAAACCTTTGCTACTGGCAGGGCCACCCGGGGAGGAGGTGGTTGAGCTGTTTGTGCAGGTGGGGAATGGAGGAAGGGGCACAGGAAGGTGAAGCCCTCAACGTAATCCCTTTTTTTTGCAGGACTGGGTGATCGCTCCGCAGGGATACTCAGCCTATTACTGCGAGGGGGAGTGTGCCTTCCCCCTGGACTCCTGCATGAACGCCACCAACCACGCCATCCTGCAGTCCCTGGTCAGTGCCACCCAAAAGGACAGACCCAGGGGGACAATGAGGGTCTTGGGGAGCAGTAGAAGCCTGGTGGGTCCTGATGGAGAACAGGGTTTTGGGATGAGCATGGCTGGGTTTGAGGGTGTTTGGGTCAGATGGTGCAGTTCAGCTGCTGGTCCAGATGAAGTATTAGTAGGTGCATGCACCTCTGGATGTGTGCTCACACATCTGGATGGGTACTTGCACATCTGGATGGGTGCTCGCAGGTTGGTCCCCACACAGGATCATGGGAGGCTCTGATACAGCATTTCAAGGCATTCATGGAGAAACAAGTGTGAGGGCACACAGGTCACCAGCTCTGCCCATCAGCCTGAGCCAGAGGGGTGTAACAGGGGGATTTTGTAATTCCAGAGCTCCTCCGTCTCTTGGTTTTCTGACTGACACGATCCTGCTCCAGTTTAACAGCAGCTGGGACAAAACAGATGATTTCTGACAGATTAATTGCCCCCTCCCCTGACAGTGGGCTCAGGAGCAGGGACAAGCCCAGGGCTCACCAAGGCCCCCATTCCTCCCTGGAAAGGCTCCGTGTCAGCCGTGCCCGAGGGTTTATCCACAGCCCTGGAAAGCACCGCTGCGGCTCAGCACCCAAACGCTGGGCTCAGCATATTCCAAGCAGGAAAAGCTTTAGTGTCCCTCTTTTCCCAAACCCACCCCGCATCCCAGCCAGTGCTTTAATTTCTGGAATTTCCTGCCCTGTGAGTGTTTGGTTTCCCAATGGCAGAGCCACACCGGCTCCGGTGCTCGCGGTTAATTACAGGGAGCGCCGAGCCCTCGGCCGAGCCTTTGAAGGTGTCGCCTGGCGGGGTTTAATTTTGACATTAACGAAGCTTCCAGGGCCCATCCGGGGCTGGGAAGGATCCTGGCAGCGGCGGGGAGGGGCCCCCTTCCCCTCTACACCCACCCATCGCCCCTAAACCCAACGCTCTTCCCAAAACGGAGCCGTTTTGGGCAGGATGTGAATCACCTGGCGCCCGGATCCGGCCCTTCTGGGAAGCGCCAGGGCAAAGGCGGCCGTGGAGCTGTGCCAGCCCCAGCCTGTGCTGCAAATAGCAGGGTTTGACAGCAAAAACACCGGACTTCCGAGCTGGGAGAGCTGGGCTGCCCCTGCCATAAATTAATCGCACATGTCGGGTGAAGCCAGCGAGGGCTCCGCGCGTCCGGCAGCCCGGGAGCCTCTGGCTGATGCTGCACAGCAAAATCCCGGGATAACGCCTGTCCTGAGTGGGGTCTGAACGAGCTGAAGGGGACTTGTGTTCAGAGAGGTGTTGTGTATTTAAGACTTTAGTGGAAGACGTTAAATTCGGGGTGGAGGATCTCTTATTGCAGCGCCCCCCGCCCACACCGGAGCCTGACCCACGCTGCCCTGATTTATATTCTTTTTTTAGTCATTTGTCTATTTTTGTGAGAAAAAAGGGCCCTGAAGTCCCAAGTTAATGAAGGGGCTGCCTGGCCCATGCAGTGCCTTGAGCCCTGCTCCAATATAAACTGCAGCAGCGACTGCCTGGAGTTCAGGATAAATATTTTTGCAAAACGCTGGGAATAATCTCCCCATTCACCCAGGATTTTTGCAGCTAGGAGTCGGTTTGATGCTTTTTCTTTTGCCTGGAGCCACGTTTGCTGCATCCCTCCCCCAGGTCCACCTGATGAAGCCTGAGGCCGTGCCCAAGGCGTGCTGTGCCCCCACCAAGCTCAGTGCCACCTCTGTCCTCTACTACGACAGCAACAACAACGTCATCCTCAAGAAGCATCGCAACATGGTGGTGAAATCGTGTGGCTGCCACTGATGGACAGGTCCCATCCCCATCCCTGAACATCCCATCCCCACCTCTGAATGCCCCATCCTCAAACATCCCATCCCAACCCCATCCCTGAACATCCCATCTCCATCCCTGAACGTCCCATCCCACCCCCACCAGAGCAATGTGACACTGGGTTTCTGCTGCGTGTGTGGAAGAGGAGTTTCATGGGCTGCATCAGAGCCAAAAGTCCATTAATAATAATAAAAATAAATAATAAAAATAAATCCCTCCCACCCCTTCCTAGAAGTGGATGTAAATAATATAAAACTTCTATTCTCTTACCCTGCTTAATGAGACACATAGATATATACAAGCATATATATATATATATAGGAAAGAGAGGATTTGTGGCTGGTTCTGTGTCTGGTTTGTCTGTGGCTGATGTGTTTTCCCCTCATGCTGCTGCAATCTCTGGTGGAAGCAGTTTGGGCTTAAGGGTAATTAGGACAAGGGAGGCAGCATCTGAGTTGCTCTGGGATTGAGCTGTTTCTAGCTGTGTATTTCTAACTAACCCACCTCTACCCAGTGCTTTTAATTCCCTTAATGAAAATATCATCAGCCAATTAAGTAGCTGGCTGACTAACCCGCTCCTGTTTACCTAAAGTTCACCAAACTCAGCCACTTGGAAAAAAAATAAAATATCCATATTGAGCTACGGCACTGTTATAAAATAAACGCCTAGTTTGGAAAGTAAACACGGAGTTTCTCTTGCTCTTTCTTTTTTAATGTCACAGCACAACAGTGCTCTGTTTGGAGGACATTTCGCAATGAAAAAATACTCAGAATCTGCTAAAATTGTACCTATTTGCTTGAAAATGAGCCCTGATGTGAGTTTTAGGTCAGGCTGTGCTCACCAGTGGATGCTTCCCGTGGGCTCCTAAAAGGGCTGTGACTGCCCCAGGCAGCTTCCCTGGGCTATTTGTACAATTAAATTATTTATTTGCTCTGATTTTAAAAGGAAAAGGCCTGTCCTGGTTCTCAGCTCAGATACCCGGGGGAACCTTGTGTCACTAAACAAATAATGAACCTGGAAAAAAATCCCAATAAACCCACCAAAACAAGAAAGATCTGCTCCTAGTCAATGCCCAGCTTCCCAAGCAAAGGCGTTGCTTCTTTGGGTATCTAATTCCACATGAAATCCAGCTTGGGATGTGATCATGGCTCTGTCTGACCTGCTGCCTTCTGCAGAGAGAAAATACCCAGGGCTTCCATCACTCTGGGCTCTCTCCCTGGTTCAGGCCCTGCAAGGGCTGTCTTCAAAAATTTGAGATTTAAACATCAGAAAGAAGAGAGCAAGGAAGGGAAAAGCTGGACTGGTTAGTCTGTTTGGAATCACATCTGAGTGCCTGTGTCTCACCTTGTTCCAGTTTTAGGGCAGTGCAGGACCCCCAGACATTGTGGAAAGCCAGCAAGTGAATAAAAGCAACCCAGTTTTTCTTATGGAAAAGCAACACCTCCGACCTGGCAGAACCAAAAACCCCCAATGACACAAGCTCCTCAAAAGATCAACCCATTCCCACACAGCTCACTCCTCTCTGTCCCAGCTGCCTCATCCCTCTTGACAACACCTGCACATGCTCAAACCCACACACCCCTTCCTCCCCCCCAGTGCCATAATTTCATAGGAAACCCCAAATCCATCACTTCCCACCACTGTGTTCTCCTTTTTGGTGCACAGCCAGAGCTGCCCACCACAGGAACTATAAATCCACGTGATTATCCTACTCTTCAAACTGGAGTTTGGAAATTAAACCCCTTCCTTACAGCCTCATCACTTTGTTTTTTTTTTTCCTTCATCATCCAAAGGGCTCTTTCATTTCCTGGTGTTTCCTGACCATGTTTTCCCTCTTACACATCCCAGTAAACACCCTCCCTCTGGGATGGGGATGGAGCTGGACCAGGCTGGCTTTCCAGCAGGAAGGCTGCCAGCCAGGGACCTGCCTCCCTCTGCTGATGGAAAAGGACACTACAAAGCCAGGGATATGCCAAAAACACCTCCACAAGATCCTGCTGTGGAATAAGCATGAGAGATTCGGCTCAGCTCTTTCCCTGGCACAGGTAGCTTTCCCTGGAGTCAGGATTTAGGCACGGGATTAATAAAGACAAGGGCAGAAGGAAAAAAAAAAAAAAAAAAGAAGGCATTTTTGCTGAAAAACGAAGACCAGTCTCACACAGAGACAGTCTGAAAGCCAGGTCCTCAGTATTTTTAAAACTAGCTTTTATTTTTCCCAAACATAAAGTCTTTCTGGAACACGGCAGCAGGACCAGCCCTGCCCTGCTTGGGCGGCGCGGGCTGGGAAGTGATTTATCCTGGGAAGGTTGGAACCCTCAGCACTTCCCTCAGGCACCTTCCCTCCAAGCTTTGCAGGGGAATTTCAACAGAAGCCAGGACTGGGCGCTGCTGGGGAGTTGCTGGGCTGTCCCATTCCAGCTGGTTCCCTGTCCCTCCTGGCCAGGCTCGCCCCATCCAGCCCCTCCAAGAGCCGAGCTCACGGGCACTCCCCGCAGTCCGAGATGATCACCTTCTGCTTCGGCTTCCCATCTTTGGTGCCCTGAGCCTTGGAGAAAAAAACAGCAGCAATTAAGGGCACCAAGCTCTTAATTAAGGGCAGGAAGAGGGTCAGCTGTGCCCAGACCACCCTGCTGACCAGCACCTACCTCGATCTCCCGCACCACGTCCATGCCCTCCGTCACCTCCCCGAACACCACGTGCTTCCCGTCCAGCCAGTCTGTTTTATCACAGGTGATGAAGAACTGGGAGCCGTTGGTGTTTGGGCCAGAGTTTGCCATCGACACCATCCCTGGGATCAAAGAGTGCAGTGTTATGGCTGAGAAGGGAGTGACGGATTCCAGCACGAGCTGCTACTTTGACCCAAACCCACTCCCATTTCCTGCAAAATGCTCCTGGACTTAGGAGAGCTTCTGAATATCAAAATCCACAGAAACTACTGGAAACCAATTATGTTGACAAACACTTGCAAGCATGAAAGATGGAAAGGGGTAGAAGCTGCTTAGCTATTTTTAGCTGCAGTAACAGCAAAGATGTTTGTAGGGAGATAAACCTGCTTGCCTGTTCCCGCTTTTCATAGTCACGCTGTGACATTCCTCCTTTAAAACGGAACAGGAAAGCAGCTTTGAAATTATTTTTTCATTATGTAACACTGGAAATTAACTGTGTGGTTGGAGAGGGAACGAAGCATTTCTGCTTGGTGACACGAGGGCCTGACCAGGGCAGATCACACGGTGGCAGACGCATGTGACCAACGTAGATCACAATTCAGGGCCAGTACTACAAAGACAAAACAGCTCAAATGTGGCCCCTAGATGATATTAAACGATTTTCTCTCCTGTTCCTGCCTGGAGATGGGCTTTACCTGGCCCTGTGTGTTTGAGAATGAAGTTTTCATCATCAAACTTCTTCCCGTAGATGGATTTGCCTCCGGTGCCGTTGTGGTTGGTGAAGTCGCCGGCCTGGCACATGAACTGGGGGATGACGCGGTGGAAGCTGCTCCCTTTGAAGCCAAATCCTTTCTCGTGGGTGCAGAGGCAGCGGAAATTCTCTGTAGGGGGGGCAAAGGGGAGAGAGGTGAGAGCTGTGACACTGCTGGAAGCCACCAGGGCAGGGAGGCAGAACCTCCTCCCCACCTGCGGTCATGGGCACCACATCCGAGCGCAGGAGGATCCGCAGCCGCCCCGCGGGTTTGTTCCCAATCTTGATGTCCATGTAAACCTGAGGGTTGACCCGGGATTTCTTGGCAGGAGGCTCGTCCTGGGCAGGAAAAGAAACAAAAGCAAGTTTTGATGACATTCCTCTGCTGTGCCTCCAGAGATGGCCAGTCTCACGCTCTCAGCCTTTGGAATAGTGGGGATACAGATGGCTGGGATTGTTTTTCCTACCTCTTGTGCCTCTGGTTTGGGGGCCTCTGTTCCTCCCTCCTCTTTGTTCTCCTCCAAAGTCTTCCCTGAAAACTTCTTCAGCCACTCGTCATCCGACCAGACTGTGACAGCAAAAGGAAAAGTCAGAGCACAGGAATTGATCCAAAAGGCCACACCTGAGTTTATGAACAAAGCTCTGAACATCCACAGGGATGTTCTCCCCCTCCCAGGCACCAACTCACCAGGCCTGGATGATCCTTCTTTAATTCGCATGGGTTTGGCCAAGTTCACACGGATGGTCCTGCCAAAGAGCTCAGACTCATTCTGCAGAGGGAAAAAAAGCACAACAAAGCCCACCCAAAGGTATAAAATCACCATGCCCCCCAAAATCTCCACAGAGGTCAGAGGAGGACAGAGCCTGTGTTCTCTCTGCAGCCCACAGCACAGAGGGCAGCAAAGCCACAGGTCTCTGAGGGTGAGTGGGAACAGGGTCCATACCATGTTGTCAATTGCTGCTGCTGCATCCTGCCAAGAAATCAAAATAAAATAATTACTATCCTTTCTTCTCTCCCTTTAAAAGCAAGGCTAAGCATAGACATGCCCCAGCACTTCATTACAGAAAAGGCTGCCAGATTTTCCTAAACCTCCTCTGCCCCAGGGCTGATGGATCTTCCAAGAGCCATATCCAAACCAGGATCTGGGTCTCATCTTCCAACAACCCGGTAAATCCATTTTATTTAAGATGCTTTATTGCTGACACCAGCACTTGGGAAAGGAGGAGAGATCTGTGCATGAAACCCAGGACAGACCATAAGAACACAAATATATGACAGTCTATGCTGCCCATGAAGCCAAGAAACCCACCCAGGGACGATGGCAGGGAGGGGTTCGGGCCAGCAGTAGCTTCAACCCAAAAGAAAATGGGAAAAGCGGGAACTTGGAAAAGCAGGAACTTGGAAGAGCAGAACAACATCTCCCACTGCCGGAGAGTGATTCAATGCTGTGGTAGGTATAAGCCCCACCCGCTTCCATGGACTGTCTCCAAAGGGAAGAGGATCCATCCCAAAACCCCAGGGGAGGAAAAGCCCCGAGCAGCCCCAGCATTTGCCCCTTCCTCACCTCCGCCAGCTCAAACTCCACGAAGGCGAATCCCCGGTGCTTTTCTGGAGGGAGAGAAGCGAGAGGGTCACGGGCAGCACAGACACACCGGTCCCACGGAGCGACGGGGGTCCCATCCCATCCCATCCCATCCCAGGGAAAACCGCACGCCGGGGATGCCCCGCTGTGCCCAGCCGTGCCCAGCCCTGCCAGCACGCACCCGTCTCGTAGTCCAGCGGGATCTGGATGTCGGTGATGTCTCCGAAGGGGATGAAGGCGGCGTGCAGCACCTTCTCGTCCACCTCCTCGGCCAGCCCGCCTGCGGGGCACCGGGCAGCGGTCACCGGGCAGCGCCGGGCACCGCCGGCCCCGCTCGGGGCACCCCCGGCCCCGCCACTCACCCACGTACAGCACCCGCTTGGTGGCCGCCATCGCGCCCCGGCGCCCCCGGAACGGGTCGGGACGGGACCCGCCCCGGAACGGCGCCATCGCCCCGCCCTCGGCAGCGAAGGATGGGCGGTGCGGGCGGCGGGTCCCACGGGGGATTGTCCTGCGAGAGCTCCCGGGAAGCTGCCTCCCTGGCACCTGCCACCCACCAGCTTCCAGGGTTTTCCTGAGCTGCTTTTTCCTGTTACTGCGAGGGGGAGTGTGCCTTCCCCCTGGACTCCTGCATGAACGCCACCAACCACGCCATCCTGCAGTCCCTGGTCAGCGCCACCCAAAAGGACAGACCCGGGGGGACACTGAGGGTCTTGGGGAGCAGTAGGAGCCCGGTGGGTCCTGATGGAGAACAGGGTTTTGGGATGAGCATGGCTGGGTTTGAGGGTGTTCAGGTCAGATGGTGCAGTTCAGCTGCTGGTCCAGATGAAGTATTAGTAGGTGCATCCACCTCTGGATGTGTGCTCACACATTTGGATGGGTACTTGCACATCTGGATGGGTGCTCGCAGGCTGGTCCCCACCACAGGATCACGGGAGGTTCTGATACGGCATTTCAAGGCATTCATGGAGAAACAAGTGTGAGGGCACACAGGTCACCAGCTCTGCCCACCGCCCTGAGCCAACGCGTTCACCTCCACCCGAAACAAGGCGTTGAACTCGATGATCCTGGAGGTCTCCTCCAACCTCAGCAGTTCCGTGGTTCTTTCTGTCAGAATTAAAGTATATTTCCATAATGCTTTTTATTATCCCAAAGGATCACCCAAAACAGCTTGCAAAGCACTTATGGGCCCCAGCACCAAAACGCAGCCACCTTTAGTGTATAAAGTAGCACCAGAACCACTGAACACCCAGGTGAAAATTTGGAGATCTAAACAAAGAACAGCAGAGCTTTTCCTTAAGAGCAGACAGCAAAAAAGGAAGCCCAAACCCTTGTACTCTTCACATGAAAATACCTCCCAAACCCTTCTCTTAGATCACTGCTTACAGATATCACCCTTTCATACATTGCCCAAGGCATAATTTTAACACAGCTGCCTCAAAACACTCATCATCCAAAATTAACAAGCAGAGTAACTCAAACCCCAATTTAATATATTCACCCCCTGATAACTGCCCATCAGTTTAATTTCACAAAACCACACCACGTTTATTTATCAAACAGAGAGAAATGACAACAAGCACAGAGCAAGTTTATTCCTTTATTGATAAATGTTTCCCAAACTTTCCAAACTGGATTGTTCAATTAAACGCAAACCCACAAAATACTTCCAGCCTAAAATCCTCAACGTCTTCCTCAGAAGACACAAGGGGTAGCTCTGTTCTGACAAAGGAACCCCCATTCTGGTTTTGGAAACCTCGAGCTTCAGAGTTGGCTTTTTAAATAAGATCTTGAAGATTAATTTACAAAATGCAATATAACTATGTGATATGATGCATGGCATTGAGATCTGCAGGACAGTGAAGGATCTTCAAACATCTTCAGCTGATGTCTAGGAAGGGGCTATTTGGCTTCTTTGTATCCTACAGGAAAATGGGGAGACAAGTTACTCACAGCATCCCTGCTCCAGGCTAGGGAACATTCCTGAACTACAAACCACAAGGACTGCAATATAATTTGGAAGGTATGGAGAAGCTGTTCACAGTTGTCAGATGATCAGAAATTGCAATTCTCCACAAGAAACTCAAATTCTTTACTAAATCAGCCAGTGACCGGAGCCACTGAGAAATATACGGATGAAAATAAGAATCCTGATCATTCTTCACCAGCTTGAGTTGTGACATGTGACTACAACAGCTTCACAAAAAGTTCCAGGGATGTCAATTCCAGACAATCCACAGGAAAATGGATCATCAAAAGCAAGAGCAGGCATTTGAAGAATCAAAAACCTTATTCAGAAGTTAAATGAGAGCCAGCTCCAAATACAGGTGACACCATTTGTGTGAACAAACCTGTGCCCTGAAATGACACTCCCGACACCAGCACTTTATAACAGATACTGCAGGCAGATGGTTTTCAGGATAAGGAATGGGCATTAACAGCCTGTTTAGCCTCAAAGTCCCTAGAGCACCTTGTGTGTTGCCCATTTCCCACATCAGCAGTTCCACAGGACTCATTCCAAAGCTTTAGTCCTTCCTGGAACATGTCAGCTGCAAGGAACACTTCAGGGACTTATACAACAGCTTTCTGATGCTTAAATAAAATAAGGTATGTGAAGAACATTAAGTTTTACATAAGGATTCTGTAGGGAGAAACTACATTAGGAGTTTTTTGTTTGTTTATAAAGAGGGGACTAAAATCAGACAAGTGCTGGACACGGCCCTGCACGGGGCCTCCAGACTGGTTTGGTCACTAACAATCATGTTTTATTTACTGATTCTGGAAGCTTCTAAGTGAAGCTGAGGACGGAGACACTCACCAGTCATCCTGGTTCAAGAGGTAGCAGCAACCACACCCACTTTCTGGGCAGCTTCTTTCTTGGCTTGGTGAGCCTGCAACACGGCCACGGCCTCCTCCACCTCGGGGAGACAAACCCAGTGAGACCTTCTCCCTCCGAGCCCCCCAGAGCCACCTCACCCAAGGGAACACACCCGTCTACCTTCGACCGGAGCGACTCCGGAGACTCCAGCATGTGCAGCAGCTCGGAGTTGTCAATCTCTAGCAGCATTCCTGTGATCTTCCCAGCGAGGCTGGGGTGCATAGCTTGGATCAGAGGGAACAAACGTTCTCCTGAGGGGAAAAGGAGTTCGGAGGAGTTTCGATTAAAACGAGTAATTTTTGAGATCTGAGGGGATTTCCAGATGGGAGGTCATCTGTGAGCGCTGGAGTTTCACTTACCCAGCATCTGTTTCTGCTCCTGGGGAGGGGCAGCAGCCAGCATGGAGGCTGTCAGTGGCTCCTGGCCCTGCACATGCACTGCAGGCTGAGGTGTCTATAAAGGACAGACATGAGGGTTCTGAAATAGGCAATAGGCTGATTCCATCATATTTAGACAATACTAAGGTATTCCCTCCTAAAACACAATCTTTGTCAAGCCTACAGCACACTTAATTTCCAGAGAAGGACAGGTAAGGTGCCCTTGGTTCACAAACGTGCTCCCTGCAAGTCCTGAGCTCAAAACCCCATAATGCCATACATGGGCACTGTAAACCTTACAAAAACAGGATCAAATATTGTGAGACACTGAGAAAGAGCAACATCCACTCCTGCCTTTTTCACAATGCAGAGGGTTTGTGGGAGAAGCAAACTGTGCTTTCAGTGATACCCTGGTGAGGACTTGGCAAAGAATAAATGGTTGCAAAATGGGAACAAAGCAGCAAGAAAAATATCCTTACAGGAAACCTGGACAAAAAAGGGCGTGGGAGCACAAGACAGATAAACCAATCAGCGTGCCCCTGGCAAAGGCACAACTGCCAGGTTTCTAAATTCCAAATTATGCCTGTCTGGGTTATAAAAGTCGCTTAAGTTTCTATAAAAACACTTTAGTTGCATGTGAAACCTGCTCCCTGAAGTAACTGCAGGGACTTCCCAGCCCAGCCCCTGGAGTTACCTGCAGAGGTTGGACACCTGGGTGTGGGCTGCGGACACTTGAGGCATATTTGTAAGGAGGGACAGCTCTGGGAGCAGGGGCAGCTACAGGTGGACGGGGAGCCAAATTCTGTGCTGCTGTGCCAACACCTGCAAAGGAAGGAGATCAGAGTGACAAACAAACACCTCCAGCAACATGCAAGCAAGTTGGGATGTCTGGTATTAACCGTTGAATCCAAACCATGCTCTGCACAGTAATAATCCTTTAGAAAGCAGTCTTCAAACTGTAACTTGCTACTTTATTAGTGGGCTATTCTCCCTAGGACTAATCCATAGATTCCACATCTTGTGTTTTTCAGCTATTCCCTAGAATAAAATGAATTTGGGCGCTCTACTCTCAAAGTAAAATCCATAACCTACGGAGACTTCTGTTGTTTTTTTGAGTGGTTAAGTGTTGCAGAGGTGTAGAGATGAGTCCCAAACCAGTGGAAAACAACCCATCTGGATTTCCACTGCTGTGCTGTAGCACCAACTGTCCCCCAGACCTGCACTGCACAGCGAGGAACAGGAAAGAGTCAGGTGCTGGCTCTGCCCCTTGCTCCAGGTGACCTTTGGTTGTCCCATATCTGACAACCATCTCTGGAAGCGGAAGTCAAGTCTCCATAGCATGCTCCTCCTTCCCTCCAGGACAAGGGGAATGGCCTGGGAGCAGATCCCTTACCAACTCGCTGGGCAGCAGCCGGGAGGCCACGGGAGGCCGGAGCATTGGCAGGGGCCAGATGGCGCAGGGCTGGCCGGGGTCCCGACTGGCGCATGGCATTGGGCATTCCCTGGAAGCCTGATGGAAAACACGGGGGGAGATCCTCAGAACAGAACCAACCGGCAAGCAAGAACAGTCAGCTACAGGGGTTGTGCGTGGAAAGGAAAGCATGGATTGTTCCCATTGGGAAGTACAGCCACCAAAGGGTCATACAACCAAAACAGCCTCCGGCACGCTCACCTTGAGGTCTTCCTCCTTGCTGCCAGCGTGGGTTGGGTCTCATCTGTGTCATCTGGTTGGGTGCATAGTAAGTGGGTCTGCTCTGAGCCTGAAGAAAGATCAGACAAGCTCAGAGGCAACATCTAAGTGAATCACAAACATTGTTTACAACATGTTTTGGCAGTGGTTGCCAGGACTCAACACTCAAGTCAGATTAAGAGAACAGGCAGCTGGCAAGTCACAGAATTAACCCCACTGACTGCGCCCCTTATTAGGAGTTATTTGCTTACAGACATAAGAAAGGCTCAATGAGATTAATGCTGCTGAACCAACAGGTTAAAGAACCCACACTGGCTCAGCTCACCTGGGGCACAGCAGGCATGAAATACCCCCCAGCAGCAGGCTGGAACTGGTTAATGATTGTGTTGGCAGGCAAGGCTCTCATCCCAGCGATGCGCTGCATGTACTGGTTGGTGAGATGGGCCTTTCTCTCCTCCTTCCTCTGTGCCAGTGCCACATACAATGGCTTGGAGCCCACAATCCGCCCGTTCATCTCTGTCACAGCTTTCGTAGCTTCCTCTGGAGAGGAAAAGCAGACAAAGCCAAACCCTTTGCTCCGTCCATCTTCCAGCATCACCTGCAGTAAAGATCAATTGCTAGTGGAGGACCAGCAGCACAACTTAGCCTAAGAATCACTGTTTTTTTAAATTTCAGGCAGGTAGGACATAACTGTTGCAGAGGTGTAGAGGCAGGTACTCAATGGAGAGTCACTTGTCTGGATTTGCTCTGCTTTGCTGTCAGCACCATGTGTCCCCAGGCCCACACTGCGCAGTAAGGAATGGGAAAGATTTGGTGCAGCTCTAAATGCCATTTCCTGCTCACTGAGAGTCACTTAAACAGGCATGTTTGCCCCTTCCTGTCTCCCCTCTTGATAAGGGAATGAAGCTTTCAGTAAAATCCCACCAAGCCCCAAAGAAATCTGTTTATTTACTAGTCCAGATATTTTCAGAACCACTACGACCAGAAGATAAGAACTGCCCTTTAATCCCATGTCAGACAACAGTTCCTTCTTCAGGCTTTAAAATTGAAATACCCCTAAACCCAACAATACCTTGGCACTCGTTATTGACCCAAAAGGTGAGAACTCCTTCCTCAGTTTTTCATCATCTATAGTGTCATCTAGGTTTTTAATGTATAGGTTAACACCCTGGAAGGGAGAGAACAGTAAGACATTCATAACATTAAAGAAAATCTTAAGCACAGGAACAGTTATCCATCTGCCAGAGCTGTAATTTATCTGAAAACTCTTAATTTAGCATCATGTTCCTTTCATACCACCCAAAGCTGAAGGTGTGATAAATGTTGCAAAGGCGTAGAGACAAGTCCCACTGTGGTGAAAGGGAGCTTGTCTGGATTTCCTCTGCTTCCCTGTTGCATCATGTGTCCCCAGTCCAGAACTGCACCTCAAGGAGCGGGGAAGTTTCAGATGCGACCTCTGACATGACCCAGTTCTGCCATAAGTTAGAGACAACAGTGCAGAGTTATGCTGCCTCTTCCCATCCCTCTGGGTTTCCCCGTTTGACAGTCAAGGAGACTGCATGCCTGTTTTCTCATGTCCTCCTAAACGCTTTCACTGCCAAGATTATTAACCCTTTGACACCAAATACCACAGAGACACCTTTAAGTTTTAACTCCCAGGGTCTCTCACAGGACAATGACTACCCTGTCAACTCCTTTTGAGTCCAGCAATGGACTGAAAATGGTGCTTAAAATCAGAGAAGGAACAGACTAATCACCTGGTACCGGCTGAGTCTCTCCTGTTTTAGCTGTTCAAACCTTCTCTTCAGCTCTGCCTGGCGCTCAGCCTTCTTCTGTGCTCGGCCCACAAACAGCATTTTCCCATTGATATCCTTCCCGTTCATTTCTTCCACTGCCTGCACAGAGGGTCCAAGAGGAAGCTGTCAGCTGCTGAAGCAAGGCAGTACCTGATCCTGTAAGGAACAGGCCTGCCCAGAGCTCACGTTGTATCCTGCCCGTCAGTCAATAAATCAAAGTTTGCACGTTACCTTTGCACTGTTTCTGTGTGACAACAGGCTAATTAAAGACAAACTGAAGTTATCAGGACAGATCATGCTGACACAACACCATTGGGAATTTATCCCCACCCCTTCTTGAAAATAAGGCTAAATTTTAACGAGCACACTGCTTAGAGAAGACCATTTTTAAACCATGTTCTCACTCTAGAAACCGTCCCTCTCCTCAAGCCCTGCACTGTAGTATTTCTCCAGCAATTAACAGTCTTGATTATACCACTGCATGCTGTGGATCTAGGAAACTGGAGAAATGCCAAGTTACCCTTGAATGTCGAGCTAGTAAGGTGCAAAAGGTTTCTAAGTTCCCACATCTAGAAGCAGTTATGCCTGAGGCAGAATCTTTCTTTTCAGAAACAGGCTCCCATGACAAACCACGTTTTTCTTCTCTGAAGATACCCAAACAACAAAAATCGGTCCTACCTTGTTAGCTTCTTCATGCTTTTCAAAGCTTACAAAGCCAAAGCCTTTGGATTTTCCAGTGGGGTCTGTCATCACTTTAACACTCAATGTTTTACCTGTTACCAAGGGACAGGGTTAGTAAAATATCATAGACCTATTTCAAGACTATTAAGCTTCATAAAATAACCTCAGCCTCTGCCTCCTGCCCAACATTTGGCACAACTACTCCCACACCTCAGCCTTAAAGTGACCCAGGTAGAGCTACACAGACAGTAGCAGCACTCAAACTACCACAGTTCATGGAATTCAGTCTCATTTAAAGTATTTCTGTATTTACCATATTTGCCAAAGAGCTCCTTTAGTCTTTCATCATCCATGTCATCCCCAAAGTTTTTAATATAAACATTGGTGAATTCTTTTGCCTTGGCTCCCAGCTCAGCCTCCCGCTCCTTACGAGACTTGAATCTCCCAACAAATCTGCAAGAAAGAATGAAAATCCCAATAAACAGATTGTCTTCAAGAGTGGAAGAACAATGTGTGACTTGCAGCGAGGCAAAAAAATGAGTGTGTAGTAGGAGCTGGGAATGGGAACAAGAAAGGGTGACAGCAGAGGACAACAAATGGGCCACAGACCAACCAGAAAAATCACCTGTCCTATGGTCAGCCAAGGACGCCCACCCAGCTCTGCACCTCTGTCCTGTCCATAGAACCCACCCGCCCGCTAGCAGAGAGGTGGCAAATCAAGGCTTGGTCAGGGAAACCCACCAGTCCTGGAATGGAGGGGTAGCAGGCCATGGCTTGGGCAGGGTCACTCACCAGCCCTGTAGTGGAGAGGTAGCAGGCCAAGGCTTGGGCCAGGAGAACCAGTGCCTTGTGTGTCCCTGTTAATACCGAGATGCCTCCCGGAGCATGTGAGCGCTGCTGCTGCCGGCTGTGACACTCACACTTTGCGGTCGTTGAGCAGCATGCCGTTCATCTTCTCGATGGCTCTATCTGCAGCATCCTGGGTCTCAAAGTGCACAAAAGCGTAGCCCTTAGAGCCATTCTCATCACACACCACCTGCAACACGGGCAAGGAAAACAAAACGTCAGCCCTCTGGACGCGGTGCCTCCTCTGTCACATTCAGGTGAAAGTATCTTACTGCCCGGGGCACGACAAAGACAGCGTCTGTGTTTCAGACTTCACAACTTCAGCAATGCCCCAGCTTTTGGCCCACTCTGCCTTTCAGAATCTGCTCCTCATCTGGTGAAAGGTGCCCCTTCCACTTCCTACACTGAACTGTCTGATCCTGTCCCCACCACAGCAGAATTGGACAAAGTTACCACATCTCTCACCTTGCAGGACAAAATGTTTCCAAACGCTGAGAATGTGTCATAAAGTGCCTTGTTATCAATGGATTTGTCCAGATTCTTAATGAAGACATTCCCAACCCCTGACTTCCTCAAGGAAGGGTCCCTCTGAGACCACATGATGCGAATGGGTTTTCCTTTGATCACATCAAAATTCATGGTATCTAGAGCTCGCTCGGCTGCAAGAGAAGCCAAGAACAGATTTATGTGGTTGGTTAAAGAATAAAAAGGTTTCCATCAGGTGGGTGATCATTTCCTCTGAATTTTACCCAGCTCATGGAGACATTTGGGCTACTATCACAGGTGACCAATGGCTTTTAATTCAATGTTTCAAAGGAGATCTTGCAGCACAGTCACTAGACATGTTAAATATATAAAAGGTTTCACAGACTATTTAAATTTACATTATAGCAATATTTTAACCAGCACAGTAAAATGGATGTCAAAGAGCCTGGGGTCTATTAGCTATATTCATAATTATTATAAAGGTAAATTGCTCCCTCAAAAGGAGGAAAGGCAATTCAGGAAAGCCTGTTAAAAAATGGAAGCGATAAAAGTGACTGTTTGGCTGTTTTTCTTTTCATGAAACTCATATCTACCCGTACTCATTTCTATTCAGAGAAAGGATCATCCCCCTGTCAGGTCAGGGGAAATGTGCACGAACACGTGGCTGGCAGGGAGGACAACATGAGTCAGCTTCTACAACTTCTGTGGCCAAAAAACGGTTCCCAAGTTGCTCAAGCTAAAGATGACAGCAAGAGTTGGCAAAATTCTGGGAAAAAAAGTCCATATACCCAATCTGATTAAAGGGAAGTGTTTATCTAAACTCTCAAAGCCCAGCACTGTCATTCTAACCTACACTGAAACCCCCCTCCATGGTGCTATTTCTGCTGCCTACTGGTATATTAAAAGGATCATTACGTACACACATCAGGATCTTGTTCATAAAATTGAGATGCTTGGATTGTTCTGGGCCAGAAAACACTCCCAGCATGGAGTGAGCCGAGAAAAAGAAAGACTCTTAATTCCCAGCATGAAGCAGAGAAAGAGATGGAAAGACATGCATTAAAATCAAAGAATATTAACAGGGCAGAACCAAGGTTTTCCAAATTTGTTTGGCTCAGTTCTTCCAGGCCACCTTCACCCTATAATACTTGCTGATTAAATTTTAGGAGGAGAAAATTCAATTCAAACAGTTTCCTTCCTCTGCTTGTGCAGAGTAACTACTTAGCATGTCCCAAAACTACCTCTAGGAATTCCAGTGGGACATTGCCTACCAAAGCCTCCTGCACTTCCTTCCCCCTTCAACTACTGCATGGAAATTTCTCAAAATTTTTCATGTGCTTTGCAATGTTTTTTTTGTTGCTGTTGCTTCTTAAATTGAAGTGGGGCCATCACTGTTTCCCCCAGTCCTTCACACATAAATCCAGCTGGAAACAAGCTCTGCTGGACTTCATTCCAGCATGAAGGAGCCAGCCTTGAAAAACAATAATAATTTAAGGATTCTACCAGCTCTGTTTAGTCAAAGGTGTTAAGTGCAATTAACTGCCATGCTAAAATGATTTCTCAGCTGCTGCTCCAAGCCCATGCAAGCGAGGTTCCTCCCGCAGTCCATTCCTAGTAGGCAGTTTAGCAGCTGACCTGGTCCAGCTTGTCAAATTTGGCAGTGTTTATTTATAGCAGGCAGAGGTCCTGCAGAAGTATGTGTTGGCAAGGACACAAACTGGTTGTATATACCATTTGCAGCAGAAACAGGCTCCTGCTGAAAGGTGACAAGCAGATGCAGCAGTGGCATGTAACCAGAGGGAACTGTGAAGGCTCCACAGAGCCAGCGAGGTCCAGAGGAGTGAGGAACTTACTCCCAGCCCTTTCAAGCTTCCTAAGCATATACTTAAGCAGATACTATTGCACTGCTCTTTCAATAGGTTGCTACTGTTCCACTCTATCATTACACTCCTCTTAAGTTCCCTCAGACACTTCTTGTGAGCAGTGAAAGCCCTACATGGATTGAGGGAGGTGTGCCATACCCAGAGGTGGAAATGCAATCCCCATTCCACCAGGACCTCAGAAAACCTGTAAAGGATCAGCAGGACTTCTGTGAGTGACTCACATTAAGCACATCTGATTCATTTCCTTAATCTGAGCAAACACCTTCTCGTTTTCTTCTATTTAAGACACAAAGCTTCAGTTATTTCAGTTCCTGTATCTGTTTCTCTCCCACTGGTTCCTGTCATCCTTCCAGCAGACTCAAATGCAACTCATACAGAACACTATACACACTCTTAACCCCTTCCAGGCTTCCTTTTCATTCCTCTTCCATGGCCTTCTGGATAGGGAAAGCATATGAACACTCACTGCAGTTTGCCTCAGGCCTCAAAGTAATTAACCTCCCTTACAGGCTCCCAGAGCTAACACAATGCTGGAATTAGTGACTGTGGTTGAGCAGCAAGAAGACAGATAAAACCACACACATGAAGATTCATCCAGGAGAAACCCCACACAAGTTTTATTCTAAAACACAGATGCTCTGCAAACCCCAAGGCTCTCACTTAGGTCACCAAGCAAAAAAGGCTGACAACCCAAGCACACAGCACAGATTTAACCACTTATTTTTTAAAAAAGTGAGGGTGCACAGAGAACACACTTAAATCCCTCAATCACTGAAACTACAACGAAATGCTGCTGCAATGTAGCACTATGTCAGCCCCCACTCTTCCCTTTTAACTTCACACTTGCATTTACATTACACTGTCTTCTCTTCAAGGAAGAGAAGAGTGAAAAAGTTTCTCTGTACTCTTCTACACCTTGCTTCTTTACAGACTCTTATCTATTCCCAGCTCCGGGTTCCTTCTTGGCTTGGGAAACATTTTGTTTCCTCTGCTTTCAGAACATCTTATCTCTGTAGCCATATTAAAGTTTCTCTGCTTCATTACCTGAGTTGTCATGTCATGACTGTCAATGTTAGGAAACCCTGGAATGGAACTAAATTGCACGAGGAACACATGAAAAGGGAAATTCAGCTTTTCTTTCAAATTAAATGAGTTTGTTTTCTTTCCCTTCTTCACAGTCAGAAAAAATAAATATTAAAAACCACAGCTGAGCCTGAACTAGACAGAACTTTGAAGTGTTTCCTTACTCTGCCTATCACAGTAAAACAGGCTCAGTATCCAGCATTCCCTGGTTACTACAGCAAAGAACTGCCACCAAAAACAGCAGAGCTCATTTTCCCTAAAAACAACCTCTCTGCAGCAGACTGACAGTTAGACAAAGCATGTCCAGAAAGCAGCTCCCTCCAGGGTCAAGCATCACTCCACCACCTAACAGAAATGTAAAGAAAAACACAAGCTTTGACCCGGTTTGGACACAGGAACTCTGGGAGTGCAGAGCATGCTCAGGATGTGACAGCGTGAGCTCCTCGTGGCTCACGGAATGGGGAAGAGTTCTGGGTACTTGATTTGCTCTGTGGCCATAAGGACACAGTCCTACTCACCACACAAAATGAGTTAAAACACTGTTCTCCTCAGGTTTACAAAGCACTCATCCTTCCACAAAAGGTGCCAGGGACATGTAAACCATCACTATCACCCTCTTTTAACACCTACTGCCACTTCAAACATACAATGTGTCCATAAGAACTCCTCTAAAAGTTTGCAGAGCACAAAACCTCCTGATTAAGAGGTATTTTGTAGCACCTCCTCTCACTCACAAATCAAACCAGATCCCTCCAGTGCTCCAGAACACCTCCCATGTTTTCACAGATTTAGTGCAATGAAGTCCAAGTGCATTTCTGATTATGCATTCCTGGAAGAAAACACAGACCCCTCCTCCTCTCAGGAAGCCTCATTCAGGCAGGGCTTTGTACTGCCACCTTGAAAACATTCCCAATTTCTGCATTTCACAATAAAAACTATATTCTTTGTGTTTTGGAAGGGCTGTTTCATGTTCTGCTGCATTACATGTAGTACAGCAGCTGGTTTTTTTTTTATTTAAGCAGTTTGCCAGAAGAAACCAGGAGCATTTCAGAGGAGTTTTCAGGAGGGTAGGAGGAGTTTGACTATTTCTCTGTCCCCGATATTAACTCAATGATTAGGTTTAAATCACTTGACCTTCTGGGACCTATTAGTAACAAGACACCACTTACTTGGTTTAAGTATCACTTCAAGTGCAGGAGCTTCCTAAAATGTCTGCTGCCTCACCAGGAGGCCAGAATGGTGCAACCTCCCTCTAAATTCCTGCCTATTTATTACCATAAAAGATTACCTTGGAATATACTGCAAAGCCACCTATTTGTACAAGGTGCAGAACTTTTCTCCTAAAGCAAGCACATGTGACCAGCCACTCTTCCCTTTCTACATCATCACTCCACGTGTTAAACAGCTTTGCTATACACTTTAGGAGAACTTCATCTAGATTTTTGCACCCCATCTCCCCAGCATTTACCTCATCCAAGCTCGGAGTTCTTAGCTTTATTTCTGCTACTTGTTTTTATTCCTCTTACCCTGCAAAATGAGGTTATGTAGTCCAGGCAAAGGCAGGTGAGCTGGGATAGCTGTACCTTTGCTTTTTCAGCACATGAATGTACCAAAGTGGGGCTATAGGAGGGACTCAGAGCAGACAGGTTCATCAGAGCAGGACAGGACCACATATACGGGCTCTCAGGTTCTTTCCTCCTCACTGAGAAGTTTTAAAACACATAAATACACTGCTTAGTCTGCACAAAAAGCACTTCTGAGAGTCCCATGAAGGAGGAATCATGCAGTGGGGTGCAAGCCAGCTTCTTATCAGCCTGGCAAGAGAAAGGATCAGAAGTGCTCAATCAGATCAGTCCATATCCCAAGGAAAGAGCATGTAGAAGCTACTCTGACCAGGGAGAAGATGAAAGCTCTGCAAAAATGTAAAGCAGGAAAACCTACTGCAGGCTAAAGGAAACTTTACTTGCTGCTCAAGTCTGTGCTACTGTGAACTGATTCTGAATTCAAGGGAAAAGCCCATTCTCAACTATCCTTTGGATGTCTCTGTCACATTTAGGTGCTGCTAAACCACAGCACAGAGCAATAAACTTGCACTAGTCAGCAAGCAAAGCTCTGAAAACTAGGGCAGAAAATGCTGACCCATTTTCCTTCCAGAAAAGACATGTTCTGAAATGACCTCTCCTGTCCCATCTTTCACATGCTGCTTCAGCTCTGGAATACCTACTTGTAGGAAACAAACTGAAGCGTGGAAAAAAAGAAGAGTCTGGCAAGGGCAAATTAACTTGGCTTCTGCATGTGAGACAACCTGGTTTCCCATGGATTGAACAATGCATTTTCTCTCCATTTAAAGCAGGAACACCACTTCCCAAACTGGGAGACATCCAGCTGCTTGCACAAACACAGGAGTTAACCAGATCTGCCAAGTATTACACTGAAGTGAGTGGAACAGCTAGAAGATAAGTATTAACTGAGTATTCAACCAGGGCTGGCTACTCAGAGCTTTTTCTGCTAGGACTGACTGCACAAATACCCACAGAAACAGCCCAAAACTACACCAGAACGAAGGGGAACAGAGTGAGGATTATTTTTTTTATGTGAGGAACCAACACACATCTCCAAAATTTAATACCAGTGCAAGATATAGATCTATCAGAAAAGCTACTAAGATGTGCATTTTTGTAGACACCAAGCAGTGAATATTCCAATTCCAATCACTAGAAAGGGATTACTCGCCCCCATACTGCGTTTTGATAGGCATCTACCTTGGCAACACAGGCCACCGGCAGCGTGAGTTAGTGAGGAAAAACGAACAAAAAGTTGCAGACGTGGCTGTAATTGTCACTTACCGTCTGCTGGCTGCTGGAAGTTGACATAGGCATAGCCGAGGGACCGGCGGGTGATCATGTCCCTGCAGACCCGAATGGAGAGCACGGGACCAGCGGGGCTGAACTTCTCGTAGAGCATGGCCTCGGTGATATCGGGGTGCAGGTCCCCCACGTACAGCGATGCCATCGGGTAACTGCTGGCTGCCGTGTTCATCTTCCCCTCACCGCTCACTCCCGCTGTCGACTAAGCAGTTTTTTTGTTGTTTTGTTGTTTGTTTTTTTTCCCCTCTCGGGGTTTCTATAAGTCAAGCTTCTTATAAATATTTTAATTTCGGGGCAACACTCAAAAGTCTTATTTAAAAGCCTGCCTAAGCTGGGGCCTGCAGACACAGCGTGGGGAACGGGGTGGGTGTAACGGGAGGGGGGGGGCACCAGCACAAAGAGGGTTCGACAAGCCTGAAAATAAAAAAAAAAAAACAACCAAAAAAAAAAACCCAAAAAAACAAACCACCCTAAAGTTCAGCCTCCTGGAGCAGCAGGGATCGGATACGACGCCAAAACTGATACGACACCAAAATTCATACGCCGGCTGCCGAGCGCTTTTCCCGTCAGCTCTGAGGCAAAAAAAAAAACCCTCCTCAAGGTCCTAAAAACCACAAGGTCCTAAAAAACCCGCGTGCCTTATTTTTCTTTTTTTTTTTTTTTCCGCTTTGGATTTAGCCCAAATCCTGCAGAGCGGCGGCCGGTTGGTTTTCTGAAGGGGGGGGGGGGGGAGAAAAAAAAAGAAAAAGAAAAATAAATCTCTGACACGTATTTACATTAACATTTCTTTTAAAATCAGGCGTTGCCTTGTATATATTCTACAGAGGGTTATATTCTATAGATATCACAAATATATATATATATTTATGTGGCTGTGGCGGGGCCATACCCCACACGCGGCGGAGGCCTGAGGGCGGGCGGGCGGGAAGGAGCGGCCGCGCTCTTCGCTCGCCCACCCCCCCCCCCCCCCCCGCGCTCTCCCCGATCCCTCCCTGCCCTTGAGGCGCCGGTACCGGGCGCGACACCGACTCACCCGGCGGGCGGAGAGGCGGCGGCGGCGGCGGGCGGCCCTTTATAGCCGCCGCGGCGGCGCGTGTGGGCCGCGGAGCCGCGGAGAGGAGGCGGCCCGGGCCCGGCGGGCAGAGCCCCGTGTCCGTCCCCGCCGCCGCCGCAGCGCCCCCAGAGGGCGGGAGGACCCGCCCGGCCCTGAGGGGGCGCCGCCATTTTGGGGTCGCCACGGGGCGACTCCCCCCCCCCCCCCCCGTTGAAAATGACGCGACTTTCCTAATAACTCTTCTAAATAATTAATCAATCGATGGTAACCCGGCGTGATTTCCCGCCGTTTGTAATGAGCTGGCTGTTGTGGCGACTGAAAGGGGATACGTCATGATGGTCTGCTGAAAAGTAAAAATTAAGAAGGTCGGCAACCTACGTGGCCGCAGTTTGAATTAGATTTGGGGACCACTACACTCTAGAGAGGCTAAATCAATAGAAAACTGTCTAAGTGAAAGTACTCCAAGTCTAATCTTCAACCAAAGATGGATAATGAATCCTGTAAAAATAAGATCTGAAAATACACTCTAGGAAGCTAAATCAATCGAAGGTTGTTTAAGTAAAAGTTTAAGTTGTCTTTAACCGAAGATTGATGTTGGTGTCTCGTAGCAATAAAATACAAAACTACTCCAAAGGTTGTTTAAGTAAAAGAAGTCTAAGTTATCTTTAACTAAAGATTAATGTTGATGCCTTGTAAGGATTAAATGACTGACTGTCAAGGAGGGGCTTGAGGTGTTAAAAGTGTATAAAAGCTCTCAAAATCCTTGTTTTAGTGGGGTGTTTATGGAGGAGCCATCCTGACATTACCCTGGCCGCATATTAAAGGAATGCTGGCCTAACAGTATCATGCCGCTGAGTTTAATTTCTTTGAATCACAACACAGGGAAAATCGCTGAAAAAAACCTGCTGAAAATTACCAAAACCAACCTCGATGTGCGTCAATAAACAAAGCCTGGGGGAGGGATGTGTTGCTGAAACTGGACGCAAGGGATGCAGAATTTATAGGCTACAAGGACGTTTTCACAGAAGCCAGAGATAAAGAAGAAACTAACAAAGATAATTTCAGTGATGGTGCTGAAACCTTCTCTGTCTGGGAAAAAGATAATAAAAAGGCTGCAAATGTGGACTAATAACATAAGAAGCGAGAGAATCAATAACCAGTAGAAGATAGAATACTAATTAACAAAGAGAATTATGTAATTTATAGCCAATGAACATTAATTTCTTTGTTTGCCAAAATGTATCAGTGGTGAAAAGTTTTGAAAGTGCATGTTTGGAGAGCAACCCCACACTCACCCAGTGCTGTGAATAAAGTAATGTCTGCTTTCTAATACTAAAAATAGTGTTAGAGAGTTTGATTTATCCCGACGTTTTCAGTAACATCCTCAGGGACACGGTGGCCCACAGCGCCTCAGGGATGCTCAGCCATGGCCCTGGCACAGCCTCCTTGTGTGCCCCAGTGCAAGCAGGGCAAACATTTCTCTAGGGACAAGGCTGTTTACAAGACCATGTAGTGACAGGATGAGGGGAATGGGTTTAAATTGAAAGAGGGTAGGTTTGGATTAGAGATCAGGAAAAAATTCCTCCTCTGGGATTGTTTTTCTCGCTGCTCCAAGCTCTGGTTTTGGAGGTGTAGTGGTGGTGGGATGAGGAGCGGCCGTAGCTGGAGCTGTCCCCACAACCTCCTTGTCTTCAGGGCATAATTTTTCCTCAAATAAGTGCGAGTTCCTGTGGCAGCCCTGGCTCTGCGCCAGCTCACATCACGGGCTGCCCTGGAGAGGGACCAAGGGTCTTCGATGTCTCCCTGTGGTAGTGAGCTGTCAGTCCCTCTTCCCAGGGTGAGGGTTGAACAACTCCGAATGCAGAAGAAAGCCTCTGGAATAAGAGAGGGGATTCACCCCCCTCCGCTGTCCCATGGCTTCAGGCTCACGAGATTCGGCTCCGGGGAGACCCGTAATTATCTATTTCCAGCATCTTCAGTGGAGCGTGAGGACACAGCAGCACAGGATTCAGTGATTCATCAGTGACCTTCAGGCTCCATGGACGTCCTGTTCAGGGGGAAGTAAGGTAGTCTACAGAGGCTGGTAGCTGGGCATTGTGACTTTTAAATTCTGCATTAAATTACCTTTAATTTGCTTTAAAAGTGGGATATGATGTTATCATAAAAATGGGATATGATACCTATCCCTTCATTACAGTGGAAAAATGGAGCGTAGCAGAATAAAAGGTAACAGTAGCAAGGTAAATTGTAATACTTTGCACTATTTTCAGTCTGGATTGTTTTCTAAAGACACAAGTCATCCTCCTCCCAAGATCATCATCCTCACGACAACTGATGGTGCTGGGAGGCTGTGCTGGTGGGATCGTGCCTGGTGCCTGTCACTGTTCTGTGCTTGGTTCTCCACAGCCGGCATCTCCTCCTCTTGGAAACCACGGACTGAGACAGGAGTCTTGCTGTGGAAGGGTTCGGCTCCTGCTTTGACAGCTAAAGTCAAAACACAGCAGATCTCGAAGAACATGTTTCCACATAAAACGCCCTTTGGCTGCAGCAGCCGCTGTGGCCACGCTGCGAATGGCTTTGATTTGAAACATATTTAGTGACATTTGTGCTCCCTCCCAGGGGACTCCCTGCAGACAGCCACAGTCCTGTGTCCTCCTTGATCCTTTTTGCTCCCAAAATGAACTGATGGGCTGGGGGTGCCCTCTGCCCACAAGGGCCCAAAACTGCCCCAGGGACCCCACTGCTCTTGGTGCCCTCAACACACAAGTGCAGCTGCTCCTGGTGACCAGCGATACCTGAGATCCTTCCAGTTCGCTGTCACAGGACCTTCAGCAGTGCCTGGAGCAAAGGTGACATCTGTTAATGTCTTCATCCTGCCAATCTGTCCCCGATGGTGCTGCTGGGAGACTCATCAATCACCCAGAGGCCTCTCAAGCCACTCTACCACTGTGTGTCTGAGCAGTACCTCAGTCGTTGAGGGTCATCATAAAAGATGGCACAGATGGCAAGTTTTCAACCACATGCTGCCCCTGGTTTAGGATTTCTCCTCCTCAGCTTTGGAATTTTACCAGCAGATGGCAGGCCGGGACTGCACCACTAGCAGAAAGGAGAGAGAACATCCAGGGCAGGCAAGAGCAGAACGGAGATAAGCAATATTTTTCATGCAGGCGAATCTGGGAGAGCAGGACTCCATCCTAGAGCACCTGCTGCGCAGCAAATCTCCCACAGCCTGGGAGTGGCCTTGTCCCCTCCAAGCAGCAGGGAAGGCTGGTTCATCAGGACACTGATTTTGTTCCAGCCTCGCCGGGGTCAGAGCCAGTGCCGTGTTTAACCGAGCAACCCCAGCCCACGCCTTCCCACAGACCTTTTCATCGTGTTTTCTTTTGCCTGAAGAACAAGGATGAAGAGAGTGCTCGGAGAGTTCGGGGATTTCCCCTGCAGGGTAGATCAAAAGTTGCCAGGATGTGTTAGAAGAGTCATTTAGGCTCAAGAAAACCCTGGGAAAAAAAATGAAGCTCCAGTCCCGAGCTACTGCTCCAATCACCATGTTGCTGTGGGGAGAAAACCCCACGGGCCTGAACCGATGCCCTCCCACCCGCTCCGGCTCCCGTTTGATCCGCAGAGATCAGGAAGTGTTTTTTTTCCACTGTCTCTGTTTTGTTTTACCACTCTGGCCCCCGGGGCCGGTTTGTGTTCCTGCCTCCCACGGAGGGTAATTTGGTTCCTCTCTCTGGCCGAGGCCACACCAGAGCACTGAGCTCCCACCGTCGGGTCAGGGCAGCCCAGGCACCAGCGGGACGACCCGTCATCAATAGCCCCATTATTGCTCTTGAAGTTGCTCCCCGCTTCCAGACTGATGCTGCATTACTCCACCACAGCTGCAGTTGCTCCCTTCCAGCAATTCCCCACACAGCACTTAAGGAAGGGATTTATGGGCGGTTTTGAAAGGCATTTTGGAGTGAGAAGGAGTTATGGGAAAGGAAGCTGAATTCCCACCATTCCCCAGAAAATTCTCCCAGCATCTTTCACGAGAAGGATCATTTACTGGTCCTTTCCTCAGAACAGAGACAAGCTCTCAGCTGTGGCTCTTTGTTTAGTCCAAAGCGTTTCCCGATGGCGAGATGCCACAGGGGTTATGCTGGCCCTGGCTGCAAAGGGTCAGGAGACCAAGGCAAGCCCTGGGCGTCTGTCTGCAAGGATCTGCTGGACCCCATCTGTTCCCTGACATTTTTGCAGACCCTTGCAGCTAAATGAAATGATTTATTCTCAAGTGACAGATTATTGCCAATCTGAGGTCAAGCCTTGCTGACTACCCGGCTGATTTTGGCTCACATAGTGGCTTGCAAAGTAAAAAGTCTTGGGACCAGAGTCACCAAGAGCTATAAAACCACCAGAGGGGATGTCACCTTACCTTTTTTTTTTTTTTTGAACCTTTTCAGGAACAAAAACTCACCTGCTGCAAAACTAGTCACCAATGACCTTCATAGGTCCCTTCCAAGCCAAACCATTCCATGATTCAAGCAGGCTGGATGAGCAGAACAGATTCACATCAACACTACATTTGACAGCCAGGACAGGGGTTTGAAAGACTTTATTTGACACCTTTGCTGATGTCACAACTTGTGAATCTAAGAGCACTGCACAGTGTAAAGTGAGGCCGGGCTACTCGCCGTGAGCTCTAACGTGCCAACCAGCCACAGGAACAGCCGGGGTCTGCAAGGATCCCCCTCCTCTGACTTTATCAAAAGGGAATACGTTGTTCCTGGCTGATTCTGGCACTTCAGGACAAGGGGGAGGAGAAGTAGCAGAGGCATTTCTGTGTGTTAAGTGCGATGACTTTCATCAAAACAACTGGGAGGGACTCACTTTAAAAACAATAGCAGATACATAGGTTGACATGCACATGGCAGATGCAATCTGCAGGGAGGAAAACACCAGCTCATCCACACAGCCCAACTGGCTGTGGTGTGTTTGACCTGAGGCATGGGAAGAGCCTCTCCCATTCAAGAGAGATCTTCTCCCTCTTTTTTACCTTTCTTTGCACCGACCTTTCCACATTTTTCTTCTTCAGTGTCACAGTGCTGCAGAGGTGGGCTAGGGGTGGGCATGCAACTGGGTCCAGGCTATTCTGCACATGTATCCCAGCAATCAAGGCACAGATGCAGGGAGTGGGGGCCATTCAGGTGAGGGGGAGCACTGGGAGACCCTGCCCTGCCTCCATGAGACGTGGCGCAGAAGGGTGGCTTGAAAACTTCAAGTTTCTGTTCTTTGTGCCCGAGGAAGAGAGGGAGGGAGGACAGCCAGAGGAGCAGAGGCATATCTGCTGCATCAGTTGTCTAGGGGCACACAGGGTAAGGCAGGAAAAGCTCAAACTCAGGACAAGTGCAGACCCAGAGCTCGCCGAGGTCTGCAGTGACACCTCAGTGGGTTTTGGTCCCAGCCCAGGAAGAGGAATGAGTGAGACCCAAACATGGTGCTGGAGGAAGAAAACAGAGACATTGTAGGAGGAGAGGGTGAAGGATGCTGGGATAAGGGACAATGAGGGAGGCACTTCAAATGCAGGCTGCTCTGACCCGTTCCCGCTGTGCAGTCATGGTTTCAGCAGGGGGTGGAGGTTTCAGCAGGGGGTGGAGGAGAGACGGCTCCAGCAGGGAGACTGGCAGAGGGAAAAGGCATTTTCTTCTCACTTTGGCCGTCAGAGCCTTCCCTTCTGTGACAGACGTCCCTTTGAAATCCTCTGTCTCGCCTCTTCACACCTCAGTGAGGAGCAAGGGCTGCACCCAGGTGGCCTGGCCAGCTGCTCCGGCACAGTTTGTGCAGGGACCCAGCACAGGCCCTGCAGACATGACTGGGATTTTCAGCCAGGCTGTGGGAACCAGCTCTGTTAAGCTGTTGCCTCACTCCACCTTAAGGGCACATAAGTGGGAAGAGCTGGTAATGCAGTGAGGAAAGCACAGGGATTAGCAGGCAGCCAGTTCGCTTTGGGAGCTGGAGGGGGCTCTATCCTGCCTTGTGGGTGCCAGAAGTGCTGGGCAGGGGTGAGCTGTGTCTGTCCCACCACACCAAAATTAGGTCCTGCAGCTGGGGGACACATCGCAGGGAATCAGCACGAGCAAGTCTATCTGGCAGCTCCGAGTTCCCAGGCAAATAAGACAGTATTTCAAGGCTGGCTGTTTTCCAAAGGAGAGCAACGCTGGGCTCTGCAGAGGGGTTTGCTGGAGGAGGAATGGGCTTAGGATGTGTGTGTGCCCCCTCCCTCGTAGCTGGAAGGGTCTGGAGTACATCCGCGTGCAGACAAGTGCATCGAATTGGATGTGATTTACGTCTGCAGGCATCACGAGGGAGAGGACGTGTGATGGTGAGGCGAGGAGGGCGGTGCGAGGAGAGAGGGAAGAGCAAAGAGAATTTTCTCTATGGATCCTTGGCTTCTGCAAAGCAGGAAAGACGCCTTTTCAGCCGAGTTTGTTCTTAGGCCTGCGGGCAATGAGTGCTGAAGAATTCCTGTCTCCGAAGGAGAAGGGAGGGTCAGAAAGCCCCGATTTCAGTCGCCCACGAGCGGCAGATCCTGGATGTCCCAACCCTGATCCCTGGTCCCTGAGCAGCAGCGCCCAAGACAGGGGGTGCCGTGTAAGGTGGTGGAACGGGGATGCCAGCAGAGGCTGGGGAGAAGAGGAATGTTGCGATTTGGCTGCTCTTGGACGAGCCCTCTCTCAGTACACCCGCTGGCGATGGCATCCTGGGTACGGCTGCTACGGCTGTGGACGAGCCTCCGCCTCGGGCCCTCCGGCTGGAAGAGCCCATCCTGCTGGCCAGGAAGCTTCGGCGGGACGGCAGCATGTCCCCCGGGACACGGCGAAGCGGGGCTGGCCTCACAGCAGGGCTTGGGTAAGCCAGGGAAGATGCAGTCAAAACTACCGGAGCGGGAGCAGCCTCCCTCCTGGGGATCTGCACGGGGCCGGCGGCGCTGTGGAGGAAGGACCATGGCCACGTCTGGATGGGCAGCAGGGACGTGGCCACAGGTGAAGGTTCCATTTCTGCCACATAATTATTCAGGTGGGAGAGGAGTCGCAGCCGGATGGGGTCGGTGGCGTTTTGGCCCTCGAGGACGCCCAAGTACCTGACAACTTCAGTGAGGCATTCGCGGAAGCCGATACTTCTGTAATCCACAGCCAGAGCTCGGGCATCCAAGAAGCCTGCAGGGAGAGGACACGGGTGACAGTAAGCCCGTGCAGAGCTCAGGAATGCGCTTTGATTTCAGTACCCTCTCTAATGCACTGTGTATTTCACTTGAGGCACTTTGCTGCCGTGTGATATTCCTGAAGCAGACAGCCAAGTGGGTGTCCCAAGGGACTGGACGTTTGCGTGCATGAGAATAGCATCTGTGGTTATCTCACAGGGATAAACCTGCCAGGGTCATGAAACCTCTTACCCCAGCATGTGAGACAAGTAAGAGGTTTCATTAACTGAGCTCAGGAAGGAAGAATTTTTTCCCCATTGGATTCAATCGGTTATCACTGCTGGAGACATGACTGTGGGCTAGACAGGCTCTGGGTCCTTCTTTGCAAATGGACCATCCCTGGTCTTGCAGAACAGCGGGACACTGTGTCTCCTCCACACACAACTTAGCACCACTTTCCTCTGCCTGGCTCCCAAACTTTAAGCTTCCTTTAAACCAATGTCTGGCCAAAGGACACAGGGCAGTGGCAGAACCAAAACCGCTGGGCCAAGAAAGCTCAAAACCACAGAAATCAACAGCTGACGGCTGATTTTTAGGCTTCTACTCCCAACTTGCAGCTTCATGAGACGATAAGCAATAAAGCAGAGAAATGTCACAGCACAGTGAAGCGCTGGACCACTGTGCTTGACGGGGTTTCTCGTGACAATACAGCCCTTTGTTGCAGTGCAGTCAAACTGAATATCTAAACAAATGTTCCAGACCAAGTTACAGCTCTGAACCAAAGCCTGGATGCCAGCAATGTCCCCAGCAAGCCAAAACTGGGTGGTAAGCAAGCCAGAGGCTTCTTTACTGGAGCTGTGATCTCCATCCTGTTAACTGGAACAGGACAGAGGGTCTGTACTGAGGTCTCAGTACAAATAAGACCTTTGTTGAATTTTGCACAGGGCTCCCTCTCTCTTCTTATAACAACCAAGAGACACACAAAGAAAAAGAACAGAAAGGGAAAAAAGGCCTTGTTTATTTGCAGAGTCCTCATGCAGAATTCAGCCTCTGCAGGAAATGTATCCCAGGGAGGAGGTAAAGAGTTTAATATCCTTTTCCTGGAAACAGGCTCCATTTCTGAGCAGGACTAACCTCATCTCTGCCTGAACAACTTTTTAGTGGGGGGTGTGACAACACCACCGGTGCTTTCCCTGCAGGTCTGGGGGCTCGCTATCCCACATAGCCCAGTCTCCAAAATGGATGCATGGGATGCTGACCCATATGTCAAATAACAGGGCAGGGAAATGTCTATCTGCCCTCCCTCAGGAGATATTTCCCTTGGGAAGCAAGCAGGGCAGCATTTGTTTTGGTGCTGGCTGGTGTCAGCTTGCTGCTACAGGTGATGGGGAATTTTTCTTCCAGGTTTCCACCTTCCCCTCACCCATATGCTTCTAAGAGCAGTTCTTACCTGTCCCTCCAGTGGCATGAAGCATTTTTAAGTGATCCACTGTCATCTGTAGAATTTCTGCCTTCTCCAGCTTGGAAGACCCCTGGATGTTTGGAGCAGAAAGAAAAAGCCATTCATCATTTTATGGTCTAGGGCTTTGTGCCTCTCAGGAGCCAGTGTTTGACCAATGATCTCCTCCTCAAAACCTGAAGCCCGGGAGTTCTCAGATTGGTGTAGTGCATCTATCCAGACTCTGCTTTTCACATCAAGTGAGTACAAAAAAAGAGCTCCTTCCCAAGGTACCCCGATGCAGATTGAAAATCCCTATTTCTGTGCTTCTTCATATCTGCAAAACACTTTCTAGATTGAATTTATCCTCCCCGGGGCTCCTGAATATTTGCTAATAACGTTTTACCACCCAGTTTCACCACCTACTTACTCCCTGAAGTGAAAGACGTAGCGCTGCTCCAGACTTTCTCATTCTGAGGGTTCTACCCCAAACACTGCTGAATGCAGCCTGCACAGGAGGAGATCAGGACACACAGACACACACACACACCTGCTTCTCGAAGGCGGTGGGGACCAGGCGCCGCAGTTCCGAGAGGCTGCTGTTGATACGGTCACGGCGCCGCTTCTCGATGATCTGCAGGAGATTTCCAAGTGGAGAGAAGAAACCACAGTCATTTACAGCCACAGCTCACGGGTCTAAAGCCCTCCAGGCTGAGAGAGGTGCTTTGAACGGGACCATATATGTAAATGTTCAGGGTGCAAAAGTCGGGCAAAGAAGCGTCAACTGACTGGTGTGATAATCCCAGGTGAAATTGCTCTCCTCCAGTCCTATCCCCACCCTTTTCTGCCAGATTTGAGGCCAAACCTCTGTGAAAAACTTGGCTGTGAGGAGAGTTCTGCAGGAGATGGAGCGGGGAATGGTGTAAAGATGATTCTGCACGGTGTTCCCACAGGAAGGACGTGCCAACAGCCCCCCACTGCACACAGGGCGACATCCCTGGCACAGAGCCGGGACCAGCCTGACCCCCTGCCAGGGACACAGCACAACCACCCTGGTCATTGTAAATGACACTCACCCCTCTCCTCTTCTTCCTGGCTTGTATCTGAGATGTTGTAGTGGGAGACACAGACCTGGAAACATGGCTGGAAAGGAAGAAGAGGGAGTCATTTCTTGCACTAGCTGGAGAGAAACCTCTGTTGCACATATGCTTTACACACGTTCGCCATCTGTAGTTCCTCCTCCCCCCCCAAAAAAATATCTTCTGTGGTTCCCATCTCATTTTTACCCACAACACAGAGCTCAGGAATTGGGGACGAGGAGCCAAACAGAGATTCAGATACCACTCTCTCCCCTCCAAGAGTCTCCTTCCAGCCTGGACAGATTTCTGCACCAAACTGTCCATTCACTCCCAGGCTCAACCCTCCTTCAATCTCAACCCATGTCAGCATCTCCACAGGGCTGGAAAAGCAGCGATCTGAGCTCTGGAGTCATGGCCTTTTTTTCCTCCATGTGTGAACCTCCCAGCTCTCGTGTCTGAGCCTGCCCTGTCTGCAGGGCTTTGCATCTCAGAGCCGCGATAGCACGAGCGCAGATCTGAGCTCCCACCCAGGGAGGGCTGGCTGCTCCTCAGGGTGAGGCCAGCGGCAGCATTGATGTGGTTTCTGAAGGCCTTCCCGGAGAGTCGCTTCCCAAACCACAATTTTTGGGGTGGGCTGCGACGTTCCGAATGCACGGACACTCCTGAACCAGACAGAGAAGGGCCAGGACCTGGGTGGGGGCAACACCTGGCAGGAGGTGATGGAGGTGGGACCCTGCCTGTTGCCTGACAGCCCCAGGGACCAGCTCTGCTCAAGGGAAGAGGGACAAGGGGGGGGCACAGGCAAAGGAAAAGGGCCCCACAAACCATCCTGTGCCTGGCGGGCCTGGTTGAGGCTAAAGACGCCAAAGGTCTGCGCTAGACACGCACGGGGAGGCAAAGTTCAAGCCTTAGGTCCCCACAGAGGTGAGGTCTCCATAACGATGGATAACCAGGCGTGGGAAACTCCCTGGAGCAAGACCCCTTGGCTTGGGGGGGAGGCCAGCTGGGCCACCTTCCGCCCTCCCCGAGCAGGGTTTCTCCCTCTGGAAAGTGGAACTGGCTCAGGGCTGTTTCTGTGCCTTACGAAACGCAGCGCAGGGATGTGAGCACACATCCATCTGCAGCCCCGGCCAGCCCAGCGCGCCGGAGGGACCGGAGCCCACGTCAGACACGCAAATCTGGGAAGGGCCACCTGGGTTCACCTCGTCAAATCAAGATGCTTCTCAGTTTGACGAGGCATTTTAATAGGAGTCCATTAATGACATTCCTGCACAGACAGCGCTGTCTGCAGCAAGCCAAAAACTAGACCAAACTGAGCCCATTAAAAATACAGTTTGTTAGGCCCAAGCGAGGCACTTTCAGAAGTGGTTTTACACAATCAGACGAAATAACACGTTCTACTGCTGCCTGCTCCACTCATCTCCATACAGGTACCCTATTTGAATGTCTGCTGGGTGGGCTTTCTCTGGGCACAGGTGCTGGCTGGCTCCACGAGTACCAACATGTGTAGCCAGCGCACGCAGACACACATATGATGAGCACGTATGATTGTGAAAACGGGCTGTGTGTGGACACTGGAGTGTTGTACGTGCAGGGGGTGGGTGCTGAACTCGCCTGGCAGCGCAGGAATGCGGAGTAGGCACTCAAGGAGGAACAGTGCGTTTTGAAACTCTCTTTGCAGAGCGGTCCGGACACATTGCTCTTTGTGAGCCGCAGTTCCAGATGTGGATATCAAGACCCAGCTTACTGCAAAATGTATTTTAAAAATACGTTTGACTGATTTGAACCACATAAAATATAGTGTAAGTATATTCTCTGATGATCAAAATTTCTGCATTGCTCTTTTTCTTAACTTTATCACTTACAGCCCAACTTTGGCTATAAACCAAGAGGTATCTTGCACTTCTGCAGTGACCCCAGATCCTAAACTTGCTCCGCGCACTGATCCAAGCCTCACACCCGGCGTGACTCATCTCCACACTACAGGAAAACTGGTTTGCCCAAACCACTCGACCGATGGGTAATGGGCTGGGAACCCCAGCCAGGCAGCCTGACTGCCTCCCTCTGTTCTAATCACTCCTCCTCACTCCCCACCTGGAAGTGTTTCATTTTCCTGGATCCACCAGCATCCTATGCAAGATGGCATTACTTGGGGTGTAACCTCATCAGGGCAGGAACAGCTCTTTTGGCCATATATTTGCGTGACATGAGGAACAACATACACATATACAAATACCACCAGATCACAGCCAGCCTGGTTCTACGACTGCCTTGAGAAGACAAACACACATTAGCAGCACCAGAAAGAGATTAAAAGTTCATCATTACTGTTCACTGAAATAAAATATTGTGACAATTCCAATATTTTATCCCTCAGGGTACTGTAGACTCTGTGTGCTGCACTGATGTGAAGAGGTGGGATATATTTCATCTGCAGCAGGAAAGTAGATTAAATATTGATGCACTTAGAAACTGCATAAGGGGTCAGGGAATTTCTGCAGGACATTTTTCGGATATGCCTGACTGCTGTGACCGTATCAGAAGCAGACTCATGAATTTAGTCCCCTGAGAACCTGAGCTTGGCACCAGGCAGGCGGCTTCTCCTCTCAGGATATCAGGCAGCAATAGGGAATGAATTAATTGCTGGATGCAGAGAGAGGGGGACAGAGGGCTACTGCAACAAGAGTTCAAAAGCAATTGATTTTTGGATGAGAACAAGTAACAGAGACTTTCCTTCATCCCTTGCACCGTCTGCACCCTCGGAGCCTGGGCACGTCCATGAAGGGCTGACAGCCTGGGAACCCGGGCTGCGAGCGGCGCTGGGGATGCCCTTTGCCAGCGGAGCTGCAGCCCAGGGGAGTGCAGCAAAACCTGCGGACACCACCCGAGGAACCACACACGGGTCCTGTCCTCACTGTTCCCTCACCAGCAGCAAAGCCCCAGAACTGAAACTGCAGCTCAGCAGCGATGGGACAGAGCCTGAGAACTGCGATGCCGAGGGGCACAGGGGCAGCCTTCCCCTGCCCGGGCTCCCTCCCTAACACATCACAGCCCCAGCTGGTGCGTTACGAATGCATCAGCAGAGCAGAAGCGTTTCTCATGCAAAACCTCCTGGTTTCTCATGCAAAACCTTCTGGTTTCTTCCACACTCCTTGAGAGCCCTCGGATTGCAGGGACCGCAGGGGCACCAGGCAGCTGGCAGGCGCCTTTGCTCTGGGGTGCTGCCCCAGCTCGGGGTGCAGAGACCTGCCAGCACCCGGGCTCCCACTGCCCTTCTCCCACCTGGCAGGGGAAGGCCATCCCGCTGTCTTTAATGGGCATTTTCTTGAATGCGATCAGCTCCCAACACAGCTCTAACACTTGTATCGCCACTTGGGTTTCCTTGCTGGGTCAGTCCCGCCGCCAGCACCAGCCCACGCCGGCACACGGGGGTGATCCTGCCGGCCCCACGCAGGGCCAGCCCGGCCCCGAGGGGTTCAGCGAGGTGCCAGGGGAGCCGGTGCCCTCCCGTGCCGTGCCCCGGTGCGGCGGTGGCAGAGCCCGGTGCCCTCCCGTGCCCTGCCCCGGCAGGCGCCGAGCGCTGCCGCCCCGAGCGGCTCGGGGGGAGCTGCCGCCAGCGCCGTGCGCGGTGCCGGGACCCCAAAACCCGCGTGGGACGGAGCCTGCCCTCACCTGTACTCCTCCTCGCGGCCCACGTCGATGGTGCCGTCAGACTCGGTGTCGGACGAGCTCTCCTCGCAGAGCCGCTTCATCCTCGCGGGGGGAGAGGTCGGTGGGCTCGGCGAGGCTGCCCCACGCGTGGCCCCGGTGGCCGCCGCCGTCCTTCCCCTGCCGTGCTCGGGGCAGTGCTGTCCCTGCCCGGGCTCCGCTGCTCCGGCCCCGCACAGCTCCTCCCCTGCCCGCTTTGCCTCTCCCACCCCCGGCTCTCCTTTCCTGGCTCCCTCCCGGCACGTCCCCACCTCCTGGGTAATGGGTTAATGAGCCACCATCTCCCAGGAGTGACGGATTACGCGGCCGCGCCGGCGCTCCCCGGTTCCCAGGGCCCCCCCTCGCCCCCCCCCCCCGCCTCCTCCCGCTCGCTGGTCGAAATCCCAAGTCTTCCTGTAAAAGGAACAGTCTGTGTGAACCGTCTCATGTCCCCCCCTCCTGCCCACGGCCCCCCTTCCACCCGTTGCACATTGGCCTCAGCCCCAGTTTAAAGGGACCAGTGACCTCACTGGCAACAGAAAACCGTGGGAAAGAGATGGGACTGATAAAGCCTTGAGTTGTTTCAGGGAAAAATCAACATCCAGCCCCACACGCACACACATGTCTGCCCGGCTCTGCGCGGCGCAGGCACTTTGGAGGTTTATGATTCAGATGGAAACCAGCTTATTCGAAACACGGTGCTGTTTGAGGACGCCGCTCAAAGGGCCCTCGACTGGGATTAATCAGTGGCCACGGCCGAGGGCCGGGGTGGCAGCAGTGGCACCGCACTCGGAGGCGTCAGGATGGGTTTGGCACCCCGGCGCTGTGCCACGGTGGTCCCGCCAGGAGCTCGGCCCCCTGCCACGCTCCCACAGCCTTGGAAGCATCTTCCAAGTGCCAGCTCATGGCGCTGCCAGGGCATTTGACACCTACCCTGTAAAACAAAGCGGCCAAAGCCCAGCTTTAAGGGTTTATGACACTGGGATGAATTGCTGTTTTCTTGTCTCATTCCGCAGTGCCGGAAACTCTGACCCGCAGCCCAGCATCTAGGGAGCATCTCCCTTTCCCAGTGCTTGCGGGAAGGAGGTAGGAGTCTGTTTTTCAGAGCCCTGCACTGCTAAAATCCCCCAAGGCAGCAAAAACGTGTGTGTGTGGGAGAGAGAGAGAGAGCGTGGAGGAGGGAGAGCGCCGAAGTGGAGGTTCCCAGTACGAAAATAATGCCTTTTTATTTTGAAAAAAATAATCAGCGCTGAGATCTGGCAACACGTGGGTTTCCCAAAGCCTTTTGCAAAGACCGTGGCGGCGATAACAGCCCGTCGCCGCTCGGGCCGGCCAAGCCACCCCACCACCCGTCTCCCGTGGCCTCCTGGGGTGCTCCCTATCTGCCTCAGCCATCTCTGCCAGCTCACCCTCGCTGCACCCGCCAACCCCGAGGTGTCTGCAATTCCCCAGCACCTCGCCAGCAGCTCCTGAAAAGCCAAATCCCAGCTCCTGCCTGCCCTTCACCCACGCCTGCCCCAGCCCATCACAGGGAGCAGAGCAAGGCACGGCCCCCCTGACCAGTTTTTTGAGGCTGAACCACACCGTCCTCCCTCCCGAGGTGAAACAACAGGGACCTGAACCAGCCGTCCTGCGCTGGAGTGCAAAACTGACGTTTCAGAAGTGTTTGTAAACTGAAAAAGAGAATAAAACATTTGCTCTAGGTCACAGCACTTTGTTTCTCTAATTCTGATGTTTTGTTTTCACTGTGAAAAGTGGTCAAGAAGCCGAGCTGTTATTAGCTTACATTTCCAAATGAAAAGTTACTTTGAACCAGAAGAATTAGAAAAGTGTTATTTTAGCAATTTTGAGACCCGCTCCTCCTCCCTTTCCAAAGTGATTTCAGTTAGAAACACATACATCTCCAAACCAAACTTCCCATAAACATGTGTTTTTGAGAGATTAATACCCTTTCCACTGATAAAACCATTTAAATGGGATCCTGAGATTGGTTATTTCAGGCTCTTGCTCATATCACAGTGAGCCTGAACCACGCAGAGCCCAGACCTGCCATGGAGGAACACTTTTCTTCTCCATTAGAAAGGAATTCACTGTCCAGACTTGATCTTTTCTGGGCCTTGTCTAAGCATCATTATCTGGGTTCAATTGAAGTGTAATTGGCAACATGTTTTTCTAGGATTACACTTCGTTATGAACAGAGCGGGGGCCCTGAAACCCACTTCTCCTGTAATCGGATCCATTTTCCAGGCTGTGCTCCTGGAGAGTCGTTTATAATCACCCCCAGCAGTCCCAGGGGGATTGTGAGGGCCATCTGAGCCACCCCAGCTGAAGCAGAGATGGTGCTGAGACCCCTCACGGCCGGTTCAGTGGAGATGACAGGGGAGGATTAAACGGGCTTAGCTGCCTGTGAGGGGAGCTGGGTTTGGATGAGCATCACCCGTGTCCTGTGGGAGGGAGTGGACAAACCTCCCCCACTGTGGGCAAGGGGTGATAGGGTGCAGAAATGGGGGGTCTGGGGCTGCAGAAATGGGGGTCTGCCCCTGCTTGCCTCTCACTGGGCATCGGTGCAGGCGATTCCCACGGCACACTGACCCCAAGTGCAGAGCCACAGACAGTGGGTGACCAACCCCTGCCCAGAGCCGCCCTGCTCTTCCCTGGAGAGCTACAGGCTTTGCCACAGCCAAGCCAGGGAATTATCAGAGGAAATCTCTCCCCAAGCCCTGAATTAACAGCCCTGGCTCCATGCTCAGGGCTGTTTCCCCTCTGAGAGCACAGCGAGTGTTGCTGCAGTGCCTCTCCCTGTCCCCAGGACCCCTGTGAGACCCTCTGGGACTCAGGAGACTGCTGAGAGCTGTCCCCTGCTCGGGCTGGCTATGCCTCTCCATGGTGGGAACAGTTTCCAGAGGATGGGTGTCACGAGGACGGGGCTAAGCCATCCATCACACCCAGCACTAATTGGCTACCCTGCTTCAGAGGCCAAGGAATAAGTGAGCTGCAAAGATTGATGTCCCTTCCCTGCAGCAGGAAAAACTCTCCGGGCCAGGGCTGAGGGTGGATCCCTGCCAGGAACCTGGGATTGCCCAGGTTTGCCTGTGCCAGCAGACTCCTGGGGGTGAAGGGCTCCAGCCTAAATTTCCCTGGAGGGGTGATGGTCAGCCCAGCCACCAACCCCCCTCTCATGCTGGGACCAAGCTGCTCCTTCCCCTCCCTCCTTCTCTGCTCTGGGAAATGTCCCAGGAGAGCAACCAGCTGTGAAAAGCTGCAGCAGCTGGAATGTGGGAGGGAGGGCAAGGCTTCTGGAAAGCCAGAGGCAGGAGCAGGACTTATCTGTTACCTCCCCGTGAACTGACACCTCTGATTTAACCCCGTGCATGCCTGGAATGCCCTGTCCGCACATCTTCAGTCAACATCACCTCCTAACCTCAGGTCCCACCGCCGGCTGCCAGACCCACAGCTGTAATTTCAAAAGCAGAGGCCTCGCAGGGATGCTGGACAGGATTCCTGGCTGCAGTGCTGCGGACAGGCTGTCTTGTTCTGTGGCTGAGCAGAGGGATTCATCACAGACGGGAGAATCAGGCAGGGCTTTGGGGAGGTGGCTTGGGATGAAAGCGTGTAGGTATGAATACGATATCACCTCCGTGTTCTGTCAGATCTGGAGCACAGCCAGGAGAGGATTGTTTGCCGTGGCTCCACTCCAAGCCAGAGGCACTACAATTGCAAACTCCCCCCCACTTCCCCGGCCCACGCAATCCAGAGCCGGCCCAGCCGACTGCTACGGGCAGTCCAGGGGAGGGAAAAACAACATTTTCCCACAAACCCGTGGCCTCACCCTTCCCCAGGCAGGGACAGGGCAGATCCTGGATCTGCTTGGGGCCCGACTGAAACTCGGCGCTGCCCTCTCCGCCCTGGCACGACTGTCTGTGTCCTCACACCTATTGCCCCACGGCGGGTCTGAGCCCGCCCGGCCCTGCTGCTGCGGCCAGGAATGCGGCTCAGCCCCGCAAATCCCATGGGATGGGGCACCACGAGGCTGCACCTGCCGAGCTCATGGCTAGGGTACCTCAGAGGTGTGCTGCTGTCTCTGCAGGATGTGGTGCTTGTCCCCCCTGAGCCCGTGCCCAGGGCAGGGCTGGGACCCGCAGAGGGGGTGCCAGGTGTCAGGCAGCTCTGTCACTGCATCCTCAGGTCAGTGGGGCTGGAGGGCAGCCAGGGACAGGTTCACCTTCCTGCTCTGGAATCAACAGTGGATCCTGACGGTTTAGCATCAGCCGCCACCAGTGGTTTAGTCCCAGCTACCCCTGCCTCAGTTTCCCCACCTAAACTGATGCGGCTGCACTGGGCACTCACTTCACAGAAAAGCCACGATGAGTGATAATTAATATTGCACCACCCCTGCTGACAGACAGGGTTACTGGCTCTTCCAGGAGCCCAGACTGAGGTCAGGGCTCCCCTGTGGCTACACAGAGAGGACCTGGAGACTCACTGTCGTTGGACACTGGTCTGCTCCTCTCTGGTATTCCGGACCCAGAGAGGGTGATGCAGACAAGGTGAGCTGCTGCAGTACAGGGCAGTGCCCATGACCACTGCAGCCCTGGTCTCCTTGGCTCTCACTGTCATGGACAGGATGAGCCTACCCTGGAGGTGCCAGCCCCGCTCCCGTCTCTGGCCGCTGGAAGGACTTGGATGGCCTTCAGCAACAAGAGGAGCTGGGATGGGAAAACCCATGGCTGGTGAAGTGAGGTCCTGGCCTTCCCCCGGGGCCAGTCCCCAGGGCTCCGGGGAACACAATGCCTTTGTTTGGGACTTGGCCTGCACAAGGAGCCCTTCCCTTGCTCTGTCCCAAAACACCAACCCTTCAAAAGGCCTGTTCTCCCCCTCCCCTTCCCCCAGCCATGCTAATGTGCCAGGCCTCTTCTCATGAACCCTGGGAGAGATCAGGCTGGTAGACAGTTTCACCACTTGTTAAATGTGTGTTTAGCGATCTTGTGAGTAGACAAGAACAAATACAAACAAGCCAGGCTGGAGAGCCCCTGCCCCTCCGCCCTGCCTGGAACGCACCAGCCCCAAGCCTTTCTTCTCTAACCACTTCAAACTTTCATTTCTTCTGAAGCCACAACAAGGCACACTTTGTAAAGCAAATGAGTAAACAGCAACTTTCAGCTTAAAAGGAAAACAAGGGGGAGGGACTGTTTTTAATTACTGGATTTTAAAAAGGGCTTTATTCAGTTAATTGCTTTCTGTTGTAAAATGTTCTTCTGCGCACAGCCCTGGTTCTAGCTGCGTTGCTGCTGGCCAGATGGCACTGCAGAGGCAATGACAGCATGTGCCTTCGCTGTCTGGGTACACAAGTGCCTTCAGCATTCACAGACATCACCCCGAGCCCTCCCAGCCTCCATGGAAATGACACGAGGCACCCAGTGTTGCTCAGACATGACCGGTGGTTCGGCGTGTCCAGCTCGTGTCACCTCCAAAGGAGCGGAGGAAGAGCGATCGGCACGCACGGAAGAGCCTCTGCAGCGCTTCACATCGAGTTCCCAAAAGGGCTAATTGCTGTTGATTGCCTTGGCTGCAGAGTGTCACCTTCCCAGTCTGGGGGGAGAGCCCCATGTTCGTGCGAGGTGCTGAGCTCAGCTCAGTCCCACCCTCTGGATCGGGGCGGGTGACGGAGCTGCGAGGTCTGGCACGGCAGCCGGCGAGCGTGTAGGCATGTGAAGATCTCCGTGTGCATGTGGCTTGCTGCAGCAATGTGAAACGGATTCCAACTGTACTCCTGGTGATCACAACCAGCTTGGAAGATACCCCGAGTCCGTGGAAACAGATGGATTAAAAATAGAGAGCTCAGGGGTGCACGAAAGGATCTTTAGCAGGAACACCACCAGTGAGGGTGTCACTGTGCTGGGGACAGATGGCACAGGGAAGGGACAGGGAGAGGAGGCAGCAGGGGACTCTTCTCAAATTGGATCGGCCCCAGAAGGGGAAGAGTGAGGAAAGGAAATGGAGCAGGAATGGCCTTGGGCTCCTGGCACATGGAGACCCTAAGCCCGGTGCTCCTCACTGCACCCTGGGCACTGCAGGGGTTTCCATGAGGCCCTGGTGAGCGGGTGCTTCAGAGGGGGGTCAGTCAGTGCAGGGGAAGATGGAGAGAGGCTTGTTACCAACATGGAGCTCTCAGGAGTGTGCACCCACTCCTGCCTTGCTGGTGTCCATGAGGGAGCACACGTGTGGGGGGAAATGGGGATAAGGAGGCTCCCAGTCCCCATTCAGCAGGGATGGGGATCATCCCCTGCCCCTTCCAGCACAGAGGAGGAGAAGTGCACATCCAAAGGACTTCCAGAGCCACCAGCCCTCTGCCAGAGAGGTCCCAGGGTCAGGGATCATGCAGAGTTCAGGGCAATGATTGGGCTGGCCTGGGGGGAACTCACAGTGCTGCCGCTCCCTCCAGCACTGTGAGCTCCTGGCTTTCCCTCCTTGCACGGCTGCTCCCCTCTTAGTGTGTCCTCCCCCCTGCCCATGCTGGTGTTTTCCATGCTGGCACTTCCCATACAATCATTCAGATTGGAAAGGACCCTTAAAATTGTCAAGTCCAACAGTTAACCCAGCACTGCTGTGTTCTCTGCTAAACCATGTCCCCAAGTGCCACATCCACAAGTTTTTTGAACGCTTCCGGGGATGGTTATTCCACCACTGTCCTGGCCAGCCTGTGCCAGTGCCTGGCCACCCTTTCAGTGAAGAAATTTTCCATAATATCCAATCTAAACCTTCACTGGCACAACTCGAGGCCGTTTCCTCTGGTCCTGTCACTTGTTACCTGGGAGAAGAGACGGATCCCCACCTGGCTTCCCCCTCTTGTCAGGGAATTGCAGAGAGCGAGAAGGTCCCCCCTGAGCCTCCTTTTCTCCAGGCTGAGCCCCCCCCCAGCTCCCTCAGCTTCTCCTCATCTCACTTGAGCTCCACGCGGCTGCTTTGATCGGGCAATCTCCTTTCAGAAAACGAACCCAGGAGAGAGCACTGACGGCCAGAACGTCTTCAGAGCAGCTTCGGAGCCGCCGTGCCCACGGCAGCAGCAGGCAGCCTTCCTGCCGAGGAGCCCTTTCCCCGCGCCCACCGCGGCGGGGGGGTCGGCTCCTGCCGGCAGCCAGCAGCTGCTGCTGAATGCTCACTTTCTCTAATTGAATAGCAGGAAGTTAAATCTTGTTTCTTTGCCTTTCAGGCTGTCAGCTGGAACAATCGCCCACCTGTGGCACCACCCCGGGGATATAAATAAGGAACAAAACACAATGCTGCCCGAGGAATGGATGGCGTTCCCAGAAGATCTCCTGATACTGTATGCCACAGTGTGTGCCCACACTAAAGAGAGGTGTCTGTGCTGTGGGGGGCACGTGGGCAGCCCCACAGGCTTCCTGGGTGGTGTGGGAACAGCTTCCAGGCAAAGGGATTGAACATGAAGGGGGATGCATGGAGCACACAGCACATGGGTACCATGGTGTTTTCCCCCTGAAAAGGTGAGGCAATAATACAAAGGGACAGTTTTATACAATTAACTTATTTAAGGATTCCCCCATTTGCTTTTATGTTGGAAAAATACATGTCCTGCCAATGAGCTGAATTTTCTTCTTTCTCTTTAATCCCCACCCCACCTCCCTGAGCCACCGTCTATTCCCACGGCCTCACTGTGCCTGGAAGCCACCGGCTATTCCCACAGCCTCCCTGTGCCTCAACAAATCTCACTCTGTTTTGCACATCAGGGAGCATCCACAGGCCCTCCCAGCCACGGCACTGGTGCGTTAAACACGGTCCACAGGCAGAGACAGCCCTATCCCGTGGCCTGTGGATGCTGCAGCAGCTGGAGCAGCGCTCCAGGCAGGGCAGGTGAGTCCCAGTGAGACCAACACAGGGAGGAGTGGCAAGTGCAGCTGTGCAGGTGAAGTGCCAGCACTCTGCTGGGGTGGCCGGTGCTCCCATCCAGCACTGGGTTTGTCTGGGATCTGTCCTACATCTCCAGGACAGAGGCTGGGGTGTGCTGGTGGCTGCCCTGTGTGCTTGCTCACTGCTCTCTTCCCCGAGCGTGCTGCCAGACCGGCCGCGAAGCCAAGAGAGAGCGAGCTCCTTCCTGGAGCTGCGCCTCCCTCCCTCCCTCCCCGCCACCCAAGGCGCTTCCCCGCCACCTCCGGCACTCGCATCATCAGTTCACAGCCCGGCCCAGCGCTCCCGCCGGGATGCTCCCAAGGCAGCGGCCGGCACAGCTGGGCCGAATCCGACAGCTATGCACAGCTGGAAGGAGCCCAGCTGAGGAAAGGATGGAGGAAGGCTGCAGTGCAGACCCTCCGGGAAGGGGGGAAACGCGGCTGGGAGGGCAGTGGGAGCCACCAACACGCTTGCACACGCACTCACACGGGCCAACACTGTTGCCACGAGAGGAAATTATTAATTTGCTGGGAACAAAGTCGGCAGCGAGTCAGAAAACATCCTTCTCCCAGCCTCCCCTTGAGCCCTCCCGGCCAGCAGCCCTGTTGTCTTTGTGTGGGGGGACAGGCCTGGCACACGGGCATGTTTCTGGGCCCCATGCCCCCATGCCAGGATGGAATGTGGGCAGTCTGGGCACCACATCCCCGTGTGAGGACGGAATATGGACGGGCTTCTCCAAGATGCAGGACCCCTCACTCCCTCCACGGGACTCATGGCACCCTGACCCGGGGGTGCTCCTGCCTCCCCAGGGCCATGGTGGGGGATGTGGCCATGTCCCCCTCCCCACCACCCTTTGCCAGTCACTGTGGTAACAGCCATGGCCCAAATGCCACTTCCCTGTTTGTTTTCCCACTGCTGCCATGGCAGGGATGGCCACGGCTGCCCTCCCTCCAGCTCCTCGAGTGGAGCCGGGGTATTCAGGGCTCAGCAGCCTGAATGAAGCCAGATCCCTGGACACATTCCTGTGGTTGTGGGTTTTTTTTTTTCTTCCTTTTTTCTCTTTCTTCCCCCCCCCCCCCTTCTCCCTCGCTTGGCACAAGCTAAAGGATTCAAAAGGAAGCCAGCCTTGGCAGACACGGGGGGAGGAGGGAGTGGGGAGATGAAAGAAGGCCTCTCTCCAGCTTTCTCTTCCAGTTCCCACACTCAGCCGGCGCGGAGAGCTCCTAATGATTCCCAGCCGCACCTGGAGGAGGCCACTTGGCCGCCGAGGAAGCGGGGGCCTGTTTGTACAGCCAGCAGGACAGGCCCCCACGGCCCCCCAGCCAGGTCACCCTGGGTGACGAGGTGCCTGAGATGGCAGCCTTGCCACGGTGGCATTTCCATGCCACACGCCAGAACTGGAACTGAGGAAAACCTCTTCATGCCCAGCTTGGTGGGCTTTGAGCAGCTGCCCTTCCCCATGGGGGTCATACCCTGTGAGGTGGTGGGTTGGGGACCACCTGGGGGCTAACGTGGCCCCCGGGTCTGTGCTGAGGCAGAGACACCCATTCACACGCTCCCCAAACACACCTGAAGGGGAAGGAGCACCAGGCGGCACCGCAGAAGGTGGCGGTGACACTTGGGGCACGTTGGCCCACAAAGGACACCAGGGAGGGGGACACCAGCCACCATGTCACCCCGTGGCCGCGCCACAAAGCCCTTCACGCCCTCTCGTGGCACCCACTCAGCACCACAACCGTGCCGGTGCCTCTCCCTACCCCTGGCCCCATCCCTGGCCCCATCCCCGTCCCAGTCCTCACAGCTGTGGCAGCAGGAACAGGGCCCCTGTTCCCCGGGGCAGATGCATCCCCACCAGGATGGGTGTGAATTCCCACTCACACAACCACATCCACCCGTGCTCCAATTCCCACCAGATGCAGCCCAAAAGCCAGTGCTGCAAGGGGCTGGCAGAGCCAGGCTTCCCTCATAGGGCATTCGGAGCAAATTTTCCCTCATTTGTCCTCCCTGGCATCCACAGCTTCTCTGGGCAACCTGTGCCAGGGCCTCACTACCTTCACAGGGAAGAATTTCTTCTAATATCCATCTAAATCTGCCCCCATTCAGCTTAAAAGTATTCCCCCTTGTCCTGTCACTCTATGCCCTTGTCCAAAATCCCTCTCCAGCCTTCTTGGAGCCCCATTAGGTACTGACACCCCCTCCTCTCCTCTCCTCCCTGGGGGATTATGGCACAGTCCTATCCGGCAGAGTGCTGCCAGCAATGCTTTGAAGTGCAGCCCTGGTAACAGAACCTTCACTGCAGGAATGGGAAAACGCCAGGACAGAAAGATCTCCGCCTCCGTCGCTCACTGGTCTGGGCAGAACTGGGAAAACAAGGCAGTTTTTTAAAAGGGGAATCTCCAGGCAGGGAATAGGGCTGGGTGGATTTGCTCTGCAGTTACAAGATCTTTGCCCTCTTGGTGCTGCTCCAGCCCAGTAACCAAAGGGTTATTCCCACCAGCGTGGGTGGGAGTTATTCCCACTGAGCTATCCCCGTGGAGTTATCCCACAGCTACCTTAAGGACCAACACCAAGCTGTGGATACCAGTGGTTCCCAGTCAGAGCCAGGCAATTCCCAGTTCTGGGGGGAAGGCAGGAGAAAAGTGCAAGGGTGGGTGTATGTACCCCATTGACTCCTTCTGGCGGGGGGCCAAGCCCGAAGCAGAAACTGTCTGGTGCATCTTCCAAGGAGCTGGCCCGGCGTGGAGCTGCCTCTTGGCAGCGGGAGACGCCGCTTTCCTCCGTCAGCGGGGCGGTGAAGCGGCTTCACACGCGCCCCGTTGAGTCACAGCTTCGTCGGTGGCCTCGGCAGCGCGGGGTGGCCGAGCCCAGCCCTGGCTGCACTCGGGGGAACCATTTTAGGCACCGGTGACAGAGGCATCAGCAGACAGGGCTATAAATAGCGGTGTCGAAGGAACGAGATGGTCAGGCTGTCCAAATCCTGGCACGGCCCCGCTAGCGCTGATAGCAAGTGCCCTTTGCTTGTTCTCTTGCCGCCAGGTCCCCTTATCTACTCTTCCAACTCAGGGTGTTTCTGTCAGCCTGTCACCAGGTCCCCTGCCCTGACATTTTAGCCTCCTGGGATGGCTGCAGGTCCCTGATTGTGTGTGTTGGAGCCTATTCCACAGTCCATGAAAGATGTAAAACCAAAGGGAGTGCAGGGATGAGTGGAGTTCCCACTTGGGACCCCTCACAGCCAAAATCACAGGGTTGTCGGGAAAGACCTGTATTTGCATGGCCCCTACACATGGGGACCTGCAGGGACACAGGGTTCACTGCACTTCAGAGCACTCCTGGATTTCTGCTTTCCCTCCCCAACGAGCTAGAGTCATCCTTCAGACTTGATATTCCCTCTGGATCATTCGTCACTCATAGTTTTGGATTCACCACCCCTGGAAGTGTCCAAGGCCAGGTTGAAAGGGGCTGTGAGCAACTTGGTCTAGTGGAGCTGTCCCTGCCCATGCCAGAGGAGTAGAACTCAAAGAGCTTTAAGGTCCCTTCCAACCCAAACCAGTCTGTGATTTTATAATTCTTTCTGATCTATGTCACAGCAGTGGGGAAACTGAGGCAGGGAGGTGTCATGACTTACCTGATGCACATGAAGGATGAGGAGAGCAGAGTCCACGCTCTGCCTGACCTCCCTGCCATGCAGCTGGTCATCAGGCGTGTCCCACCCTCACCGAGACACCCCACAAGTTCTTGGGGTTAAATCACAGATTCGTCATGAAAAGCAGTTCTTGCTATTCAAGGCCGTGATTACCTCGGGAACATCTGCACTGACAATTGCTGAGTGGCAGCATAATTCCCCATCAGCTCTGCCTGCGCTTCTCCTCCTCCATGGGCTCCATTTCAAAGCACTCTCACTGCAGAGCCCTGCAATGCTGGCAAAGGAAAAAGCTCGGAAAACAGGCAACAGAAACAAAACCTCAGGCTTGCAGCAAAGCAGTGACAAAACATGCCAGACCCACCTGCACAAACCTCCCCCTTCCCACCCCACATGGCCTTGGCCCATGTCCTTCCATGACCCTCCCTGGCCCTGGTGTCAACCCTCGGAGTCAAGGGGTTTGGGGTGGATTTTGCATCAGAGGCAGCTCTTGGCCTTGGTGTGGACATCTTGACCTCTCAGGAGCGGATGGACCCACCTGGACTTTCACTGGTGCAACACTGGCTGGAATCTGTGCTGGAATTTGATTTTTCCTCCAGGCATCTGGTGGAAGAACATGCAGGACTGGGGATGGGCTGGGGGAAGGCATTCCAGCAAAACAAAACACTCTCTGCTGAGGGCCATCCATCCCTTAAATGAACACCCATAGCAGGGATGCTGCCCCGGGGCCTATGGACATTCCTTGGCTATATTTGGTGTTGGATGGAGAATTTGTTGCTTCCCCTTAACCCATCTGTTCCCCTTATTGGCAGGGAGGAGCCAACACCAGAACTGCAGTGTCGCTACTCGGATAAACCCGGTACTTCAGCAGCAATAAATCTCCTCTGTTAAGCTTTTGCTGCCTCCCACCTGTTGGCTGAGAGAAAATCAAGTTGACAAAAGTCTTCTGCCAAACTGTATTTTTATCCAGGGCTTCATCACGAGTCCAGGTTCCCACAAAAGCCGTTCACAAAGCAGAGGGAGGTGTTTGTATCACCACACATCTCAGCTCTGGAATCCCACCTCTCCCAGAGGTTTCCAGTTCCAAATTAGGTGCTTTAATTACATTTTCTGAATTCCCTTAAATCCCCAAAAGCTTCTCGTCGCCCCCACCCCACCCTCCTAAAACCTGGGAGGTCCCAAGCAGGGACCCCAGACAGCCAAAATACTCATTGTGAGAAAGGCGACTGAGAGAGCCAGGCTGGGACCAACACGGTTTATTACAGAAAAACACCCCGAGGGATTTCATTAACATGGCAAAAAAAAAAAAAAAACAACACTGGAGGACAATGAAGTGAAACCCAGGGCAACAACACACAGCAGGAAAGTCCAGTTGTCAGCCAGGACAGCACAAGAGGCTGCACTGGCCCATCCAGGTGGGAGATGTGCCCAGCCCATGGAGCTGGAACCAGGGACCCCATCACACCCCCAGCCCGAGGGGACATGGCAGGTGGGCACATGAGGAAAGCACACAAGCAGCAAGTCCATGTCTTCCAGTTGTAGTGATGGAGGAGATAAAAACACAAGAAGCCACGTGGATAAAAGCAAATGGGGCAGCCACTGCAGGAACAGAAATCCCCACTCGGGAAGGACTCAAGGGGGGAGAAGGGAGGTTTGCCTCACCTGGGGCCCATTTCCTGAGTCCCACGTCTCCCAGTGAGCCCCTAAGCTGCCCTGGCAGCAGCAGGACCCTAAGCACAGTCACTAAAACCCTGCTCTCAGCTCCCACCCAGCTCCCTGTGCATCTCAGGGCCCAGAAAGGCAGCAGGAAAGCTGCTGAGATCCAGGGCTGCACCCCAAAATCACCGTGCATACTTCCCTGGAGCTCACAGCACCTCCAGACAGGGCATCCATCTCCTCCTGCCAGCCCAGCCCTGCCAACACCAACATTGCCTCTGGATCATCCAACACATTCCCCACAGCACCCAGTGCAACCACCCACCCCAGTGGCCGTGCTTGCACCCTGTATCCAATCCCACTGGCACCCTGCCCTGCTCCGAAGGGCTGGCTGACAATTCCATTCCTCCTGGAACATCCCCTCCCGTGTGCAAGCTGGGCTTGGCTGGGCTTCCACGATGCAGATCTTCAGGAAACACCTTGGAGATGTTTACTGAGAGGCCAGGCTGTGCTCCCCTCCCAGCTGCCAAAAAAGGTCTCCAAGATCCAGCCCAAGATTCCAAAATCTTGGGTTCACATCAAAAAGATGAGACCTTTCTATAAACCTGAATGTTAATGGATGTGTTACCAAGATACTCACATCTTTCAAGATTTTTTTTCTTTGTTTGTTTGGATTTTAGACCTTCCTCTGAGGTCTTTGTCACCCAGATGTGACAAAGAACAGTCTGTCAAAGAGTTTGGGGGGAAAAAAGTGCAATTTGCTCTTCACTGCTAGAGTGGGATTTAGTGCAATGAGAAAAGTCTGCCAAGCCACTGAAGGCATCACCAGCTTGTTTATATATTCCTCAAAAGTGCAATAACTCAAGCTCCAGCCTCACTCTTTGAGCTGAAACTTCCCTGGAAAGAGCCAGAGGCAGACACACACCTTGGGAAACTTCAGCCCATGGAGTTTGTAGAAAACTACAAACTGATAATACTGAGCATTCTTCCTGCTACACTTCCTCCTACACTGTGGGGTGCAGTACAAAAAAAAAAAAAAAAAGGAAAAAAAAAACCCACAAGGAAGAAATAATCTTTAAATTTTCCTCCTGAGGGTGTCCTCTGGGACAGGGCTTTGAGCAGAAATGTCAGTGTGATTTCCACACCAGTTTCTCTCCAATTGATCTCTCAGCCTGTTTTTTTAATCAGAGATTTGGTTCTCTCACAGCATCACTAGCAGAGGTGTCTATTTTAGGAAACACCAGAGGTTTTAAGAAGCTGAGGAGAAAAAGATTATCAACTCATATGGGCTCAGCCTAGAAAGGGAAAAAAAAAATCCTTTAATTAAAATCCCCAGGCTGAAATTCTCTGCAGATTTACCTAAATGGACTTCAAATGATGTCCCTAATATATCAGGGCCTGCTTTTAACTTAATTGAAGCCCTGGGCATGTGTCTGCAGCCCCTGGACAGCTCAGGGATGAGCTGGGCTTTGGATGCCTCACTGAGATTATTATTTTCAAGTGCTAAATCATGCAAGTGTGAAACCCAAATACAAAAACCTGGGCCCAACAATACATTAGCTAGCCCAAAGCTCCAAGCAGGAAACAGGATTTTTTCATTTTAATATGTAAGTATTTGTTTCTATTTTTCCAAATTTGAGCTGTTCAGCTGGCAAAATCTTGCTGTAAGGACAGATATTGAATATTTTCTAGTTAGGGAGCAGAAGATGAGCCTGGGAAGACACAGTACTACAGTTTAATTTTAGTTAAAAGGGACATTTTGTTTCAAAGCTGCAAGAAAGGTTGTTGGGTGCTCCCCACTTTCCAGTTCAGCCTAAACATTTGCTCTGGAAGTCAAAGTCTCTGGGAGTTACCTGGGGTTTTAAATAAACACCAATAGGTGAAACCTGCCTGGCACAAAGAGTCCACACAAGGCGGATCCATCCTCGAGGGATTTTGCCTGAAGCGAGCGCAGAGCGCGCGGACGAACTGGGAAAATGGCTCTTGGGATGCCTGGCACAGAGGAGCCCCCAGTCCCACGAGGGACAGGGACACCACCACAGCACCCCAACTAAAAGAGGCGAAAGGAAGCGTTCCATCAGCCCCCTCCTCCCTCCGCGCCCCCGACACGGCTCCCGCTGGGGAATAAACTCACGTTCCCCGGGACAAACGCTCTCTGCCTTGCAGACCACGACCCCGCCGGGGGTGTGACACACACGGGATGAGGTCCATGCCAGGGGCTGTGGGACCAGCCAGTTCCACTATTTACTGTTGGGGGCTTGCTTCTCCTGCGCCGGCCGCTTGTGCTTCTGGGCGACGCCGTAGGGGACGTGGGCGGCCACGGTGCCCATCTCCTGGGCTCCCTCCACGTGGAACATCTGGTCGTCGAAGAAGATGTGGGGGCGGATCTTCCTCAGCAGCGGCCCCTTGGGAGCCCCGGCCAGGAACAAAGCCTCGTCCGTCTCCAGGCCCCAGCTGCGCAGAGTCTTTAGGGCCCGGGCGCCCGAGCTGGCCGCGCTCCTGGCGGTGACCAGGTACGTGCGGATGGGGCACTCCATCCTCAGCCCCTTGGAGTAGAACTTCTTCTGCAGCTTCCCCAGGGCCTCCAGGAAGCCCTTCAGGGGTCCCTGATGAAGCAAGAAGAAACCATCACTTTGCAGATGTCCATGCCATCCTTCTTCCTCCCTAAACGACAGCAGGGGCCCCACACAGCCATCCCATGGGCCAGCAGCTGCTGACCTACCTGCCTCACACCCCACATGCCCATCTCTGCCTTATTCCCAGAGGTGAGAGCATCCCTGAGGGCTGCCTCCCTCCCAGAGCCTTTTCCTGGCTTCACCCCAGCGCTACCTGTGCCAGAGGCTTGTTCTCGTGAGCCTTTTCGTGCTCAAAGAACATGTCCAAGCCATGAGCCTTCACGATCTGCTCCGACTCGTCCGAGAAGAGCACGGCGTCCCCGTCAAACGCCACCCGCAGCTGGTTCTCTGACACCTCCAGGTCTCTGCTGGGGCTGAAGATGGTGGCTGCAGCAATCCCTGCAGAGGTAAAGCGTGAGGCAAGAGGTGGCAGTTACCCAAGGATCCGTCCTCGTGGCGCGTCCACTGAGGAGCAGAGCAAAACACGACGGGCTGGAAGCAAACACCGCAAGGAAATGCACCCAGCAGCGCCTGCAGCTTGGCCCCGAGACCTTTTACAGCAAAAACAAATCCCCAGATGACAAATCACCCTTTGCATACGAGAATTAATGAGCAAAAACACCGCCTTTGCCTTGGAAGAGCTGTGGAGCTCGTGGAAAAGCTTATTTCTATGGAAACTAGAGGCTCTTTGGAGCTTCGAAGATGTGGGACAAGGCAAACCTGAATGGCATGTCAACATAGGGACATGTGTATTGGAGCTATTGCTCCTGGCACCAACCCCCTGAGGGCTCCAGGCTCCCCCCATTTCCCCCCCCCAGGCTGGACCCCAGACTCACCCTCTTCAATGGCCCCACTCACTTTCTCGGCGTCAGAGGAGAGGTAGAGGTTGGCGTGATAGGCCTTGAGGTAACAGATGGGGCTGTTCCCTCCCGTCATGCAGAACCTCTCGATGAACAGATCTGAGGGCAGACAGACCCCGGGGTGAGCCCTGGTGCCCCCCGAACAAGCCTTGACCTGCTGCTCCCCGTGGCATCCCCAGAGCCGCCAGGACTGGGCTAATTTTGGCTCTGCTGCCCAACAGCAGGGCCAGCAGCCAGAGCACCTCAGCACCGGCCAACTCCCGCTCTCAATACCCAGGAAATCTGGGAGAAGCGGGCTCAGAGGGTGTTTGGCAGGAGGAGACAGGAGAAAACATCTCCTTTTCTTGGTGCCAAGCAAAGGACACCTTCCCTCTCCGCTTACCGTAGTGGTTGATGCTGTTGATCAAGCGAACCCCAACCTGGGCGTGGTTGTTGGTCATGAGGACGATGTCAAAGAGCTCCTCGCTGTCAGGGTAGAGCTCTCTCAGTTGTGTATTCACTGCCTCCAGTGCCTGCAGCACCCCAGGGTGAGGGGGGGGGAGTGTCAGCGAGCCCCAGGCGTGGCCCTGACCCCCCTCCCACCAAGCAAAACACTCCTGTTCACCAAACCAGGGATCTGGCCCAGCCCCAGCTACACCCTGAGCCAAGCCAGCATCGACTGGGAAAAAACAGACTGATTTCTGGGGGGGAAAAACCCACATTGCTGCTCTTCTGTTTTCAAACATGAAAGGTTTCGAGCTTAAGAAATGAGAATAAATTAGCTCTGACTTACAGATAAGTGTTTTTCAAGCAATCAGAAACAGAATAAGTCTCTCCCCACTGAGTGGATTAGTTTATTCATTGGGAACAGGCAAGAGATTGCTCCAGCGAGCACCCAAAGCTGCACTAAATCCAGAGGAACTGGGGAAGAAACTGGAAAATGTTTTTCAAGTTTGAAATGCCTCATTTCAACACATCAAAATTAGAAATTGGCTGACTCTGCAGCAAGGCTAAACTCAGCCAATTTACAAGAATAAATAAATTGTAATAATAATAATAATTTTTTTAAAGTTATGAGAATTCCCTAAAGGGAAACTCTAAATATGATCCAAAGAGATGATTTTTTCCGTTCTTGGGCTCAGTTGCCAAAATCCAGCATCTGCTCAGCCCTGGAAGCAGCACATCACTTGCCAGGAGGTTTATTTGACCTCTGTTTGCTCTGTGGCTGCTTCCCTTCTGCCACACTGCTCGTCTCCATCCCGACCCCATGCAAGCATCCCACAGCACTCCCCTCTCCCAGGAATTTCTGGGTGAGGACCAGAGTGCTGATTCACCTTAGATGGGTGGACTCTCACCTTGACAAAGGGAAAGGCAGCCCCGGGGAGGAAGGGCTCGTTCTCGTGGTCCAGCTGGTATTTCACGTAGGCCTCCACCCCTTGCTCGTTGTAGATCTTCTGCTCCTCCTCCATGCGGAACAGCGCCCGCGAGGACACGGCGATGGTGATGGCGTTCTCCGGCTTGGGCTGTGGGCAGAGGGACAAACTGGGGAGGCAGCCCCTGCTCCCAGCCCCGCTCCCTGGGCTGGCATCTCTTCGCTCCCAGCATGAAAGGCCAGGGGGTGGGTGACACCTCTGTAGTGATTTGGAGGACAAGGGGCAGCTGCAACCCCGATCTCCCGATGCGCCTGACGCGCCGCCCCCACACCTTTGGGATACCTGTGATCCCGCTCCCGAGCATTCCCACTGCAAGCAGGCTCTCAGGCCCAACGGACTACCCCAGGAGAACCACTCAGCCTCATGCAGAAGGGATTTTTGTGGCTTTTCCCACCCCCCAGCCAGGAAAAACCACTCTGCGGCTCAGCCGGATCCGCATCCCGTGATGCCGTCCAGATGTGACAAACAACCCACGCCAGCTCAGCTCCTAAAAACACTTGATAGAGTTATTGTGGGCGGAAACATGACAAACAGGTGGTGCAGGCAATGATTTATGTGTCATTATTATTAATGTTCGAAGGCTTGATCCAAAATCCACTCGAGTCAACAAGGCACCTCCAGTGGGACTTGGCAGAGGGAGAGGGAACACTGGGAAAGTCAAGCTCATCTTGACCCCCACCCGATGTCCCTCTCCCCTTAGAGGGCAGGGAGGTGTTAATCCCCATCACTCACTTGCAAGCACAAAAATAAGTTAATTACTGGTGGCCAATGAGGAATGCTCACTGCCAGGACAGCAAATCCTACAGAGGGACAGTGGCACAGGGAGCCCTGTCCCCAGCAGAGCCTGCAGCGAGTCCAGGGAGCAGGACAGGCCTCAGGGGCTCCCTGGGAGCTCAGGGATGCATCTCTGCAGGAAGCCTGTGAAATCCAGGTGTCAGCACTGCAGAAACCACTCCTCTGTGATCTCTGGGATCCTTTGTGGCATTACCCCGTGAGTAATCCTCTGGCAATGCCGTTTGCCCAAGGGGTGGAGGGTGCCTCTGCCAGCTGCTCCACACACCCAGGTGCTCCAAAGTTCAAGCTCCCACCCTGCCTAGGGCTGAGCTTTACAGGAACAGCAGCCTGGCAAGGACAGGTACCCCATCCACACTGGGGATTCACTCCCCACAGGGCTGGGTTTGCCCTGGGACTCGCTCTGCCCCCAGCCCAGCACAGAGACACACCCAGGAATGAGTCACTGGGAGCTTCCATCCCATTCCCAGCACCAAACGCCCCTGTAAGCAGTGCCCAAGGCCAGCCCTGCAGCACGGTCAGTCCCCTCTCCAAGGCTGCATCAGTTCCCAAATTCCCAAAATCCCCAGCGAAGCGATTAAGCAGCAGGTGATCAGGATAAGACACAGATCAGGTCAGGCTGAGAACATCACTACAGCCACAGGGATCCCTTTCCTGCAACATTTGCAAAGAAATATGATCCCATTTGGAAGTGGCTCCATAAGGAAAGCAAGGGAACAACCCCCAGGACATGCAGGATCACCCAGGTCCACGCAGGAGCTGATCCATGGCACCAGCATTGCTCCAAGTGAACCAGGGCCAGGCCTCCAATTATGTTCAGATCCCCAAGGGGTGTCAGCTATTAACTGGTTACAGGCCAAGTCTTGGCACTTCAACTCATTAATTAATAACTCTGGTGACATGGGCCATTTGTTAGCTGAAAATATTAATAACTACTAAAGGTCTTGGGACATCCGGCCATTAGCTGGAGTCCTGCCTCTCCATCCTTCTCCCGACTCCCTGCAGTGCTGGCTCTGTAGGAAACCTGCCAGGTGTTTGCTCCCTGATCCTGGTCCCCAACGGACCACAGGGCAAAGCATCCTCCAGAACCAGCCCTGAAGGAAGATCCTTAGGAGAGAAAATAGGTCAGCAGCCCACATGTAACAGCACAGAGACAAAGAAGGGGGCCAGAAGGATGTTTGGGGCCAGAAGCCAAGCCGGGTGCCCAGAGGGAATTTCCATCTCTGTCTCCACACACACACACACCTTGCACCCTGAGGGGACACCTTGCACAACAGCAACAGGCTGCTCAAGGTCCCTTCCCCGCCACTTAAAGGCACCAGCCTCCAGGAGGTTAATTTAAGAGGTAATAAACGCAGCAATAAAAATAACCATAAGCTTGGGGCCTGACTCTGCCCCAGCGTGGGCTGCTGGAGCCCCAGGTGCCCGCGGGCAGGAAGCTTGGCCCTTGGGAATGGGACCTGCCGGATCCTGTCGGCTCCTGCCAAGGAAGATTTGCACCTTCGGAGCACTTTAGGCAGGAAAGTCTCACCCGGGTGCTAACGCAGCTCCCAGCTCCGGCTGGGCTGGAACAGCCCTGCTGTTCTCTGGGAAATGCTGACATTTAAAAAATAAGGCAATTCTGCTCTGCGAGGAGGGATCTGCATTTTGACATTTCTTTGAAGTGGAGGTTTCATTTGGAAGCGTTCCCTCCTCGAGGTTGTTTGGATGCTTCTTCATCCCTACTAGTACTGCAGATGGCCATTACAACATTCAGAAATGGGCTTTAAAAAGCCTCAGTGCTCCAGGAACCACAGCACCTCAAATCCCCCATCAGAGTGCTGCGAACAACCCAACAAATGCCACTTTTCTCCCAAAACCGTGATGTTTCAAGGCAAACACCCTCCTTTTGTAACAGGAAGCACGTGCATGGGAGGGGTCCTGCTCACAGTCCTGGTTGGGATGTATTTAGACTCATAGCCCCTATCCCAACACAGCCTCCTGCTCCTGGTGCCCCAGCCCCTGAGGGTTTGGGAACTCTGAATCACAAACCCTGTTTTCCCCTTGGAGCAACATCCAAGGTCAGCCAAAGTCAGTTAAAGCTCATCATCCAACACAAGCCTGGGCTCTGCTCAGCCGAATCCAACTGAATTTGCTGCCTGGAGATTCACGGTGAGCTCTTCTCCCTTCCTTCTCATGGGAAGGTCAGATCCAGCCCCATCCTGACCACTGAGCAAGAGATTAATGATGTGTTTAAGAGAAGTATGAGCAGGGCAGCACAGGGGAAGGTCCCATCCTAATCCTGGGTCCATCTCTGTGGTCAGGCAAACAGGAGGGATGACCAGGGACATGTCCCAACAGCCCAGCCCTCTGAAGAGGGACATCAGCCCTTGGCACAGCTCCAGGTGATCCACAAAGTCCAAGCCCATCTCCGAAGCGTAAGTGACCTTTCCAACATGCTCCAGATCCATCAAGTGCAAAACCCATCACAGATCCAAACCCCCAATTTGGGGGGCAAAGCTGTATTTCAGGAGTGACTGGAAACAGCCCATTTCCCTCTGCAGACCCAACAGCTGGTGGCCTTTAAATAGCTCTTCTAATCAGATGTAAATCCTAAGCAGCCCCCCAAGGATTAGAGGCAGACATTTGGAGATCCCACGGGCTCCCAGGATGAGCAGCGGGACTGCGTCCTCCCACCCACAAGAGCCACAGGTGCCCACAGTGGCACTCAACACCAGCAGCTCCACTGCCACCCCTGGAGGCCACCACTGGCAGGAGCCACAGTGGGGACCCTGTTCTGCCCCCCTCGATCCCTGCCTGGGGCTGAATCTGCTGGACTCAACTGGATCCTAAAATCCTGGAAGAATCCTGTCAGCTCTGGGCACTTCCCTGGATGCTGCAGAAGACCAAATTCAACATTTGGAGGTGGATTTTGGAGTGAAATATGGTCACAGAAAGGGAAGAAGAAGGGCTTGCTCCAGGATCAAGCATCACCCCCACTCCAGCTACAGCATCCCAAAAATCAGGCACCCTGGTGAGCCGGATGGGACCCCAAGGGTGCAGGGGACAAGCAGGGTGCTCAGAGGAAGGGAGCCAGAAGAAGGTCAGCTCCCATTAACCCCACTCAGCGTCACCAGAGAGGCTGGGGGACATTTTCAGCATTGCTGAGGAGTGACAAATCCCTTCGCTGACCTCCCCAGCTGGCAGGAGCGAGGCTGGAGCAGCCACAGGAGCCGGAGCATGGGAAGAGCGGAGACCCCTGCAAAGTGGGAATGCCCTGTTAACCAACCCATTTCCCAGCCAGGAATGGGCTCCCCAAAACCCCTCTGCCTCCTGCCACCTCACAGCCCGTGTCCAGGAGGGAGCAGCCCCCACAGCTCACATCTGCTCCCCCACAGGTACCCGCTCCTGTTCCACCAAGAGGACAGACAGACCTGGCACCTCCAAGGGCACAGACTGACAACTCCATTTCCCGCACGCACGAGGGAGCCCTGGGTGTTCTGAGCCCCCTGCTCGGGATCAGATTAAAGTTCAGGGCGATGGCTGGGATGGTTTTGAGTTTTCCCAGAGCATTATTTACGCTGCAGAAAAGTGCTCTGCAGCCATCCATCACAGGGCTGGCAGCTGCCTGGCAGGGCAGAGCAGGGCACCCCAGCTCTGTGCGAGGGCCCCCAGCCTGCCCCAACAGAGGGGCACGGGGCATCATCCCCAGCCCCACAAAGGGGGATGGCACAGCCTGACTTGAGGATCTGGGTGCCTGGATCTCGGCCCTGCCGCTGGTTTGCTGTGTGAGCAAAGCCCATCCCTGCCTGGCGCCTCAGTCGTACAGCACAGATGGGGGCACTGGTCATCGAGCTGCCTGCAAGGAGAGGAGGAGCCTGGGCTGACATCTACACAGGCCGAGAGCATGGCATGAAAGACAACTAGCTGCATCCTGCCACCAGGCCAGGCTGTCCCTCTTCCTCTGGGAAGGACACAGCAATGCCAGCTGGCAGCGGGTCCACGACAGGGGGCTGCAGCCGGGTCCCCAGCCGGGAAAGCACAGGGGCTGCTCCAAGCTGGGGTCTGCAGAGCAAGAGCTTGGCTGTCTCCCCTCGTGGAGAGGTCACACACAGAGCTCCACAGCTATCCCGAGGGATAGCAGCACTTCCAGGCGCTCCCATGTTTAAACCCAGCAGGCTCAGCCCTGGTTAGATAACGGAGGCTTTCCCTCTAATCTCCCAGAGCAGGCGAGCCTGGCAGGGGCAGCTGCACCCCTGTGACACCCCACTGCTCTGGGCAGGGATTCAGCTCCCGGGCTGTCCCCCTGCTCCAGCACTGCCACCCCTCCTGTCCCTGGCAGGGCCTCCCGCCTTGGCGCAGGGGACAGGCAGCTCATGGGACGCGGAGCCGCTCTGCAAGGACACCTCAGCCCAGGAGGGACCCGGGAACACCACAGGGACCCACAGGAACCCAGAGACAACCAAGCGTAACCCAGGGATGCCAAGGAGGAGTGGGGGCATCTGGAGAGACCCCGGGACCTGGACGGAGACAGGGTGTCAAAGAAAAACCAGAGACACCCCCGGGGGGACCCCAGAGAGTGTGGAGGAGATGGGATGGGGCACCCAGAGACACCCGGGGGGTTCCATGGGGGAATCCGGAGAAGATGAGGCACCCAGGAGGACCACAGAGAACCTGTAGAAGATGGGGCCCCTGGAGTGACCTGGGGGCACCCGGGGGAGATGGGGCACGCGGTTTGGAGGGGGGCACCCAGAGGGGCTGCGTCCCCCCGCGGGCAGGGAGTGCAGCGCGGCTGGGCACCTCGGGGGCTCTCACCGATTTGGGCTTCTTCTTGGGGGCGAGGTTGTCGTAGAAAGCCTTGGCTTCATCCCAGGGCCGGCCCGGCGCCCCGGCGGGGCCCGGCGGCTCCATAGCGCGGCGGCTCCGGGGCACCGGCGGCTCCGGCGCGGCGGCGGCTCCGCCAGTCCCGGGAGCTCCCGGAGCCGGGGCCGGCCCGGCGGAACGCGCTTTATAAGGCATCCCATGAAGCTCCGGGGTTTCAGTCCACCGGGACACGGATTAACCTCTTCGGGACCGAGCGCTCCTCGCCGCCGCCTCCCCTCCGCCCGGTAATACCGGAGTGCTGCGGGGAACCGAGCCGGGAGACCTCGTTCCAAAGCAGAGCCAGCCCCGGGGGCAGCGAGCCCCCGGGAGCGAGGGGAGGGGGCTGGGGACAAAGGTGACATCAGCAGAGCCCCCCAGGAGGACACGGAGAGGGATGTGATGGGGCACCCACGGCAGACACCAGCTCCTGCTCGTGCCAAGGGTTTGGCCACCCTTGGAGAACGCAGGGTGGCACCGATGCCAGGGCAGCGGGAAGGGCAGGAGGGTGGTCAGTGCTGGGAGCTGGAGCAGCCACGATGGTGGCAGCAGGGTAGGACAAAGTGTGGTGGGGCCCTGCTCCATGCCAGGGTTACCTGTGCCATGCACTAGTTAATGGAATGAGCACAGGTGTTAATTAAGGCTCTCCACTCCCAGGAGTGCTGGTGGGATTAAGTCCAGACACAAAACAGCACATACAGCCCAGCATTCAGCCCAGACTAAAACCTATACCGTGATCAGCAGACCCCCCAGAAGCCCTTGGGGAGCAGGGAGTGTACCCAGAGACCAAAGCCCATCAGCCAGAAAGGGGCAAGTGATGGAGGATCTCACCTTGTCTCACCTGGAACAGGGCAGCACCTGGGAGAAGGTCACAGAGCCCCAGGACAGAGGCCACCAGCAGGTTTTTTTATCCAAAGCTCTGTGCTACAGCTAAAGAAAAACACTCCCTGTGGACTTTGATGTAAAGCCTCAGGGACCCCATGTCCCTGTCCATGAAATCAATCCAACACCACCTCACTCGCACTGAGGTTCAACCAGGAGAGCAGAGCCAGCTGGGTGCTGGTGACCAGGGCTGGCTCCAGGGATTCCAAACCCTTTGGGTGTTTGATACCAGTTCAGCCTCAAAGACTTCCTTTCCCCAGGGCTTTTGCAGGTCCCTCCTGGGAAACACCTGAACTTCCTCTGTGGTGGCCCCAAGGGAAGCAGGAGCTTGGAGAGCCCCGGGATCACTGAGGCTATTCTTGGAGTCCCCTCTTCAAGCTTTTGAGTTGCTGCCTTTTCAGGCAGCAGCCCTGGCACGTCCCCAGGCCCCCACACAGCGGGACCTGCCCTGTCCCTGCTTCCCCAGCGCTGCTGAGCTGCAAACACACACACCCCCTCCTGGAAAGCACAGCGGCCAAACCCAGGGTGCAGAGCTCTCCCCTCAGCAGCACTCCTAAAAATACACACCCTGCTTTGGCCTTGGCATCCTCCCATCTCTGTGCTCAGGTGCTGGCTGTTGCAGGGCAGACCAGGTGATTTGCAACATCCAGGTGGGTGGGAGTCAGCACTGCTGCCCAGGAGCCAGCCCTGCCTGATTGATTGGAGAAATATTAAAATTTGGTGAGAGCTCCCTAGCAACAGTCACTATCTGTGCAGGCTGCTGATGGAGAGGAAGGGCCAGAGGAAACTATGCACAGGGAAGATGAGGGTGGAGAAAAGGACAAAGATACTGTGATAACAGATCCCAGTTGCTTATGGTGCTGGGATGGAGCCCAGGACAAAGCCACCAGGTCCTCTGGCCATGCCCAGCCCTGAGCTAAGGTTTTGATTGACAAATGAAACCCATTTCTAGCACAGCCCAGGGATGCCTGGTCCTACCCACCCCAAAAGTAACATTGCCTTCCCCAGAGCTACCTGCACAACTGAAGAGTTTCACCTGCCCACATCTTCAAGGCTCCCCAGACTGAGCCCCACTGTGCTGTCCCCAAGGGCTTCTCCATCCCTTGGAGTGTCACAGGCCCAACAGAGGCCCCTAAATGATGCTCAGGAGTGCAGTGTTGTCACCTCACTCTCCCCACAGCTGCAGTGGCTGCTCCTCAATAAGCCATTCGGGGGGAACACCATACACAGGGGACAGTTTATTTTTCCATTAAAAAAATAGATAACAACTTCACCATCTTCTAAGAGATACTACAGTCATCAACACCACAACGTGCAGACTAAACACCAACCTGTGACAATATTCCTGGCCTGGGACAGGAGGGATGGATGCAGCAGGCTGGGATGGGCGAGGAAGGGGACAGGCATGTTTCTTGTGGCCTCAGAGCTTTGCCAGGAGGCTCAGGAGGTGCAGGACCCATCCACACCTCTGCACAGCCTCAGTCCCTACAGTAGCACCACACACCAGGAGCAGCACCTCACAGAATCACAGAATCAGCTGGGTTGGAAAGGACCTCTGAGATCAAGTCCAACCCTTAATCCAACCCTGCCATGGTTCCCAGCCCATGGCACTGATGCCACATCCAGTCTCACCTTAAAAACCTCCAGGGACGGAAAGTCCACCACTTCCCTGGGCAGCCCATTCCAGCCTGATTATCCTCTCTGTAAAGAATTTCTCCTTAATATCTAACCTAAACCTCCCCTGGCAGAGCTTAAGACCATGCCCTCCTGTCTTACTGATAGTTGCCTGGGAGAAGAGACCAACACCCACCTGGCTACAACCAGGTTTAGATTGGATGTGATTCTAAAGCAGCAGGGATGTGGGAACAGTTAGCCCTGGGGAGCCAGGAAACTTGTCACTAGCTGCAGGGAATCCAGCTCCAGGATGGGATAAAATGGATTTGGGGTAACCTCAAGCTGACAATACCCAGAGCAGGCTCTACCCTTTGAGGGTATGGAATGTGAGCTGTCCAGGATACAGCTGGAGCAGAGGTGGATGGGCAGCAGGAGGGGTGGAGCGTGGCTGATACCTGGGACCAAGCGGGCACAGAGGGGCTCAGCAAAAAATGGGCATTGAAACCACCACAGGGAGCAGAGGTTGGCTGCAGCCAGTCCAGTACTGAGCCCCAGGGCTCTATTTCTGCATGTCACACTGCAGGAGGAGGACGATGGAGGGGTCACTCTTTGCAGCCTCCTTGAACTCCTCCAGGGAGATCTGGTCGTCCTTGTCCTTGTCCATCTTTGTGAAGATCTTGTCCACACGCTGCTGGGGTGTCAGCCCATCTTGGTTCATCCTCATCATGATCACAGTCCCCACCATCCTGTAAATGGCCTGGAGAAAAAAGAGAAGCAAAGTACCAGAGTGGGAATGCTGGATGGGCAGAATGTCCCAGGACAAGGCCGGGGGCACAGGATTTCTGCTCTGTTGGGACTGAGTTCTCTGCAGCTGCACAGTTACTGTCTGGTGCACACTGGCTACCTTTTGGACAAGGCTCTGGGTAGGAAAACTCATTCTTTGGTGTGAAAAGGGACCCAAGAGCTGCGAGAAGCCTGGAAAAAACAAGCTACCCCTGTGGATTTTAAGCACTGGTACCTCAATGATCTCCAGCATCTCTAAGCGTGTGATCTTCCCGTCCCCATCCAGGTCATACATCTCAAAGGCCCAGTTGAGCTTCTGCTCAAAGGTGCCCCTGGAGGTGACAGACAGGGCACAGATGAACTCCCTGAAGTCGATGGTCCCGTCCCCGTTCTTGTCGAAGGTGCGGAAAGCGTGCTGGGCAAACTTGGAGGCGTCTCCGTAGGGGAAAAACTGCGGGAAGGAGAGAAGAGAGATTGAAACGAGGAGGGGGAGCTCAGCACACAGGCTGCACCTGAAGCAGCACCCTTGCCCAGCAGGAGCTGAGTGCTCCAGCCCCACAGGCAGCACTTGGACCCCTGGCTGGAGCCCCCACCTTGATGTAGAGCTGCTGGAACTCCTCCAGGTTGAGGATGCCGGTGGGACAGTCCTTGAGGAAGCCCTTGTACCACTGCTTCAGCTCCTGCTCGCTGAACTCCGTGCTCCTCACCAGGTCATCCAGCATCTCCGGGGCCAGCTTGCTGCTGTGCTTGCCCATGGCTGCCCCTGGGAGGGAAAACACACGGCTCCTACACACCAGGCATGGAGAGGGATGGTCCTCCCAGGCCCTCCTCCACCCTGGCAGCTGGCTGATCCCACATCCCTCTTCCCCATGCTAGAGCTGATTCACCTGGATGATGGGTGTCCATGCAGGACAGTGACTGTGGCACTGGGAGCATGCTTGGCTGTGGCCTTTGCTGCTGGAGATGTGCAGGACCTGGCCCTGGGGCAGCCCCCCAGTGCACCCAGCAGCAGCACCTGCCGCCCCCCATCTCCTCAGCCACCTTTTGCCTGCAGAAAACCACTCAGAAAGCAACAGAAGATCCAGAATTCTTCCCATGGCCTTTACCAGACTGCGATCATAGAATCCTAGAATGGTTTGAGTTTGAAGGGACCTCAAAGATCACCTAGTTCCACTTCACTTGACCCCCTCCAAGGATGGGACAGTGAAGAGTCTGCTGCTAAAGCACATAAAATCCTCACTGGTACCATGGGACTCGCAGCATCCAGCTGGTCACAGTGACACCCAACCTGCTCCTGGCCAGCCCTTGGTGAGGATGGGGTCTGGCCAGGCCTCCACTCCTGTGCCACGGGGCTGCCAGCAGCACAGAGCGCTGGGAGCCCATGGCTGCGTGGGCAGGACGTGGATCTGCTCCGATACACGCCGTGCCCGCTCCCACGCAGCCTTGGCTGCCAGCACCGCTCAGCCTGAGCAGCAGATGGTTTGCTGAGAGCTCCTGGAGCTTCTCTCTCCATGGAGAAAGTTGAGTAGAAGTTCACCTGGAGCCCCACCAAGCACCGTCTTCCTTCCGAGTGTCTGATGTCCCGGCCATGCAGGCCTGGGGGGATGTGGGGTTACCCTGGGATGGGCACAAGCCTCCCCCCGCAGTGATGAGGGGCTCCTCGTGCTCCCAGCCAGCCCCATTGCCAGCTAATCTCACAGGCAGTGCCTTCTTCCTGCCCCATCATCCCACCAGCATCTGTCACTGTCTGCCACAGCAACACTCAACCCAGCACCCCTCGGCAGCCAGAGCTGAGGGAATGTCCAGACTCCCACAGAGCACAACACTTCCCCAGTGATCCCAGCTTGGCTGGGGGGCTGCACGAGCCCTCCCAGCATCGCAGTCCAGTTCTAAGCTGCTGGGACCAATTCTGTACCCCGGCCATCCCCTCCCTGATCCGTACCCATGGCCTCCCGCATCTCCCACCAGTCACACTGGCAGGAGGAGGCAGCGTCTCACCACATCTTATCCTGCAAGCGAAGCCCTCAAATTGGCCAGGACTCAAGAGCAACATCCTTTGGTTCACAGTCCTCCATTCCCTTTTCCAAGCTGTGCCCAGTCACGCCAGGGCAGGGGACAGCAGCCAGAAGGGCCACCACACACTTGACACAAACCACTCACCCCAAAGCACCAACATCATCACTGACCAGTGGCTGCTGGTCCCAAAACAGGACAGAGGGGGATTACTACAGGTGTCCCCATCAAGGGCTGCACCCTGGGCAGCACAGAGCAGCACCCCTGGACTGGCACCCTAAGGAGTAGGGAAGAGGCTCAGCTCTCAGCCCCGGGGATGGATGGGGATGTGGGGGTGCTCTGCCCACCCGGAGAGGAGGCGGCTCCGGGGCACCAGCCCCGACAGCCGCTGGAACCGGCTCCCGGGAGCAGCGCAGCTCCCGGCACCTGCCCCGACGGCAGCTCCGCACCGGGGAACCGGCTCCCAGCCCCGGCTCTGGCCCCGACGGCCCTTACCTGTCGTGCGGCGCGGGCAGGTGGCGGCTCGGCGGGGCCGGGCGGGGCGCGGAGCCGGTACCGGAGGGGCCGCGGTCCAGCCGCCGGCTCAGCCCCCGCCGCTCCCGCCCCTCTTGTAGCCTCAGGCCGCCCGCCCCCCCCCCCGGCGGCAGCGTTCGTGCATTGGCTGGGAGCGCTGTCAATCAACCGGGAGGGGCCGCGGGGTGGGGGGTCGAGGTGGGATACTGGGGGGGTACCGGGATGCTGGGAGGAGAAATGATACTGGGATGCTGGGAGATGCTGGGAGCAGGATGCAGGAGGGATGCCGGCAGTGGGATGCTGAGGGGATGGTGAGACTGGGATGTAGGGAGGATGCTGGCAGTGGGATGTGGGTGGATGCTGGCGGGGGGATGCCAGGGGATGCTGGCACCCAGCACACGGCCCCATGCTGCCTGCACTGGGGACACACGAGTGGCTTCTTGGTTGGCAGAGCCACAGTTGAAGCACAGAGGGGAAAGGGACAAGAGAACCACTCTGATCTTCAGAACCAAACGCGGAATGTTTCCATGGAGATAGCTGAGTGCTTCTCCCGGTGACCTTGGCATCCTGCTGTGATCCCAGTGCCACCTGGGCCTGTCCACAGCTGTCCCTCTGCAGCTGGTGGCCACTGAGCCCAGATGAAGTCTCCAGCCAGCCAGGACTGGTCCCCATCCCGTCCCCAAAGGGCTGTGGGGTGCCATGGGGTGCTCAGCCCTTCTCCATGGCATGTGCTCTCAGGTGCACCCACCTTTGCTGCAGAGGTGGCTGCATGAAGCAGCAGAAACTGTCTCAGCTGGAGGCAAGACGGGGCCGGGTTACAAAAACCCCAAATACTTTCAGCTGTGTATGAGCAGTGGGGCTGCAGGGCTCCATCACCCCCCCACCCTGGGGGCAGAAGGGGTGGACCCCCATGGCTGGACGTGACATCCCTGCACTGTGCCTGTGTCCAGGGTTGGACCCCACCTGGAATGGGGTGATTCAACCTCATGGGTTTTGTGTCACCCCCACAGACTCTGCTGGGCTCTGGGCACACAGCTCTGGGCGGCCCCAAAGCCTCTCCGTGAGCCTCCCCAAGAGCTCGGGGGATGAGGCCCCCCCGGACCCACTGCCAGTTCTTAGATGCTGAAGTTGAGGAGACATCAATTAGAGCAGCTCTGCAAACCTCCCGTGCTCGGGGTGCACAGGGGGACTGAAAAATTAATGAGGGCTTAATTGAAGCAGCACGGCTGCCAGGGCTGAGACCGGCCCAGCTCAGCTCATGGGACAGGGCTGCCAAGGGGACATGGGACGGCTGCAAGAGGCAGGGGAGCACCAGGTGACAGGGACGCCCTGGAGATGGGTGTAAGGGTGACTGTGGGATACTGGAATGCCCCAATTTTTGGGGCTGTGACACCGTGAGTCGTGGTGCTGGGGAACTGCCTGGGCACGTGGGGGGCTGGACACACTGGTGGCCCCAATCACAGCACCCAGGTGAGCCCCAAACCCTAACTGGGGCGACCCAAACCCTAACTGGAATGTTGGCCCTGGGATTGCAGAGCAGACAACTGGGTGTTTGGGGGGGACACTGGCTCTGCAGGCAACTCTGGCTCTGTGTCAGCTCTTTGCTCCCCGCTCCCGTAGCAGCACCCCCCAGCTCCCTGCCTCGAGTTCCCCGGGGTGCAGAGCTGCCAGGGCCCTGCCCGTTCCTAAAAACCTCCTTATCCAGCCACTCCGTGGAATGCAAAGGGCTGCAGCTTCCCCCAGCGGCTACGGGCTGCACCAGCACGGCCCGGGGGGCTGTGCCCGATGGGGGGGGCTGTGGGGCAGCTGCCTGGGGCTGCTACAGTCGGATCAGCCCCCCCAGACTGCTGGGAGCTGCGTATCCCAGAATTCCAACAGCCCGCTGCACTGCCAGGTCAGCCGGCTGTGACACCAGCAGTGCTCGGGGCACTGGTGGCTCAGCCAGCCCATCTGTGACCTCCCACTGCTCCACTCCTGTCGGTGTCACCAGCACACGGCGCTGGGCAGGACCTGTCACTCTGAGCTGGGCAGGGATGGGGACAGGGATGGACACTGTCCCTCGAGGCCAGTGCATGATGGTCACAGCCAGTGCAACCCCACAAAACCCCCCGTTTTCCAGTGACACTGGGCAGCAGCCACACAGCCAGGGCCAAAATCAGGGTTTCTCACTTATTTCTTCTGCTGCTCCTTCCCTTCGAGCCAGGTTTCCTCACCAGCAGCCTCAGCCTTTCCCTGGTCCCTCACCATCCCCAGCTCAGGTCCCTTCCCTGCCCACTGCACCCCAGGGCTGAGCTTTGGTGCCGGGTGCCTTGGGGCAGTGGAGGGTGGGCACCCATCCCTGCTTTGCTGCACAGAAATGCCCAAGTAAAGGAGCAAGGAGCTGCTGTCACCCACCCCGTGTTCCTGGGGGACACCCCTGTGTGCCACTGGGCAAGCTGGACCTGGGGTGACCACAACACTGGGAATGCTTTTTGATGTCCCCACTGTAATGCTCAGCGCTGCCCCAGGGAAAGGCGAGTGCAGGGTAGAAAAGCAGAACCAGCCCAATTTTGGGGGTCCACACCTGCTTCCTACCTCCCACATCAGCCCTGTGGGAACAGCTCTGTGCCAGTTCATGCCACCCAAACCACTCCTGGCCCCAGTTCAGGAGAGACAGGGGGAGACAGAGTGAGCTGCCTGCTCAAAAGGGGGGTCCTGGGGCATGGGTTTGGTTTGTCCCCGTGGTAGTGGCGCCAGGTGGGGTCAGTGGTTGTCCCCCTCCCTGGAGAGGGGACTGGGGGCAAGCAGTGCCATCCATGGGCTGGGTCAGGAGCAGAGGAACATCTGGGACTTCCCTCCCCCTGCTCAGAGTGGGCTGCGGGTGCTGGGGCTGAGCCAGGCTGGCTCTGATGTGGGGGGACACACAGGCACCCTCTCGGGGTCACCGTGTCCCCCAAAACCAGGGAGCAGCCCCCTCCCACCCCCCCAGCAGGAGCCGGAGCCCCTCCCCAGTCAGGCCGCAGAGGTTCCCCGGCCGGCACGCAGAGGGTTAAACATCCCCGTCTCCCTCACACTTGAGACGTCACCGTCACCAGTGGCGTGGAGGGGGGGCCGGGGGGCTATGGTGGTCTTTGTGGTGCATTCGGCAGCTGGCGCAGGGCGGCTCACGCACACGGCGGGCGGCTCGTCCCCGGCACCCCGCGATCCGGCAGCATCCGCAGACGCCCCGGCCGCCGCCACCGCCCGCGCCTCGAGCTCCCACCGCCACGGTGAGCACGGGCCGCCACGGGGGACGGGGACGGGGACTGCCACCAGGCCTGAGAGCAGGGCGAGGGGCTGGCTGTCCCCCCTTCAGGGACCCAAACCGCCGGCAGCCCCCGCAAGGGACCCCTCTCTCCCTTTGCACCCCTGGCCCGGTGCGCCGCAGGACTGGGGGTGATGGGGTGGGTGATGGGGTGGAGATGGGGTGGGTTCTCCCCACCCCGGGGATTCTGAAGCCCCGCGGTGGCCCCGGGTGGGTGCGGGAGCACGGGTGGGTGCTCGCCCGCGCCGGCTGGGTGCTGCGGACCGGCTCCCGGCAGCCCTGCGGTAAATCCTGCCGCTCAGCCGCAGCCGCAGCCAGGCAGAGGGGAGCCCCCCGCACCCCGCCAGCCCCACTTCGGGGGCTCAGCCCCGCGGGGGGATCACACCACCCTCCGCCCAGGGAGGTCCCCAAACCGGGGGGTGGCGGCGCTGAGAAGCCCCAACACCACCCTGGGCAGGGCTGGGGGTGTCCTGGTTGATCCTGGGGTAAGATTTAGGATCAACACCCGGATTCCCGGGATAAGGTATCCCCTCCCCGCCATGAAAAATCCTTCAGGCACCGCGCGTCCGACCCCGCAGCGGCTGCGGCGATGCCGGCGGGGCCATGGGCGGGGGGCAGCGGCAGGAGGGGCTCGGCGGGGGCGAGGGGCACCCGGGGGGCACCCAGTGGGCACCCGGCGGGCGGGGAGGCTGCGAGACCAGGTCAAGGGGAAGGGTCAGCCAGCCCCCGGCCGGGGCTGCGGCTCTGCACCAGCCTGCGGTGCCCACAGCGATGCTGCGCCGGCGGCGAAGGGGCACAGCCCAAAAACGGCCCCCGGTGACACGGAGGGACCTGATCCATGGGCATCGCTGCCCCTCCGGGGTGGCCAGCCCGGGTGCTGCCGGCTGTGGGGAGGGATGCTTCAGGATGAAGGATTTGGCCCTGCCTGGAGCAGGGGGCCGGGGTGTTCACCCCATCGGCTGGGATGTCCCCATGGAGGTGACACCTGCCGTGGGGTCCCCATGGGGCAGGACGCTCGGGGAGAGGAGCAGCTGCTAGAGCAGGGCTGGGGTGCAATGAGGCCACCGCAGGGAGGGACAGAACCCAGGGCCACCTCGGGTGTGGCTGAGGACAGGGAGCGTGCTGCTCCCAGCCCTCCTCCAGCAGCACATTCCTCTGTGATTGCTCCCGTTCCCCCAGTTCAGCCTCATAGCAATGGGCAGCCTGCACTGGAGGGAGCCCCTCGCCCTCCCTGACAGCCCCCCTGGGGGGGATGTGCTGTGGTACCCCGGGCTCCCAGGGCCAAGGGCACCCACAGGATGTAGGCACCTGGGACCGGGGAAATAGTGCAAATCAGGGGCTGAGCCCCCAGCGGATCCTCCTCCCCAGCCCGGAGGGGCTGCAGCAATCCCCAGACTCCCACCCAGCACCGAACCTCAGTGCCACGGCTCCGGCCTCACACCGGGGTGTCCTCACACCTGGGAGCACAGGGACCTGTCCGTGCCCCCTCCCTGGGCAGAGGCAGAGTTCAGCAGTGTCAAATCCCAGCCCCAAGTCGCCCCAAGTCAAGGACAACGGCCACGAGGACGCCCGTCACAGTCACAGCATGTGTGCGAATGCCGGAGCACAGCGGGTGCCAATCTCCCACCCTGCCAGCTGCCCCAGCACCCCAGGGACCCCCAGCACCCCAGGGACCCCTCAGCACCACTCCAAAACACCCCAGCATCCAGCAGGACGAACCTCAACATCACTGTGCCGGGGCAGCTCTGGGTGTCTTTGTGCCATCGCAGGGTACGAGCACCCACTACACCTGGGGAAACTGAGGCAGGGGTGTGCAGTGGGGAACACGGGTGCTCTGGCTCCCCCAAAAGCAGCTGAATTTTAGTGTCAGTCTGATGCAGCTCCAATGTAAAGCCACCACTTACTGGGTCTGGAGGAGGAGGAGGAGGAGGAGGAAGGCAGAGCCACCACTGTTGATGCTGAGGGGCTGCGCTGGGGGTGAGCAGGGAGCACTGGGCTGAGGGGCAGCAGCCCCATCCCAGGCACGAGGCCATCCCATCCCTCTCCACTGCTGCTCCAGCTCTCCTTCTCCCCTTCCCCTGCCTCATTAATTAAACCCAAATGCTTAATTACAATCTGCTGAACCCATGACTGCTTCCTGGAGCCTGCTAACACCATGGGGCCAATCCTGACTCCCCCACATCCCTGTAGGAAAGGTGGGAGACAGGGAACAGGGGGAGCATCCCGATGCCTGCAGGATTTGGGTTGTGGCTCATCGGTGGCATAAAAGGATTTTCATGCAACACGCAGAAAAGAGCAAACCTAACCGGTGGAGCTGGGAAAGTCATCCCTGGGGATCTTGGCCTCTCCAAGGAGAGATGGGGACAGATGGCTCAGCCCTGGGGTTGTCCCCGGGCTGCTGGCAGGTCCCCCAAGGAGTGAAGAGGGACAGGGATACTCAGCTCAGTGCCTGGTGAGCTGCCAGTGGCAATAAAAAAATAACCGAGGTCAATAAGGCTGGTGGCAGCACGAGGTGGGTGGTGGGATCCAGGGTCCCACTGTGCCTCCCCACCTGGTCACCCACCAGTGGGTCCCCAGGGCAGTGGGGTGCCCTGACCCTCTCACCCTCCTGCCTGCAGGTCCCCGCCAGCCCATGCAGTGACTCAGGGGGTGGCACAGCCCCTGCTCCTGCCGTAGCCACCGCTGCCACTCCGGGCACTGAGGTAAAGACCCAAGATCACGGCTGTGGGGTGGGTGGGATGCACCAGCGCAGGCACTAGACCCCCACACCAAGTCTATGGGACACAATTCCCAGCTGGGATCTTCCCCTGTCCATGGGGAGTGCCCAGCCCCATCAGCAAAGGCATGACCCCATGGGGGTCACCTGGGGCAGCCCCCCAACCCTCAGGAGAGCACGGGGTGCCAGGGTGGGGGAACCGGGGTGCCTCGGTGGTGGCTGCATGGCCAGGGGTGCCCCAGGGAGCACAGCACGCCCAGACATTCATCCCACTTTCCTTGGGAATTGGCAGAAGTGCCGGGAGAGCCGAGCTGCCACATTCTGGTGGATGCTCACACCTCTGTGCCCGGCCAGGAGGGAGAGTGATGGGGGCCACGGGGTGCGGATCCTGGCGGGATGGGCACAGGCAGGTGCCGTGCAAGTGGCACCGTGGGGGCTCAGGGGTGCCGGTGCTGTTCCACTCTGTTCTGTTTCTCTCGCTCAGGTCTGCTGGCCATGGGCAACCTCATAAAGGTATTGGGCAAAGATTTAGAAAACTGTCCTCATTTTTTCCTGGATTTTGAAAGTAAGTCCCATGAGCAGGGCGGGCGCGGGGAGGGGGCCGGGGCCACTGCTGTGGCTGCTCTCTGGAAGATGGGGACAGGCACCGTGTCCCCGAGCAGCCCCGTGTCCCCAGGTGCCTTGGGGCAGCCCCAAACTCACCCTGCGAAGGGTTGAATGGGGCAGGGGAGCGAGACCCCTAGAGATGCCCCACCCCTCGAAGTGTGGGGAGACATCCTGGCTGAGTGGCAGGATACAGGATACATCCCAGCAGCAGGACCTGGCCCAGGACGACCTCAGGCACCTGCCTGCTGCTGTAATTGATGGCACTGGTGGCCACGTGGCATGTCCCCTGCCACCCTCAGGGACAGCCTGGAGGCTGGGTAAGGAGGAGGGAATGATCCACCTGCACCACTGGAAAGGTTGGTGCAGGGGTCACAGCCTAAACCAAGTGATGGGGATCAGGGACCTTCCCCTGCTTCCCACCGACCTGGGCTAATTGGGATAGGAAAGCACAGCTCTGAGACCCCCCAGGCTGGGCACAGGGGTGTACAGGGGATGGTGGACACTGTGACAAGATGCCAGACCGGGTACAGCCCCAGGGCCCCCCGGCTCCCTCTCCTGCAATTCCTCCAGGGCACAGCTCAGAGCAAGAGTGAGGAGCATAAAAACAGTGCAACCACTCACCCCAGTCCTGGCCCCAGTTCCATTCCCAGTGGGGAGAGGTCGTGCACAACCACCTCAGGCAGAGGCACCTCCAAAATACCCAGGGCTGGGGGTCACACAGCCACCCACTCCCGCGGCAAGAGACCTTCCTGGCTCCTCCAGGTTCCTTTGAGGCAGCACAACCTTCACCTGCCTCCAGTCCCCTCCACAGCCCACGGGCATGGGGCTCTGGGGGCTCGCTGGGATGCCCCTTTCCGGGGCTGGCTCTGCCCCTAGAGGAGGGGAACGCCTGTAGCCAAGACTTCAGGGACTCGCTCACCGCTTCCCGGCGGCTCCCTCCTCCCTCCGCTCCTTCCTCTCCATCACCCCATCCGCCAGCGCTCATCACCATCGGGGGGGAAGAGGCTGCACTCGGGGCCGGGAGCAGCTGAGGGGTCACCCCCCGGCTGTCCAGGAGCCCCCCGAGCCCCCGGGGAGCAGTGGGGGGAGGACGGGGGCTCTGGCCACCGCCTCTGCCCACAGCCCAGCACCTCTTCCCCGAGCTCCACCTCACCATCATGCTTTTTTCCTCTTGTTTCTTCTCTTGCAGGTTTCACATGGGGAACCTTCTAAAAGTGTTGACTTATAACGAACTTGACCAAGGCCCTAATTTTTTCCTTGACTTTGAAAGTGAGATGGGATTTTTATTTTCCTTTTTTGTTTCGTATTTATCCTGAGTTCCACATCCACGCCATTTTGAGTTCTTGTACCCGTCGCCCATCGCATTGAGCCCATCCCAGATGTCCTGCCCCCACCTTTGCTGTCCAGGGGTCTCCCCGGGGAGGGGGAGCAGACCCATGGCCGGGGGCTGTCACTCCACACCTCTCCCCCGGGGCAGTTGGGGCCAGCCCAGGGCCGAGGGCTGCTCGGGGAGCCCTGTGAGGGGGGCCGAGGGCTCCTCAGGGACCCCCATGAGCAGGACTGTGGTCACAGGGCAGCCAGGACTCGCCCCCACCTGCCCCCCACTCCACGGCTTGACTCGAGCTCGGGCAAGGAGACGGATCAGGGGGAGAATCCCGCCAGGAAGGGCTGTGGACTGGCGGGAGAGCCGTGGGACGGGGTGCTGGCACCCCACTCTGGCTCTCGCCGCCCCGGGCCCCGCTCAGAGCCCTCCGGGTTTCTCTCCCCGGGGCGCTGCCCTGCAGATGCGCAGCCGACGGAGGCCGAGACGGCGGTGTGGAACCAGGTGAACGCGGTGCTGGAGGAGGCACAGACCATCCTGGCCGAGCTGCAGTCCTACACGGGTGCCGGGCAGGAGATCCGAGAGGTGGGTGTAGCACCGGTGCCCGCTGCCCACCCACCCACCCACCACAGCTTGGGGCGACCGCTGGCGCTCTCCTTCCCCAGGCCATCCAAAACCCCGGGGACCTGCGGCTGCAGGAGCGGGCCTGGAGCGCCGTCTGCCCCCTCGTTGCTAAGCTGAAACGCTTCTATGAGTTCTCCCTGCGGCTGGGTGAGTGCCTGACCCCCGCTCCCCCTTCCCTGCATCCCCTCCTTGCATCCCACATCCCAGCCCCGATGCAGAAATGGGACGGTCTGCAGGAGTCCCGGCCATGGAGTGTGCTCAGCTCTGGGTGCTGTGCTGCCCTGTGCCTCAGTTTCCCCATCGGGGGGGGGGGGTGGGGAGGTGCAGTGGGGCAGGAGGGGACCAGAGGTGCTTCGTCCCCAGAGAACGCCCTGCGGAGCCTTCTGGAGGCCCTCACCAGCCCCCCGTACGCCCCGACCCAGCACCTCGAGCGGGAGCAAGCCCTGGCCAAGCAGTTTGCTGAGATCCTTCACTTCACCCTCAGCTTCGATGAGCTCAAGGTACCTCCCTGTGCAGGACAAGAACTGGGGGTCCACACACTGGGACCGTGCAAAAGTTGTGAGCCAGCAGGGTCCCTTTGGGACCCCCCAGGTTTGCTGTAGCCCCTAACTCAGGTTTCCCACCCAGATGACCAACCCTGCCATCCAGAACGACTTCAGCTACTACAGACGGACCATCAGCCGGAATCGCATCAACAACCTGCAGGTGAAAGGATGGTGCTGTCCCCCACCCTGACCAAGGATGGCATCCCCCAGGGGTTCACAGGGCTGAGGGTGACTCGGGGGTGATTAACCACCTTAATGGCCCCCCATCACACCCCTCCCCAGCTGGATGCAGAGAGCGAGGTGAACAACGAGATGGCCAACAGGATGTCCCTCTTCTATGCTGAGGCCACCCCCATGCTCAAAACACTCAGCAATGCCACCACCAAGTTCGTTTCGGAGGTGAGGGATGCTGGGGGGACCCTCAGGGTGGGGGGAAGGCTCCTTACAGCCCCAGCACCATGTGGGTGACTGGGGGTGGAAACAGCAGTCAGGACATGTTGGGTTTCAGAACAAGACCCTCCCAATCGAGGACACGACTGACTGCCTGAGCACCATGGCCTGTGTCTGCAGGGTGATGCTGGAGACCCCGTGAGTACCTCATATGGGTTGGGGGGGACATCTCAGTGCTGGGATCCATCTGCCAGCCCGCCAGGCTCAGCTGGCCCCTCTCCCGGCACAGGGAATACCGGAGCCGCTTCACCAACACCGAGACCCTCCTGTTCTGCATGCGGGTGATGGTCGGCGTCATCATCCTCTACGACCACGTCCACCCCGTGGGGGCCTTTGCCAAGACCTCCAAGATCGATGTGAGTGGCCATGGGATGCATGGGGGGGCGGGGGTCACACCCATCCTACTCATCCCAGTGTAGCTGTGATGCTCCCCCCGGATGATCCCTATGGGGATGTGACTGAGCTGGTCCCGAGGGGAACTCATCCCCCTGAGCAGCAAGGAGGAGGATGGAGAGGAAGGGGGACAGCCCCCTCTGTGACACATCAGGGATCTCACAGCCCCTCTCACTCCCCCCCACCAGATGAAAGGCTGCATCAAAGTCTTGAAAGACCAACCCTCAACCAGCACCGAGGGGCTCCTGAATGCTCTGAGGTGAGCCAGGGGCCACGGAGGGGGGTGTGGGGTGACAGCAGAGCAGGTCAGGGTGGCCACAGGGTGACCATTCCCTCTCTGTCCAGGTACACCACTCGGCACCTCAACGATGACACCACGTCCAAACAGATCCGGGCCCTGCTGCAGTGAGCGCGGGGCGGCCGCCGCAGCCACAACGTCACCGTGTCACCGACGCCCATGACCATACTGCTCATTTTGTACAGAGGGAAAAGGGACAATAAGGAATACACAGGAATACTAACAGAACATCAAAATGGCCCGAGGCCACCCCCCCCAGGCGCTCCTGCCCCCCTTCCCACCCCCCAGACTAGCACCCGCTCCTGGACACGTGGTGCGGGTGGCACTGTGGGGACACCCACCGGGGGCGTCGGGGCCGGGCAGGATGGACCCGGGCAGGGATGTGCCAATGGGGCTGGTGGCAGTGAGTGCCCATGGCATGGGGACACCTTGGGGAGGGGGCAGGTGTCGCCCCTGTCCCCATCCTGGTCCCCGAGCATTTGCTGGAGGAAGAGGAGGAGGAGGAAGAGGAGAAGGAGGAGGAATAAGCATCCCTGTGGATCTGCACTGACTTTGGAGGAAATGGCTCAGTCTCACCTGGTAGATTTTTAATATGAGCAATTAAATCCACACTCACCTCTTCTTTTCTACATTTTTTTTTGGGTGTGAAATAAAATGACATTTAATCTGTTCGAGGTCAGAGCGGGGCTGTCTCTGCCATGTCCTCATCCTGGTAGGCACCCACCGTCCAGCCCTCATGAGTCCCATCCATGAGACCCCCTGATTGAACCCTCCCCAGGGAGCATGTCCCCCATCCATGATTCTGTGGGGACCCATCCCTGTAGGACAAATTCCACTTCCCAAGTCTCAACCCTACTGTGACACTGCCGGTGATCAGGAGCTCCCCGAGGGTAAACAGCCCAGGGTGGCCCCCAAGGTGCCCTCCATGGTGGGGTTGCCCCCACTGCTGCGCCCAAGCCAGCCCATCCAGGGCCCCCTCCTTCCCCAGTGCCCCAGCAGCTGCCGACTGGGAGGACTGGGATGCTGCTGGAGGCCATGGCTGGCTGCCACGGGGCCGGTGCCTTTGCCGGCAGATGGCCCTGTGACACCGTGACAACGCGGCCACGCTGGCCCCACTCACACCAGCTACACGGTGGGGGGGCTCCACTCGGCCTGACACCCCCACCCGCAGCCCCCCGAGCTGGGGGAGACCCCGGCAGGGCCCCTGCAGTGCTGGACCCCGGGTCAGCCCTTGGCGGGGGCTGTGACACCCCCCATGGGGACACCCCAGGACTCACCTCAGCACAGCCACGCTCCCGGGGCACAGGGCCAAGTCCCCTGGGATTTGGTGTCCTGCCAGTGGTCTCCTTCCCGCCACCTTTCCCGCCTTTCCCGCCTGGCACACAGGCTGCTCCCGGCACTGCTGACCCCCCCTCACTGCCCCACACAGCCCCCCCACTGCCAGGGGACAGTGGGCACCCCACAGGTGCCACCAGGACCCCAGAGCCTCCTGCAAGGTGTCACAGCACTGGCAGCACTCCCGTGCCTCAGTTTCCCCATCTAGGCAATGGGTGACAACCACGTGCTGGAGGGCACGTGGGCAGGGTCCCCACAGCCCCCTGAACTCTGGACTCCCCCACTGAGTTCCTCAGGGTGCCAAGATGTGGACACCAATCCCAAACACCTGCCCCTACAGCCCAGCTCAGCCCACACATCCCTAAACCTGCACGGGCACCCCCGGGCACAGGGCAGCACCACAAGAATGGGACAAAGAGGGGGCACAGCCCCCAGCCCTTCGGATACCAGCATTTCCTGGGCCCGATGCCAGGATCCCGCCGCACACACCCGGGCTTTGCCGCCAAATCCACCCCGGTCCCGCGCGGCGCGGGATGGGGCACACACTGTTGCACAACCCCGGCCAACAGCTCCATTTATTTTTAGGCTCTTGCGACACGGCTGCACCGCAGCCACCCGAAACGCTGCCGAGGCACCGGATGGGCCACAGCATCCCCCACGCCCTGCCCTGCTCCCAGCTTTCCCAGCAGTTCTGTGCCCCAGCATCCCCCACGCCCTGCCCTGCTCCCAGCTTTCCCAGCAGTTCTGTGCCCCAGCATCCCCCACACCCTGCCCTGCTCCCAGCTTTCCCAGCAGTTCCGTGCCCCAGCCATGACTCGGGTTCCCCTTTAGTTTCCTTCACCCACCAGCCCTGCAACAGCAGCGGTGCCAGCAGTGCCACTCAGCCCTGCTGAGCCCAGATGGACCCTGAGGACTCCCTCCCACCACACCCACCACCCAGGTCCACGTTAAATCCCCCCGGTGCTCCACGACACGATGATCCCACCTGGGAACCGAAGACGAGCCCAGGACACGGCTCAGTTCGGTGCTGCAGCTGCCGTGTGTCTGCAGGAGCCGATGGCCCCAGGTGACACCATCCCACAGATGGTGCCCAGCCCGTCCGAGGCACCGGTGCAGGACTGTCCCTGCAGTGTGGGAACTGGGGTGGGAAGAGCCAGGGCAGCGTCACCAGTCGGGACCTCCAACGGGAGTTAAGGGACAGCCGGGTGCTTTAAACCCACCAGTGAACAGGGGCACAGACACCAGCTGGTCACCGGGCGAGGTGGCAGCTGTGCCCCCGTGCCCCAGTGCCAGTTGGCTCCTGGCACAGAGCCCATAATGTCCCCCCACCTCCCTCATGGTGCCTCTTGCTTGTGAGGGGAGGGGATGAGGCCAAACTTGTGACATGTCCCAGCCCTGACTGTTCCCCAGCGTGGCACCTGGCAGGGCAGAGCAAGTGGCACATCCCGCCCCAGCAAAGGGCAGCATTGCACGGATGAGCCATTTCCTGTGGGATGAGCAGATCGGAGCATTTTATACCCAAAATCTGGTAAGAAAAGGGAACCGAAAGGTGGAGGAGCAGAAGGAAGCACAAGTCACAGCCAGACTTTGGGCTCTGAGCTCTGGGGACAGCGAGGGCATTGGGGCTTGGCCACCCGTGTGGGCAGTGAGTCAGGGCCAAGCTCAGTGTGGTGGCCTGGCAGGGGCTGGTGGAGGCTGGAGGCAGCCAGCGATGGGGATGCAGATGGGGAGGTGCTGCTCACGTACCTCTCACTGCTGGACACAAGGATTTGTGCTGAACTGGCTGCCACGGTGCCCACGCTCCTTGGACCTGCATCTGCAGCTCTGCCTCGCACACAGCCCTGCCAGTGACCAGGGACAGGAGGCCACCCCAGTGCTGTGCCAAAACACCAGTGCCCAGGTGAGGGGGCTCCTCCGAGGACAGGCAGCGTCCTGTCAGCAAGGACACAGAGCTCCTCCAGCTCGAGCTCTCCGCTCGATGCTCAGCCAGGCCAGGGCGCTGAGGACTTTAATTGATGGTGAGCCAAGCCACGCTGGGCCTGGACTGTTTTCTAATCCCAGTGTAATTAATGACCTTATCTTTGGCCAAAGCCATTTAGATTAAGTGGCTGGTGTGATGGGCTCGGCGGCTCCGGCTGCACAGATGGAAGAGCCGCGTTTGTCTGGGGATTAGCGGAGGGCAGATGGAGTGAAGTGCCATTCCCATCCCCAAACCTCCCGGCACTGACAGCAGCCTGAAACCTGAGACCACAACAACTTTCTCAGCGAGTCCTGGCTGGGACTGGAGGGCGATTCCAAATTGTTTGTCCCTTCTGCAGGGCCCAGAGCAGGAGGAGCAGGAGATGGTGCTGGTGCCAGAACTGTGCGACCCTGCCTGGAGACCCTCAAACAGCAGAGGTACAACAGACACCGGCTCCCTCCCTGGAGAGCAAACCATGGCAAGGATGCCTGAATAAAACACTGTGTCCCCACTGACAGCCCCCACCTCTCCAAGGAAGCAAACTCACCTGCTCCTCACTGCTGGCAGGATCAGGGTGTGCTTCCTCCTTCCACTTCCCACCCCAGTCACAGTATGGACAAGTATGACAGACCCTGTTCTCCTGGGAAGGCCTGGGAGCCCCTGCTCGGCCATGGCTCAGAACAGCCCATCCTGAGCAGGCTCTTGAAGAGAACAGGCAGACTACAGTTATTGTGGAAGAGGAATAACATGTATCTGTGGGGATAACAAAGTTCATATTAAACCGATTAAGGATATTTAATCCATTTCTAACAGTATGGACATCTGACTGCACTCAGGAGCCGGAGCAGATAATCCCACCCCTCATTCCCAGTGCGGCCCCGTTTATCCTGGCCTGGCCTGGGGAGATGACTCAACATCTCCGTGCTGTCTGTCAAAAACCATGCCCAGCACACTGGCAGTGAGTGGGGCTCACATCCCGTCCATCCAGGCTGGGAGAACACGATTCCATGTCACGACCTCATGGCCTTGTGCTCCAGCCCTGGGCTGAGCCCATATCCATGGGCTGAGTCAGCATGGATGGCAAACAAGTCTGGGCTGGAGAAGAGGCTCAGCTGGTGCTGCACAGACCCAGCAACACAAATGCAGTGCCCAGCATTCCAAACCTGATGCCCAGCTCTGCCCAATGCCAAATTCCCAGCTCTTCCCCACATATTCCCTTCGGTACAAGCTCCCAAGCCACCCCACACTCCATCACACCCCCCAGAGCGTGACAGAAATAACTCAGTGCTGAGGAACACAAAAAGGAGGTTTAATCTAATCCCCACCAAAGCAGGAATCTCCAGAGCCTGCGCTGGCAGATCCACCCACGCAGCCCTTCCCCTCGCAGGATGAGCCCTGGGAGGTGGCTCTTGCCACATGGCACAAGCAGCTGAAGGAAAAACTTGCGCTCTACCAACCCAAAATCCTCCCAGGAGGAACTGTCCCAATTTCATTTGCCAGGAGAATCCCAAATGCCCTGGAAAAGGCTGTCCTGGTTTCACCAGAGCAGCATGCCGGGGAGCACAGAGGCACAGACGGCACTCACGTCCTCCAGGAACAATGCTGGGACACCAACTGCCTGGAACACCAGGAATTTGCTGCTCAGCAGCTCAGATTCAAATGCAGGGCTGGTTCCCACTGCCAAACCACAGTGTAAAACCCCCGGGAATTCAGCCTTAACTAGGACAGACTCATCTGTTGCAAACTCGATGAGATCATTTCCAAGTTCCTGTTTAACAGGTGCCAGCTCCTTCTGCACCTGCTGTGTGCTCAGGGATCAGCCTTCCCCCACTATGCTGGGAACATCTGCTCAGCTCCCTCAGAAGCTGTGGAAAAGGTTACTGGAAGAAGGAACCAGACCTGGACCTCCTGCCCTGTGCCCAGAGCGGAGAACCTGGGCCAGGTGGAATCAGAGAGCAAGGAAACCGCACCTGTTAACAGGGAGGTGAACCCACAATAATCCTGCAACTGTATTTCCATATAAAAGAACAAAAAAAAATATCCTCTCCACAATAAAGGCAGCAAGAGCTCCCTTAGCTCTGGAGCTGCACTCCTGGCCAAGCTGGAGGAGTCGGGGTATTTTTGTCTCTGGGATCCACACGTCCACATGCCAGCAGCATCAGCTCAACCATTCCAAGGATAACGCTGCCTCTCTGGCAGGAATTCACACTTTGCATGGGAGGACGCTCCCAGCAGCCTTGCCCTGGGGCCCAGCCCTTTCCAGGCAGGGCTGGGGAAGCTTGGGAACACGGCGGGATGAGGCCACGTGAAGAGGATCCAACGCAGCCGACGGCCTTTGCCATCACACACCTGCCTCATCCCCAAAAAAAGGACTCAGCTCGTTGGTTCAAGGCTGCCCAGGACTAAGGTGCTTCCTCGCCATGCAGGTGGATGCACAGCTGATCCTCTTTGCCAGCTGGTTTCCAGGCCTATGGCACAGGCAGGCTGCCATCCTCATCTGAGGTCTCTGTGTCCCCACTGTCCCCGGCAGTCCCTGTGGCACAGCTGGCTGCCTCCAGCTTCCTCCTCTTCTTCAGGTGGTGCAGGTGGGATTTGGATCTTGTGTGAGCTGGAGGCAAACAGAGCAGTTTAATCTGTGGAATTTGGAGGAGGAAACACTCAATCCTCCCTTCCCACCCTCCCGCACAACTCACTCCTGCAGAAAAGTGAACTCCCAAGCCCCACCCTGGCTGTTTCTCTGGACACTTCTAGGCCAAACTATCAGGGCTCAGAGGGGGACAATGCTCCCAAACCTCCTCCTGAACACAGGGAGGACTGGAAGAAGGAATAATCTTGGTTCTGTACATGCAGAAGAGTCCATGTCATGACTCAGTTCTCCCAGGAAGTCTGCTCCCAGCCTCTCCCAAGAGGGCGGGAGAAGGGAAAGTGTTTCCAAAGAGGTGGCACTTTGCAGGTTGCAGGTGAGGTTGTGCAACTCTCAGCTCCCTGTGGAGCTCTGCCAGGATCATTTGTAGGGCTGGATGCCTGCACCACAGCACTGGGAATATCCTGTGCATCTACAGAGCAGTCAGGGATGGAGCCTGGAGCACAACTACACTTCTGCATAACCCCAGGGCAATGCCCCAGCCAGGAGGGCACTGCAGCAGCAGACAGAGGGGAACACAGGGGTAACCCCAGGGATTCAGCTTGTATGGACACAGCGGGGCAGCAGGAGCTGCATTTCTGTGTGAAATCACATCCTCAAGGACGGCAAAACCTCCTCTATTAGTGTTTTTAACTCAGGGAAGGTGCTTTGTCTGACCACCTTAGCGGGGCGGTTCTGCTGTTTCCAAAGAGATCAGAGCAGCAATTAAAGCACAAACTTTTCAAGCAGGGCCTTAATTAAACAAGGGTATTTTTCTCGCTGAATTAAGGCCCTCAGGTGTTTTCCAGTCATCCTTTTTCTGCCAAAGGATGAAATTACATGCAAAGCTGCTGCTTTATCACAATGCTGGAGGGTCACCCTCAGCTTGAAGTAAAGTCTCACCTCTTGCAATTTGTCACAAGCAACACCAAAGCTGCAGTGGCTGAAGAAGGGCTGATTGCTGCTGCTATCTGGGGAGTCGAGCTCTTTAAGTCCACACAAATTGTATAATTACATAAAATTTTAAAATCTTCCAGAGCCAGCAGGGTACTGGGAGCAGTTCCCAGAACTATCTGCAACTTGACTTAAGAAAACAGACCAGATTGCAGATCCACTCAGTTCCCACCACTGTTTTCACCTTCCTTTTCCATTTTGCAGGCACAAGTAGCACCCAGGTTTTGGGCCATTTTTCTCCCACCATCTGGGGGATTTGAGCCCAGTTCAGCTGGATGCAGAGAACAACAGCTGGTCTTGGTTGAGGGAGGTACTGTCACAATCGATTGGAATCTGGGATGACATCCCTAAGGACGTGGAGCTGCAGCTGTGGTGTTTGAGGAGCTCCCACTCGGTCACAGAACTTGCTGGACCTGGAGGGGTGACAGGGTCCCTGACAGCTCTGAGAGTGCTCTAGTTCTGGGGCAGGCAGAGCTCCTTCAAAGCACCTCCAAGCTGAGACTGGCTAAAATAACAACTGCACTCACAAACTGATCTCATTACAATGAGCTTCCATCTTTGCTTCCAGCACTTCCCCAGCTCAGTCGGAATAAGTGACTCGTTCAAATCTGAAGATCTACAGCCTGGGAAATTTATCTTTACCTTGTGTCTGCGTGTGTTGGTTTTGGCTGGGGCAGAGTTGGTTTCCTTCACAGTGGCCGGTCTGGGGCTGTGTTTGGGTTTGTGCTGAACACAGGGTGGATAATTCAGGGATGTTTTGTTGTTGCTGAGCAGCTCTTGAACGGCGTCAAGGCCTTTTCTGCTCCTCAGGCCACCACGGCTGGGGGTGCACAAGGAGTTTGGAGGGGACACAGCTGGGACAGCTGATCCCAGCTGACCCCAGGGATATCCCAGACCATAAGGCTCATGCTCAGTATATAAAACTGGGGGAGAAGAAAGAGGAAGGGGGGGATACTGGGAGGGATGGAGTTTGTCTTCCCAAGTCACCATTAGATGTGATGGAGCCTGGCTTTACTGGGAATGGCTGAGCACCTGCCCAACCACGGGAAGCAGGGAATTAATTCCTTGTTTTGCTTTGCTTTCTCTATTAAACCGTGTTTAACTCAACCCACAAGTTTTCCTCACTTTTACCCTTCCAGTTCTCTCCCCCATCCCACTGGTGGGCAGTGGGCCAGTTGGGATCAGCTGTCCCAGCCAAAACCAGCCACTGTGCAAGTCTCGGATGCAGCTGGGGTTAAACCACGACCCTGCACATCCTGCATTTGGGCAACACATGGAGATTTACCAGTTTCATTTCTGCAGCCAGTTTCTCCACTACTTTTTGTTTCTGGCTCTCAGCATGAGCCTCCCAGCACAGATAAATTCACTGACTTAATCTGATTCCAGCTGAGCTCTTTTAAAGTAAGTCTATTGAAAATAGAAAATCCCTTTCTATTACTATACTTTTAAAAAAAAAAAAGAAAAAAAAGAACCCCATACAAATAGGATACACTGGAGCAAAAGAGAGCTATTAAAACATTAAGATACTTTCATTTATACAGCAGAATTTTAGAAGAAACAGATTTGTTCTGTGCTTTTTGAGGAAGCATCCAAAGTGTTGTAAAGGACCAGCAGCCCTGACTAAACACAGTCAGATGCTACATCCAGATCCCTGGCATGACACTCCCTGTGTTTACTGGGTGCTGGGGAAGGGGGGAAGCCTGGGGAAGGGGGGAAGCCCGACAGATGGTTGCTGTGGCACAGCTCCTGCACCCCCTCTGGGCTTGCAAATGGCTGCTTTCATCCAGGGGCTGTAAACAATCCTTGAAAGCCCAAGATCATGTGCCGAGGGTCATCCGGCCACACAGAGACAGCCAGGGAAGCTGCTCCATCCCTCCCTCCACATAACCACACTCGCTGTGTCCCCTCCCAGGCCCCTCCTGTCCCCCTGCTGGAATCCTACCTGCCCACTCCCTGTCCCCGATGATGAGTCTGTCACAGAGCTCACACACGCGATGGCTCCGCTTGTTCTCGGTCACATCGTGCTCCATCTTCAGGGGCTCTGCCGGGGGCTCCCGTCCCTGCAGATTAAATAATGTCTCAAATTGGTTTCTGGCATGAGAATTTGCCCCTCTGTGTTCACTTTGGTAGATGAGTTTGGGATGTGGGCTCGCCAAACCCAGACACTAAGGTGGGCAGGACAAACACTGCAGTTTTATCAAGTGGAACACTGGGCATTAGGAGAAATTTTCAGCTTAGACAACAAACTTCTACTACTGCAAGGAAAGCCCAAGGCTGGACACGTAAGCAGCCAGCCCTGCTCAAGGGAGAGACTGTGTGCCAAGTCATGGGGCCTGGAGACTGCTGAGACTGCCACTGCTCGTGTGTTCACTCCAGTTATCCAGTACCTGGATGAAGCTCTCCACAATCTCCAGAGCAGGTTTCAGCACATCCTCCTCCCACCGCTGGAGATCAGACACCTCCAAGCCATACACTGGTGGCACGTTGGGCCCAGGACCTACAGAGACACGGGAAGGCAGGTCACCACCAGAACCCCCAGCAAGCAGCAGGAACACCCTGGAACTCAAGGAAGCCTCTCCACGGCTGGCTGCCTTCAGGAGAGCACTGCAGAACCTGAGCATGCCAACAGCTCGTCACGAGAACAACCACCCCACCCCAGCCACGCCCCACAGGAGGCTGAGGAAGATGAAAAAGCTGGATCCAGGCACAAAGCCATCACACCAAGCTTACAAGAAGATGCAGATGTGGAGCCTCAGAGCTGTAATTGATTGTGCAGGGGCTGGTGCTCCCAGGTCACGGCAGGAGATACTTTACCAGTGCCTCAATCTGACAAGGGACAGGTTCACAGCCACCCTGGGACTGATGCCAGGGCACGGGGCACTTGCTGCAGCCCAGCCTGGGTGAGAGAGCTGCTTTGAGAGAGTGCCAGCTCCCTGGGGCAACGTGGCTGCTCTCTGTGGCTCACCTGCCCTCCACAACTCACCTGCCCACAGGCACATGGTTGTCCCTGCCCGGACAAAGCCATCAAAAGGTGCCGCCTGCCAGTCCCCAGCAGGTGCTGGTTTTATTGCTGTACCCACAAACAAGCCCCTGACAGGGCCCATCTGAAGCACACCTGCCACCAGAAAGGTGAGCCGCAGCCACCCAGCACATGGCTCCGGGAGAGCTCTTGAGCCCCGTTCAAAGTCCATCTTTCTTCTGACTTGAGTTTCTCCCTGCCTTTTTTATTATTATTATTATTATTGTTTATTTTATTGTTGTTTTGCCCCTACCGAGCACCTTTCAACAAGTGCCCGGCTCCCAGCTGCTGCTGCTGGCCCTGCTCCAAGGCTGGGGCTGGGACAGGGAAGTCCTGCTGGCTCCCTGCCACCACAGAGAGCACAGCCCAGGCTAAGAGCAGCCACAGGGCTCCTGCTCCTAATCTGGAGGGCAGCTGTCAAATGGGCTTTTCTCCCTGCAGAGCCAGGAGCATGTGTGGGTGCGTGGGGACCCCCTCCCTGAGCCCCTCAGGAGCTGCTGGTGGGATAATCTGCAGGGATGCTGTGGCCATCATCATCATCCACCAGAGCCTGGCACAAGGCTTACTGTGTCCTGTTGGGATTTTATCCATCCTGATGGCACTGCTGTGGGGAGGGGATGGGGTACAGGGTAGAGTGAGGAGGAGGTGGCTTCTGAGTGTCTGGGATGAGAGGCTGTGCTCAGGGCACACATGGACACAGACTGCCCCAAAGCACCACTCTCCCCTCTCCAGCTGGAGTGGGGGATGCACTGAGGAGGGATGAGGAGAGGTGTAAGAACAGGGATGGGAACAGAGGACTCACGTTTCAGGAAGCGGTTTCGCACCCATTTGTTCTGCCTCCGGGCGTATTTCTTGGTCACCTGCTTCAGGGCCTGGATCCCTTTGAAACAGGGGGATTAAAGAAGAGAAAAAAAAAAACCCCAAAGGTCAGGGCAATGCTGCAAACTGAGCTCAAAGCAGTGAGAAGAGGCTGTTGGCTCCAGGGGGGGAATCACACAAGACAGATGTTTGTGCTGGGTGGCACCACCAGAATTATTTCTACTGTCAGTCTGGGGGGCTTGAGCCAGCACTGAGAAGGGTCATCACAGCAAAGAGGTCAAGCCCTGACAGACAGTGTAGGGGCAGTGGCAGCGTGGAAAGGCTGGATAAGATGTCCCAAATACCCCTGAATGAACAGTGGGTGGAAAGAGCCCAAACCCTCCATTCTGAAGCTTTTAGCAGGTAGGACAATCAAGGGCTGCACTGCTCTCATAATGCCTAATTGAACGATTCTCTGCACAAATGGAGCCCAGGACTGCTTGTCCCACCCACAGTGGGCCCAGAGGATGATTTACCACTGTACCACCAGTCAATATTTCATACCAGGCTTATCATATCCCTCCTAATTGTCTCCTGAGCAGACAAAACAAGCCCCTTCTGCACCAGACTTGTTTTCAAGCCTTTTATCATTTCTGTGGTTTCTTCAGTCTCCATCTCCACACTGAACCCTCCTTGAGTTCTGCTTCAGTCCTCCTTTCTACCCCTGTTCTGCACAGCATTCACAGCCCAGCTGGGATCCCATCACCCAAGTAGACCAGCCCCAGATCCCACGTCATGCTGTGCCCTGTACATCCTGCAACGAGGCCTGGGGGAAGGGAGGGGTTGCTCTGGGTATGCTCAGAGACGCTCTCCAAGCCCTGGAAAATGAGTCCCTGCTCTCTTGAGCTGGCAGAAGTGGGAAATGCAGAGAGAAAGGTGCAGCTCAACCCCAACAAGACCTGCCCCAAGGTCTGACCTTGGTCCAGACCATCTTGTGGTGTCACCTGGAGCTGTGTGGGGCTGAGGGACGTGGGGCACACAGGGTGCTCCTCCCACCTTTCTGCAGCAGCAGGGCACTGGTCTCAGGTGAGCAATTCCCTTCACTGACGAGGTACTCGTGGAACTCCTTGAAGCCAATGGACTGGAAGATGCCATGCTGGTAATCCTGCCTGGAGAACAAGACAAGGGGCGAGAGTCACAGCCATCCCCTTGTCCCAGCCCTTCCCAGAGGAAGCTGGGGAGTGGGAGCAGAGAGGAGCTGCCTCCTCACCCACCGGTTCTCGGCCACCTTCTGGCGGTTGTAGCGGCGGTGGAAGTCCCGCAGCTCCTCCAGCAGCCCTGCAGCCAGCATGTCATCCACCCGCTTCTCCAGCCGGGCATCCAGAGCTGGGGGCAGGACAGCAGGGCACGCTCAGCCCCTGGAGCCCTGCCCTCGGGAGGCCCAGGGCTGGACAGTGTGCCAGGACGTGATTCGGCACTGCCAACCTCCCGCCCCACCCGAGCACGGCAGGGCCCAGCAGGTGAGGGGAATGAGCTTTCTGTCACACCCACTGGTGCCAAAGGAATTGCTGCCTTCTCCAGGGAGGAGGCTGGGGCAGAAGCAGGGAGTCAGCCCTAACCCTGCACCACCTTAGCCAGCCAGGAGCCCGTTCTCACCTGCCTGGTCTGCATGGAGCCACAAGATGCAGGAATGTGGGTATTTCAGGGGCCCACCTAAGGGCCCCCCACCTTCCTCCTCCTGCTGCTGGTGCAAGATTTCACTGTGGGGGATCCCTGTCTCTTCAAACACTTGGAGGCTCCTGTAAGCAGAGACAGACAGAGCTCAGAGGCTCGGTGAGAATGAGCTTTTCCCATTTCCCCAGCAGCCCCGGGGGCTCCAGCAAAGGGAACCGCAGACACTTGCTGGGATCCAACCCTCTCATGTGGGGGGAGGGCAGGTTTCATCCCTCTCCCGTGCCCGGCATCCGTGCACACCCAGGTCCTGGGGGCACCCAAGGAGCCCAGAGCACAGCCACCCACTCCTGCCTGGCACTGGGACAAGCCTTGCAGGGGACAGGGACCTGGCTCCAGCCCTGCCCTTTCCAGCCAGGCAGGGCTGCAGGGAAGGGGCCAGCGCTGCTGATGCTGCTGCAGAGCTTTACCACCAGCTCAGCCCAGCCCAGCCAGGGAGGTGCAGGAAGCTGTGCTGGGTGCCCAACCCTCTGTCCCCTGCACCGTGCGAATGGGGTGGGTGGTGTTCTGCTCCCCCCCGGGCCAGGGCTCGGCTGGGATGGGCCCGCCAAAGCAGCAAGCCTGGTCTTGCTGCCGTGCTGTTCCCACAGAGCTCAGTTATGTTACTCAGCCAGCACAGCAGCTTGTCTTTAAATAGCTCCAGATAAACCCTGCTGCTGGGGCAGGGCAGCGGGAGCAGCCCCGGTGTGCACAGCCCAGGGGTGAGGCGCTGCCCCGGACCCCAAAGGCAGCTCAGGCAGGGGTCTGTGTGGCCAGAGGTCTCAGAGCCCAGAGAGCTCCCCAACCCCAGTGCTCCAAGGTCCCACTGCGAGGCCAGGAGCAGAGCCCGGGGTGGGAGAGCCACCTTCCCAGGCACACGATTCCCTGGGGAAGGGGTGCTGGGCCCTGGCACCTCCTGCCCCGGGCATGCCAAGCTCACCGGGCCACTTTGCGCTTGTCGTGGGGGTGCAGCTTGGCCGCCATCTCGGGGTCCACCCGGCTCAGGCGGCGGTGCAGCTCAGCGCTGTCCAGCTGCTCCAGCTCCACCTTCCTGTCGCTGACCGGCCCAGGGGCACTGCTGGTCTTCTCCTGTGGGGCACAAAGGCAGCCCTGAATCAAACTGCTCATCCCTGTGCAAGGCCAGAGGAAGGAAAAAAGATCCTCCAGACCCACGGGGTGAACAAGGGGCTTTGGGTTCTCCTTGCCCCACTCTAGCAGGGGCAGCACCGAGCCTGCCTTGAACGTGGGGCTCGCAGAATAACAGAATATTCTATGTTGGAAGGGACCCAAGAGGATCAATAAGTCCAACTGTTAAGTGAACCCACAGTCTTGGCATGTTTAGCACCATGCTCTAACCAACAGAGCTAATCTCAGGGTCTCTAACCCCTTCCCAGAGGGATTCACAGCCCCCCACGGTACCTTGGTGTTGATAAGGACCTTCCAGAGCAGGGACTCAATGTAGTAGTTGGTTCCTCCCACAACAATCGGGATCTTGTCTCGGGCAAAGATATCTTCAATGTGCCATAGTCAGGGAGGCTAAGCACAGATGTAAGGCAGGGCTGAGGGAAGCAGCACCTTGGGGCCCACTCTCCCAGCCCCACGGGGCCAGTGAGGCTGCAGGACAGGGTTAAAGGTGTCCCTCATCTCTCTGTTACCTCTGCCAGCCACCACCAAAAACTCGGACACCCAGGGACTGCCAGGGAGGGCAATGCCCAGCTCAGCTGTTGCAGAGCAGCAGAGATCTTCCCTGGGCTGCCCTGAGCATTAGCTGGGTAAGAGAAGCTCCAACCCCCCCCCCCCCCAGCAATATCCTCTGAAAAAACAGAGTTAGTTGGGATATGAGAGCCCAAACACTGATCTCTGTGGCAGGTCTGGCCATAGAGGTGGGAAGCCCATATCTGCTTGGCCAGGCAGGCTGCAGTGTGAAAGGATATCAGAGCCATGGCTTTGTCCCTGAAATCCACCACTGTGTAGTTGGAGACAAGGGGATCCACAAAGCTGATCATGTGGTGCCTGCACAGACGCTGCTCCTGAGGAGAAACCTTGTTGGTGATGATGTCCAAGCCCTTGTACACCTGTGGAAGAGAAGAGCCCGTCCTTCACCTCTGTACCCATGAAACCTGCACCAACCACTGCTCCTTCCCCCCCCCTACAGCCCCTGCCTGTCCCAGTCACCCCTCAAAGCCCCTTGCTGGTCTCTGGAGCAGGCAGCACAGGCAGGGGCACGTGCCCTATTCAGGCAGGGCAGCAGGAATCTTGCCAACTCCTGCTCTTGCCAGGGCCAAACTGCATCTCTCTGGTGTTTGTTCCTGCCCATGGGAGATGAACTGTTGAGTCCAACCACACGTGACTGCTTTCCTGGTTTGATATAACCCTGTAATTAGGGATGGAAAGGCTGATTGAACAATCAGAGAGCAGAGTCAGAGCCCAGTCAATGCCACCAGCCCAGCACAGAGCTCTGAAACAAGGGCAGCTACCTCCAAGCTGCCACCTCCTCATCTGCTGCTGTTTGCAGCTAAAAGCTCAGAGGTACCTCTCTCCAGACACCCATTTCCAGCACAGCACGGAGTCTCATGCAAGGACAAGGATCACTGCTTCCTGTAACACACAAAGATCTCTCTGGATGCAACATGGAACTCCATGGAGCCTCCTAAACACACACAAACAGTCTGAGCTCAGGCACACCTTAAAAGCCTGACATGCTGCCTGTTCTCCCTTGAGACACTTGGATACAGAGCAAGCTACACATCAGTGCAGGTCAGTGACCCCAGGAAAAAGTGGCACTGTCCTGGCCAAGGTGCCAGGACACTGGTGAACACAACCAGCAGCATTTGATGTGTCTTCAGTCTCAAGTTTGGGATACATAACCTGGGAGAGCACTGCTGAGACATGCTAGCCCTCAGTGAGAGCAGTGCAGGGAGAAAAGCCACCCAAACCAACCCCTCAGGAACATTCCTGGCAAAGAGCCAAGACAACCTGGATCCCAGCAGATGCACCAAATCCACCCTCCAGGCTGCATAAAGCACCAGCCACAGCCCAGCCCACAGATCCAGGCGGTGCAAGGACTGGAGATGCCTCGGGCTGGAGTCCCATCCCCACAGCTCAGCAGAGCCCTTCCTGATGAGAGCAGATTCCACCCAGGAGAAGGGAGGATGGCCCCTCAGCCTGCTTCCCATGGCATGCAAACACAGCCCTCCTCAGCACAGGGTGTCCTGTGCCCCGGCACTGTCCCAAGCACACCTGTCAGTGGGTGCTGCAAGGTTCTGCAGAGCTGCAGATAAACAGGGATCAGAGTGGGAACTTGCATCCCAAGGGTGCTGGCAGTGGGGCACACAAAGCCTCTCAGCCCAGCCCAGCTCTGCACGATAAAGGAGGTACTTTGGAAGGACGTGTTTTGTTCTCAGCACCTTCCTGCTTAGAGAAGTCTCTCAGCTTGGGATAAACTCTGATAATGGGAAAAAGGACTGGAAATAGCTGTACTCATTTCCTCCTCCATCAACCAGAAACCACCCCAGCCAGAGAGCCAGACTTTAAGAAATAAATTTCCCCTTAATACCCTCTGAGAAGCTGCCAAACCTCCGGCTGCAGCATGACCTCCACCCACTGCTCCCCTGGTCCCAGGCAGAAGGACAAGGTGACACAGAGGTGACCCACGGGCACCAGGCACGGAGTGGCAGCCAGGGACAATCCAAGGTTAGTGGAGCAGGAAAGTCCAATCTCTGCCTGGAGCAGTCATGTGAGCTACTGGGGTGGCTGAACCAGCACTGCTCCTGTCTTGCCTAACTCTGGCACTTGCTGCCGGGAGGGTGAGGGCCGGCTCCTGCTCCTGTCCTGAAAGGCTCTCCCCGGGGCAGGGCAGAGGGAGGGCAACCAAATACTCTTCCCTTCTGCCCTGCAGAAACCCAGCTGCCTCAGGGGATGGTGAGCAGGCAGGAGAGGCCCACAGGCAGCTCTGCCAACATGCCCCGTGGCTGCAGGCAGCCTATTGATCCCTGGGCTCAGCAGCTCCATTCAACACAGGGCTCCAGTCGGCACCGAAAGCCTTTGAATTCGGTGAGCTTTGGCTCAGTGCCTGCCCTCCCCATTTCCAGCCCTTCAGCTCCTCCAATTCCCACTGTCTGTCTGCAATCACAGTGAATACAGTGGGCTGATGGGAGGCTCGGAGTCAGGCAGGAGCTCCCAGTGCCCTGCATGGGCAGATCCAGGATACACAGTTCACGCTGCAATCCCCAGGTTCTCCTGGAGATTAAACACTCGAGAGGCTCCTGGAGTATCTGGCAACTAGAGGAGGAATGTGGTGTCAGTGTGTGGGCTGGGAGGAAACAAAGGCAGCCTTTTACACACACCCAGCAAAGCCCAGAGAAGGTTTCCACCAGCTGGCTGTCGGCAGGGCCTCGCACCAAGACGTCCTCCTGACACTCATTTCTATTTTCAGCCAGTGGCTCAGATAAGCCTTTGTTGCTTTCTAAGGCCCCAAAACAGATTAGCAGCAGCCTGGAGCAGCCGGCCTCCGAGACACGGAACACAAGCCAGGACTAAAGACGCTTAGCCTTGACGGCGTCCTCCCACCTCTGCGCTGAGCCCCCGCACAGGCGGCCCCGCGGCTCCGGGCTGGAAGGGCAGCGCCGTCCCCTTGGAAAGGATGGGGACACTGAGGCAGGAGACACAAACACCAGAGATCCCCAGGACGTGGTGCCTCGAGGATCCACAGCCCGGGAAGGGCAGGCTCTCCCAAAGCCTGGCTCTGCCACCAGTTTCACCCACAATCCCAAACTCTGCCCCTCTGTCGCCATCGGCGCTCGCGGGGGAAAGGTACCCCCTGGTACTTCTATACCACAGTATACAAGGTGATATGAGTGGCCCCAGACACATTCAAACCACCTACAGTCAGGAAAAGCATCAACATTTCACGGGGACCAAGGGATCTCCCAGCTGGAGACGGGCATGGAGGACCCAAACCAAGCAAAGGTGCAAGGAGAACATAATTCACTCCCCACTCTGACCCCTGCCAGGAGAGTGATGTCAGAAAAGGCTCTTAAAATGTCATGACTTGAAATACTAACTAATAAATGTACCCAGTGTACTAGAGCAATCTCTGGAGAAGGACTGCATCACCACTTCCAAGGGTGAAATCCAGAAGGGACAGTGGGATTGTAAGCAATTGGGATTGCTGCATGTTCATTACTCTGCCAGGAATGAAGAAATAGGACTGGCTTCACCCTGCCTGGCTTTCCAAGGAATTACTTACTCATCAACAAAACTCACTGGGATGACAAACAGCAACAGAAAGGACAAAAAGAAAGATTAAGAGGCCAGCAGATTAACCAGAGCTCCTGAGCTGCAAGCAGGCAGCAGCTAAGTCTGTAATTTGACCACAGCAACTCACAGCCATGACGAAAACACCCTGGAGATAGATGGAGTGGTGCCTGTGTGTGGAACAGGTGGGCTTGGGGCTCCCTGGCCCCTTCCCGAGCCTGGCTCCAACTCCAGCAGCTGCCCAAAACACTGCCAGCATTTGTCAGAGCTCCACGGAGCCCAGGGATGAATGGACAACAGGGGCTGAGGGCGACACGGTCGCTGGCAGCTGTCAGTCCAGAATGAGCAATGGGGTTTTTAAAACCCGGCAACTCTTCCACAGGGACACCAGAGCCAGCTCTGCGTGGCAGAGGGAGGGATACGCCGCGGGGGGAGACAATATTCCACGGGAACAAAGCCAGCAAGAAAGCAGCCCCGGCTGGGGGGCACGGGGGGTCAGTGGAGTGTGGTGGGGGAGGCGCAGCCCCTCGGGGCCGGGCCTTGGGGCTGCCGGGCTCCCCCTCCTCGCCGCCCCTTGGGGCCGCGCCGGCAGCACGGTGCATTACGGGATAAAACAGCGGAGCTGCTCGGCTCTGGCTCCACAGTCACGCTAGAATGAGATTAAAAGGAAAGGAGGACAAGAGCCACTGGAGCCTGGATGCCATTGGGCGCCTGCAGCAGAGTCCTCCCAGCGCCCGCATTCCCATAGTGGGACCTGAAACAACCAGAGCACAAAATACACGCTCCAAAACATCCACCAGCGTGCGGCGGGAATTCACAGCGTGCCAGGCGGCCCCAACCACGTCTGCAGAGCTCGGGGTGCAGCAGCAGCCTCGTGTTCACAGGATCATTCAAGCCAACAGCCACTTCCCTGCTATTAAAGCTGGACAAAGCTTCCGCGCTTTGCACGAATGTTTTGCCCCTGTGGGATTTTGTCACTTCAGCTCAGACCTCAAACGCTTCTTCCCCAAGAGTTTAAGGAAAACATTCCATGAAATTACTTTCTGATTGCTTGCTCCAAAATCAGGAGAGGGAGTTTTTAAGTTTAGCTCTCTAGGACACAAACAATGACCAGCAGTGGCAGGCTGGGGCAGGAAACCAGGAGGTGGGCACAGCACAGCAGGTGTGTGTCCCTGAGCAGCACAAAGGGTGGTGTTGGCAGAAAACACCTTTTTAGAAAGCGTAATAAATACATTAAACGTTACACTTGGTGGAAAGTTCAGGCACTACAGGAAGAAGACCATGAAAGTGTGGATTAGGAAAACATTTTGTTAAACAATAACAAAATTGTTATTCTTGTGGTGGCCGAAATGTACATTGTGACAAAGCTCCTGCAGCTGAACACCATTAGGACCAAAAAATGAGGTATGGCTCCTCAGTGTTGACTGAACCCAAGTAAACAACTGATATATTTATTCCATGCTGCTGTTTGCAATAAGAGATGACACCACTTGTCACTGGCAAGTGATATTAAAAATATAATTTTTAATACCCTTTCCCATATCTCTTGGTGTCCCTTTGCTAGTGAGGAGGATATCACCCTGGGTGTCACTCATTACCAAGTAACTCCAGCTGCTGCCTCTCTCAGTTAACCCCTTACACCTCCATGTAGCTTTGGGTGGGCTAAAATTAAAACATCTTTGTTTTGGTTTCCTTTCAGAAGGATTTTATTTGGGATGGGGTGGCTGTATACTCCCAGCCCTGCAGTTTCGGTTGTGCCACCATGTTCAGAGCCCACAAACCCACAGGGCACCGTCCTCTGGCTGCAGGAGAGGAGATGGTGACACTGCTCACACTGAACAAACAACTACCAAGCAGGACAGGGGCACCAGGGCTGGGACAGGGACATCAGGATAGGGGCACTGGGACTGGGACATGGGCATCAAGACAGGGACACCAGGACACTGGAGCTGGGACAGGAGCACTGGGACAAGGGTACCAGGGCTGGGACAGGACACGGGCACCATGTCCAGACAGGGGCACAGGGACTGGGCACTGGGACTGAGACAGGGGCACTGTGGCCTGGACAGGGTCACCAGAACAGGGTCACCAGAACAGGGTCACCGGGACCTGGAGAGGGTCACCAGGGCAGGGGCACCGGGACAGGGTCACTGGGGCTGGGACAGGGCACCGGGAGCGCTCCCAGCGAGCAGGATCCGTTCCCCGTGCTCTCCCCGGCAGACACCCCGACACAGGGCCCGGGGGCTCCCGGGGGGGCACCAGCCCGCAGCCCCCCGGGGCTGAGCCCCTCCGAGCCCCGCCCGGGCCCTGCCGCCCCTCCAGGCCCAGCCCGGGCCCTCCCCGGTGCAGCCCAGGCCGCCTCCCAGCGCCGCGGGCCCGGCCCGGGGCCCGCCCGCGGCCTGCCCGGGGCCCGGGGCCCGCTCCCGGCCGTACCTGCATGGAGTCGGCGCTGACGATCTCCCCGCCGAGGCGCAGCCCGAGCTGCAGCGCCAGCGCCGACTTCCCGGTGCCGGTGGCTCCCAGGATCACCACGAGCGGCCGCGGCGGCCGCGGGGCCCGGCCCAGGCACAGCGCGGCCGCCGCCGCCATGGCCCGGCCACGGGCGGGCGGGACGGGGGCGGGACGGGGCCGGGGCCGCCCGCGGGGAGGGTCCGGGCCGGGCCCCGAGCACCGTGCGCCCCTGCCCGCCGGCGTTCCGGAGCCCAGCGCGGTCCCTCCCGGTGCCCCCGGGGCACTCCACGTGTCCCGAGACACGCCCCCCCCCCCCCCGTGACCCCGGGGCCCTCCACGTGTCCCGGCTCCCCAGACCCAGCCCGGTCCTTCCCCGTGTCCCCCGGTCTCGCCCCGAGTCCTCAGACCCAGCCCGGTCCTTCCCCGTGTCCCCCGGTCTCTCCCCGTACCCCTGGGTCCCTCCCTCCCCGAGTCCTGGGTCCCCAGAGCCAGCCTGGTTCCCCTTCCAGCATTCTGGGTCTCCAAACCCATCCCCACGCCCCTGCCTTCTTTTGGGGGCCTTTGCTCCCCTCTTCCCCCCCCCAAAATCCCTCTGGGCCCCTCACACCCGTGTCCACGCGTGGGGCTCAGCCCCGCGGTCCCTTTTTTTTCCAGGGAGTATAACGGGGTGGAAGGGATGCTGTTGCCGCGGCAACGGTGCGGGAGGATGAGGAGCGGGGGCTGTTGCCATAGCAACGGGGCAGAGTAGGATGATGCGGGGCTGTTGCCATGGCGAGGGAGAAGAGCACATTGCCGTGGCAACCGCAGGCTCCGCGGAGACTCGTCCTCCCCATCGCCACAGCAACTGGAGGGGATGGGGAGCGGGCGGCTGTCTCCGTGGCAACAGAGGGCAGGGAAATGGGGAGGCGGTTGCCATGGCACCTCCTTGGTGCCGCTTTCCCCGGCAACACACATCCCTCGCCATGGCAACAGCGAGAGGGAGGCTGCGGGCCCGGGAGGGAGGGGGGGTGCGGGCAGCCGGCCCCCCTCGGCAGGGAAGGGATTATCGGCGCCTCGGGAAACTGTCCTAAAAATTTGCCAGCCCAGGCGTGAAGGCAGCATCGTGCCCACGACACCCCCGGGCCGGTGCTGATGTGATGGGTGAGCAGAGGTGGGTTGGGGGGTACAGCAAGGAGCGGGGTGTGAGCAGGGCAGTGTGTGATAAAAAATAACTAATTCAGGCCCGGAAACGTCGAACTGTGGTGATTACAGCTGACACTCACAAACTGCAGTGCTGAACAAGCAAGGGGGAAAGCCCTGTGTGTTTATTTTGTTCACTTCACAGCACTGTCAGTCTCCTTTCCTCATCCTGACTGGTGATACGAGAGGAGACACATGCACCAGTAACCAGGGAAGTTTCAGGTAGATGTGTACTTGTGTATGCAGCTTTAAGCAGGAGAACTCAAAGGTACATGCAAAACTGGAGCTGTTCCTTATTTCACCCCCGACCAACTACATTTCCCACTGGTAACAGTCTCAGCTCAGACCGTGGATTTGCTCATCACTTCCAACAAAGATAATTAATGTTTCAAACCTCTGATGTGCCTTCAGCAAGAAATCAAAAAGCCCAACTTACTAAAAAGCTTCTCGGGAGGGTCACCTTGAGCTGAAGAAAGACTTGCCAGGCTGCAAGTGTGAGTGTACACACAACAAAAATAACCGTTTGAGGGGCTGGTACATCTGGGCTTTGTTTCCTGCGCATGGGCGAGGTGTCAGATTTAGGTCACCCTGCTCCCTGGTTAAGCTGTGGGTCACGAGAGCACCTTTTAATGCAGCTCTGAACGGCTGTGACACGGTGTGATGCAACACACAGAGCGCAAAATGTTGCTGGAACCAAAGGGTGGGTGTTTAAGGGCTTCTGGGTGGAATCGTTGCTGTTTAAGGCTGGTTTCCCCCGGGTGATCGAGTCTCCAGCAGCGGCTCCTCTCTCCTGACTCCTCAGCAGTAACAGGATCCCATGTCCCTCCTGCATTTAGAGTAAGACTTTTGCTGCCAGGACAAAGGAAACCCAAATGCATTGAGTTTGGGGGCAGCACAGAGAACACACATATATATAATTTCATCCACTTGGCAGATCTGGGATAGGGAGTTCTCCAATGCCCCTGGAAGCGAGGGGATTGCATTCCCCCCTCCCTATAGGGTTACTGCCAGCCACAGCCCGTGACCTGTGGGGCAGTGATCACCCCACACTGCCTGCCCTGAGCCCCATTAGGGGGGTTTATAGTTACACCAAAGCCTCCTCTGAGCCCAGTGTGGGCTCTCCCTGCCCCTCCTTGCCAATAAAACCACTTAAAAAGAGGAAAAATAATCCAGGTGATTCATTTCCCTGGCCCCACCACCATGAACACTTCTTCAGTTGCTGGGAGAAAACCAGGACAAAGAGCTCAGTCTTGGCACAGCCAAGCCCTGGTGCAAAATATATTAACTCCCATTCATGTCCAGGATACCCCAAAACACAGGGGCCAGGTCAGCCCCCCCAAGGAGCCTCATGATGTGATGCATGGAAACCCAGAGCCGACTGCATGGAAAAAGCCAACCCAGGCTGTTGCAAACTTATTTATTTATGAAGTGTGAGGTAATGAAGAAAGTGCTAAATCCGACCACAGTGTTAACTCTAACAGTTCTCAGCAGGTCAGTGGGGGCCCGAGGGTGCTGTCCTGCAGGACCACCCCTGCCAGCACCCCTGGGAGGGGACAGGGGACTCTGCCACCCACGTACCCCACCGCAGGTTGGGCAGCAGGAGGGCACAGGCAGGGGGAAGCCTCGAAGGCAGAGCAGCCCCACACACATGCACAACCTGCCCCCTGCAAAGCCCAAAGCTTCGCTGAGGATTTTAAGTGGCTGCTGGTGAGAGGGTACTCACAAGGGTGGGAAAAGGGGTCACAAGGATACTCACAAGGAGAGGAAAGGGATAAAATCCCCTGTTATTGCAAATGGGTGGTTTGGAGAGCTGCAAGGGGGTAAATGGCCTCTGTGAGGACTCAGCTCGAGGGTCCAGCAGGAGCCAGCCCCTTCCTGATCTCCCTCAAGTGCAGCAGGACTGAGCCCTCCCCTGCAGCAGGAAACCCCCCCCTTAAAAAAAAAGTTTTTATATATATATAAAAAAAGCAAACTCTTTACCAATACTTCTCAAAAAGTGGTACAAAAATACAGTATAAAAACACAGCCTCCAGTATAAGACTCGCAGTTACAGCAGCAGTTTCTAGAACATAAAATCCAAGACCAGCTACTGCGTGAAGTGATAAGGAAGTGAGGTACGGTCCAGCCGAGCAAGGGGATCGGGGATCACCCACAGGGTACTGCTCACCCTGGTGAGAGACATCCTGCCCTCACCATCTCCGTGGGATCCATCCAGAGACGAGGCCCGTGCTGGGCTCTGTGTCTGCCTGCTTCCATGAGCCAAGGCAGACCATGGTTGCTTGGGATTTTTAGGGCGAGACAGATGCCCAGGGGCAGCTCCCAGTGATGCTGTTGGTGGAAAACAGCAGAGAGGGGTGCCGGGGCTGCTGGGGAGGGGGAGTAGAGTTGAGCTCTTGAATTGAAGTAATCACTTGACAAAGCTTCACAGCAGGGACAGGGGAAATCTTGCAACACTTGGTGCCAAGAAACCAGCCCCAGGCAGGTGATGCCATGGGGGGGGGTCTCCACCGTGGCCCCATTCCCTCATCCAGGAGCAGCACCACGGCCACCCCACATGCAGCAACCGCCACGTGCTCCAGCCCCCCGGGGCCAAGAGTTCAACAAACAACCAAAAAATAAAATAAAAAAAAAAATGTGCAAATTGAGAGGGAGCCAGGGGGGTTGTGGGGACTGGGGCGGGGGGTACCCTGGGTGCTAGTGCCCCTTGAGGTGAGCAATCCGTTTGAGCAGCTGGGTCTGGCGCTGCTGCAGCTGCCGCTTCTCGGCTGCCATCCGCCTCTCGGCACTGATGAGCGACTGCAGGTACTCGGAGGATTTGCTCAGGATCACCACCTTGGGCGTCTTGGGGCAGCTGGCGAGCCCGGGCACCTGGTCCCGCAGGGCCAGGAACCGCGAGCGCAGGTCGTTGCGCCGCTTGCGCTCCAGGTAGTTGTGGTTTTTCCTCTTGGCCACATCCTCGCTGTCGGAGCCGGGGCTGCTGCTGAGCTTTGGCAAGCTGGGCTCAGGAGGTGTGATGGCAGGGACTGGCTCTGCGGCACTTGGTGGCTCGTCCTCGTCTCGGTCCTGGTCCTGCTGGGGTGACTCCAGTGGGGGACAGGAGTCTGGTGGCGAGCGGGCGGCGTAGTTGTGCTGCTGCTGGTGGACGGAGATGTGGAAACGTTTCATGCAGGGGTCCAGGGGGTCTGCGCGCAGGGTGATGGTCACCGGCTTCCTCAGGCTGAGCGATTGTCTCTTGTCCACCGTCACCACATCGATCTCTTCTCCTTCTGCTCAAAACAGACATGGCAAAGAAAGAACAAATCCCCGTCAGCTGGGAACCACCAGTCGCCCCTTTGTGGGAGTCCCCAGAGCCCCCCTGGACAATCTCCCTGCTGCTGTCCCACTGAAGTTCGCTCATGCACTGCAAAGCCACTCTGCAACCTCCTGAAGGGACTATGTGATTTAAGTGCTCTTCCAATACAATTGTGTGGAGAGGAGCAGAATTCCTTCCACATTCATGTGCCTGGTCCCCCAAAATGGGACGGGGCTTTATTTCTGCCTCACTTCAGCACCAGGAGCAACATGTGTTCGTGTAAAGGATCATCAGGCAAGAAACACTTGAGCCCTCCTGCTTGGGAGGGACTGGAGGAGCAAGATGCTGGGACAGCCTAGCTCCAAAGTTCATCCCGGTCGGGTGCTTTCATGGCCCATTGGAATTGTAAATGAGGGATGTGGGGGCAGAGCTGCCCTTTGTTCCCCTCGGCTGCAGCTTCCCACCTCGGTGACTTGTTACTTTTCACAAGTGATAAAGCCCATTCAACCCCGGCTTCCCGGGGACAGAGGGGACAATCCCCCACTGTGCAGGGGGGGAGGGAGAGGTGAAAGGGTCCCTCCAACAGACCCTGAACCTCGAAGGCATCCCAAGCCCGGGAACAGAAAGACCTAAATAAAGCATAACTGACCCCAAAGCACCCTGCCTGTTGTCAGTGCAGTTTGTCCTATGCCAGCAAAGCCCAGTGGCAGGAAGCTGGCCCTGGGGACACTGAGATGACCAGGCTGCAGACACACTTGTGACTACTCTCGCTTTAGAGATGCACCTCCAACTTTTTTCCTAAGCTTCAGGGGAAAATACAGCCATTCGCTAAAGGTCCCCCAAAACACCCAAATCCCCACTAGCGTTGTGGGCAGAGGCCTGGTCCTCCAGGACACATTCCTGCTCGTGGCCCCCAGCCCACACCGCAGTCCCCCCAGGCTTCGGGGCTCTGCCCAGCAAGCCCAAACCACCCTGCTACTGGAGACGCTGGGGTGGGGGGGCCACTCGCTGCCCCACACAGGCCGAGGGCCGCGCTCATCGGTGTCACAACCCGCCCGTTCTCAGCCACGTGGACACACACGGAGCCCCCCCCGCTCATTAATAAAAGTCGGACCGCGGGGCCCCGCCCCCCGGAGCCGCCCATTGGCTGCCCGGCGGGGCAGACCGGCCGTCCCGCCACCCCATTGGCCGCCGCTCCTGTCCATCACCGCGCCCGCTCTCATTGTTTGCAATCTGTTGCTTTTTGTTCGGCGCCCACGTGGCGCGGCCGGACCCCACCGGGACCCCCGCGGCACCGGGACCCCGCCGGGACCCCCGCGGGCCCCCGCTCGGCCCCACATATTTGGGTTAAGCCTCTTAACGCCCGCGACCTGCTTACAGTGCCCGGGCTCCTTAATGGCATTAAGCGCCCTTCCCGCGCCGTGACTCACCGGCGCAGGTGGCGGCCACCGGCAGATTTATTAACGGGGTCACGGCACCGCGGCAGCCGAGTCAGCCCGGCTGCCGTGGGAGCGAGGGAAACAGCGCACGGCCCCCGCCGGGGCTGCGGGACTGGGGATGGGGGGGGTTGGAGAGCCCCGGGGGATGTTTGTAAATAAGGATTGAAAATTGGTGCGAGACGGGGGAGATGCGGGGGGAGGGTGGAGCCACGTCGCCCTTGGCTGGTGGGTTTCGGAGGCTTCCCAGGCCGAGCCCCCGTGTGAACACCCCCACGCGGGACAGACAGACGTGCCCCGGGGCTGGGCTGGGAAGCTGATGCGGCTGTTCCTGCCCGTCCCACGGAGCCACCGCCTCGGGGGACACGCCGCTGCTCCCAAACCTGCTGCCCCCAGGGCATAATTTGCCTTTTGTCCCGAAGGAAGCCCGTCCCGGGTGGGCCGTGGGAGCGTAGGAAGAATCAGCCGAAGTTACGAGCCGGCAGCAGGGCACGCTGCGACACTCGAAAAACCAAAACTTCCCACGGCGAGCTGCAAACTTGCCCTTCAACCTGCCCACGAGGCTCCCGGGACGAGGGAGACGGGCCACCAGAGCCCCACGCACCGTCCCGAGAGGGGCAGGGGTTTCCCGAGCAGAAGCCCCGCGGGAAGGGGAGAAGCCGAGCCCGCTTTGTTCGTGGGGCCGGGACCGGGGCTCGCTTGGAGCCTCAACAAAGGCGCAGCCCGGCTGGGAGGCTCCCGGCACGCACATGTGTGGACACGCGTGTCCTCCACGCCGGGCTCCAGCAAGGCTGGAGGGTGGCTGGGCCGGGGCAGCCCGCACCCCGGCGGCGGAGCAGCTCCATCCCTTACCGGAGTCGCTTTGGCCCTCGGATCCCGAGGATGCGGGGATCTTGCTCTCGGCCAGCGGGCAAAGGAAGACGGCAGCGGGATCCACGCACTCGCTCACGGAGCTGCTGAACCCAAAATCCTGCGCGAAGGAGGGTTTGAGTGGGGTGGCTCTCTGCGTGCCCGTGGAAAGTTTCTCTGTCATCGCCTTCTCCAGTCTCTCCCGGGCTGAAAATCCGCTCCACATGCAATCCTTGAGGATGAAAGCGCTCAGGTTCCCGAAGATCTGTCCGGTCCCTATGAGATACTCCGGCTCTTCCCCGGCGAGGCAGTACCGGGAGAGCCATCCCGAGCGCTCCTCCGCCCCCGAGCAGCACCCCTTCTCCCCGGGGGTACCCAGCGGGGACAGAGGGGGCGTGGGGACCAGCTCGAACTTCTTCCAGATGTCCTCGCTGGGAGCCGTGGAGCGGTGAAAATCCTCCTGGGCATCGTGGTCGTAGAAGTAATGCTGGTACGAGTCAAACTCCATCTCGGCATGAGGAAGGGGGAGACAGAGAGAAAAACGAGGGGCAGCCCCAGGGATGAGGGGGAACCCCCACCCCGGCGCCAGCCCCCGAGCCGGGACCGCGGGCGCATTGTTCCCCCCGCTCTTATAGCCCGGCCGCGGAGCCCGGCCCCGCCCCCGCCAATCGCCGGGCCTGCATTTCATAGAGGGAGGGGCCCTGCCCTGTTCCCCGCCCCCCCGGGAGGGCACGGGGGGAGCGATCCCGCGGCCCCCCCGGAGCCCCCGGTAACGGGGCTCTGAACCAGCGGCCACCCCCTGCGCTGCGCTGGGGGCCCCTCGCTGTCCTGCCAGGGTTTGGGGGTCCCCCCCTCTGCAAGGAGAGGCACGCAGCGATGCCACCAGCCTGGGGACATTCGGCTGAGCATGGTGGCAAAGCAAACTGGAGCACCATGGAGTTATGGAATCACAGAGTGGTTTGGGTTGGGAGGGACCTTAAAGCTCATCTCGTTCCACCCCCTGCCGTAGGCAGGGACACCTTCCACTAGCCCAGGTGGCTCCAAGCCCCCTCCAACCTGGCCTTGGACACGTCCAGGGATGGGGCAGCCACAGCTTCTCCGGGCAACCTGTGTCAGGCCTCACCACCCTCCCAGGGAGGAATTTCTCCCCAACATCCAATATAAGATGGTGGGATCCGAGCAAGCCCAGCAGGATACTGCATCTCTCCACTGCCAGGGTCCTTCTAGGAAGAGCAATTAATGTTATGAGGACACAGAGAGACTTTCACCTCGTGGACTAACAGCTGTGACATCATTACACACACACACATATGCTGGTACAAAGTCCACCTGGAACGAGCAGATTGCCCCCACAGCCTGTGTGAACCCACTTCAGCCCCAGCACCCTCCTTTTGCCACCCAGTGTGGATGGGGACAGAGGATCTGCCCCAGCCGGTGGCAGTGGGAGCTGGGAGGGAGGGGGATGCTGGGCACTGGTCCTTGGGATGCAGCATCAGCCATGCTGGGAGGAAATTGTCCCAGTCCAGCCACCAGTATAGCCCAGCACAGCCAAGTACTGCCCAGCACTGCACAGCCCTCTATGGTCCTTCATGCACCAGCACAGCCCAGTACAACCCAGTGCAGCCCAGCCCTGCACGGCCCTTCCTGGACCAGCACTGCCCAGTACAGCCCAGTACAGCCCGGTGCAGTCAGCCCAGTGTAGCCAAGCATAGACCAGCGCTGCCCAGTACAGCCCAGAGCAGTGTAGCCCGGCACGGATCAGCACAGACAAGCCCAGCCCAGCCCCGCACGAACCAGCGCCGCCCAGTGCGGTCCATCACAGCTCCCCCCGTTTTCCCCCGGTCCCCTTCGGTCCCTCCCGGTCCTTCCCGGTCCCGGGCTCCGTTCGCCGCCACCGGCGGGCGCGGGGCGCCACCTGCTGGGCCCGCGAACCACCGTCCGTGGGGCGGCGGGGACGGGGACGCGGCGGGGACACCCCACGGGCACCCGACCCGCGTGGAGGGCAGCGCGGGGGGCCGGCGCTGCTCCGTGCCTCAGTTTCCCCGTTGCCGAGGCGGGCGCGGGGGGAGGCAGAGGAGCAGCGCCGGGAGCGGGCGCTGGGCTGGCGGCTGGCCCGGGGTCCCCACGCGGGTGGGGTGCCCCGGGGGAGCCCGACGTGCCCCGGTGTGCCCGAGGGAAGCTCCAGCCCTTCACTTGCTGGCTCGGGGCGCAGCAGAGCTTGCGAAGTTTTGCCAGCTCCCGCATCTGGGAGGGTGCTGGTGCTCGCCCGGGGCTGTGGTTTCCCAGCCGCGACGCTGCCGTGAGGTCCCCGCGATGGCCGCAGCACCCTGCATGCCCTCCTGGCCCTTCCAGAGCAGCCCTGAGCATCCCAATCCTGCCCGCATGCCTGTGGGGCAGGAGCTGCGGGATCCAGGTATCCCCTTGGAGCCCAGGCTGATGCTCCCTCTCTGCTCCTGTCTCAGCGTTGGCCCCAGTTCCCAGCCCTGTCCCAGGCCAGAATCCTCCCACCCTAGGGCTGCTCCCAATCCTTTCCCCTCCCCGGGAGGGCGTCGTCGGTGATGCCCCCTCTTCCTCAGTAGGAAACAAATCACTCTACACTGAGGGCAGAGACTGAGTTGCCACAGAGGCTTGTCCTGTCCCAGCACCTGCAGGGACAAGCGGTCATGGCTGGGGACACTGCTGGCACTGCCCCAAACCGCCCGTTCCATCCAACACCAACACATCCTCGGGCACAGAAGCAAAGCCTCCTACAGCCTATAGCTCTCAGCCACGTCTCCTTCCCCGTCCCTGCTGGCCTCCGGGATGTCTCCGGCTTTTCCCAGGGTGAGGCAGGTGCTTGTCCCGGCTTCAAGGGGCTCCGGATGCTTTGAAGGTGCGGAAGCACCGCTGGAGAGGGCTGGAGGGGCCACGCAGCCCTTTCATCCCGGCCTCTCCAGGCACTGGGCAAACAGGAGCCGAGAGCCTCTCGCTGCGGCGCCGGCTGCGCAAACAGGGTGGGTGGGTGGGTGGGTGAGAGCCCCGGGGGCTGCGGCAGCACCGCAGGTGACAGGGATGGAGGGGCCGCCCACGGGACAGGATAACTCTCACCATGCCCACTGGCACAGCTCCACAGCCAGCACCGAGCACGTGTCCCCGGCGCTGGCACAGCCCCATGGGAGCTGCCGTGGCTGGCGCGGCTCCAGCACATGATGAAAGGCAGTTCCCCGGGGGCCCCCGTGCCCTTTGGATCCCCACTGACAGCAGGACTGGACTTTGAGACCCCAAAGTGCTTCCCCACGGTGGGCAGTCACCCTGAGCCTGGCCCAGGAGCATCCTGAGCTGGGCTCTGCCTCTGGCTCTCCCCATCCTGCTGCAGCAGCAGCCTTCGAGCCACCCTGCTGTCCCCATGGGGGTCCCAGATCCCCAGGGACAGCAGAGGCTGTGAGCCACGTGCCAGCACATCCTGGCCCTATCTCATCCTGCTCAGCCTTGTGACATGCTCCCCAGGGTCCCACGCAGGAGAGGGGTGGGCAGCACAGGGCAGCTGCCACGTGCTGCCGTGCAATGTGTCCCCTTTGTCCCCGTGAAGCTGCTGGGCAGCAGCCATGGGGGCTGGCTGGGCGGTTGTGAAATGCCAACCCGAGCCCCTTTGGGGTTTGGGAGCACCATGAAATTCTTCCCAGCCCGGGTGGGGGACAATGCCCACAGCCCCAGGGTCATGGCCGCCCCAGCTCTCTGGGCATGCAGCCACCCACTCTGAGTTTAGCAGAGAGGGACAGAGAAGGGAGAGGAAATTGCACCACTGGCTCCAGTCTTGCTGCCTCCTCCCCCCTCCAGTCCCATTTTGCCCCCGTCACACCCTGCCTGGTGCCAGGAGGTGCCCTGAGCCCTGGAGAAGCTCTGTGACATTGGGGCAGTGCTCTCTCAGTGCTGGGGAGCCACACTAAGGCACACACTGTGTCACCCTGGCAGCTCCGTGACCACCTCACTGCCATTTGCCCCCAAGCCCATCCTCCCCGTCCTGGCTGGCCCAGCCTGGCAGGGCTGTCTGGTTTCAGGTGCTCTCACACTTGCTCAGATCCTGCTCCAGGCTGTGCCGGATGCATGACAGCAGGAGGTGTGGGTGGCAGGGGATGGCATCATGCACTGGAGCAGCAGTCCCCATCCCTGTTCCTGTCCCCAAGGCCAGTATTTGGGGCTCAGCCCATGAAGAGTCCCCAGTGGTGTCCCCATCTGAGGGATGTGGCACACTGTCACATCAAAGGGTATTTGAGCTCAGGTTGTGCCTGCCAGACCATCACACTGACAAAGGTGACCTTGGGAGTGGCCCAGCCCCAACCACCTGTACCTTGGAGCCCCCAAACCTGGTGGGAGCTGCTGCACTGACACCCCCACAGGGATCAGCCCTTGGCAGTCCCTTTACTGCTGTGAGGATCCCCCAGAGCATCTGCTTGGGAAGAAGATCTCAAATCCCCCAGAGGAAATTGTGCAACACCAGATTTGGGGGAGAAAATCCTCCTAATCCTGAGAAATCCTGGTCTGTCTACTTCTCCTCTTCATATGTAAGGCTGAGCTCACCTATCTGTGATCTTTCTGCACAATCTCCTTCTCAAAGGCCATCTCTTTGTTCCCCTAAAGCCGAGTTTGCCCAGGAGGTGGTTTTTGAGTGCTTTACTCAAGGACAGGAATGCCAAAAGCATTCTCAGGAGCTGAGGAGCCTCTGGGACAAAGGGAGCAGAGTAATAGTGCTGGGGTCACACATAGAGGGGAGTCTGGTCCCTACAGATCAAGTGTCAATCAAGTGTCCCCTCTGTTCCTTCAAAAGAGGTTTTTTCTGTGGAAAGGGAAACTGAGGCACAGAGCAGACTCAAATACACCTCCCCTGGTTCCTTGTCTTTGGGAACCAGAGAGCTTTGGGGGGATCCAAATCTGTGTTTTCAGGGTGGTGCAGGACTTTCTCAGGCAGGGACACAAACCTACATGGATGTCCCTGGAAGTGTCACACTGGAGGTGTCCCTGTCGGGGCAGGGGGTAGGAACAAGATGGTCTTTAAGGTCCCTTCCAACCCAACCCAGTCTATGGTTCTGTGTCCCCAGTGGCTGCACCAGTGCTGCCCAGGGACATGGTCATTGCCAGTAAGAAGGTGACCAGGGCCCTCTGCTCCACACCAGCACCCAGAGTCAGCACAGCACAGCAGGACGAGGAGCCAGGGGCAGGTCTCTCTCACACTGACTGGGTGAGTGGCATTGTTCACACCTCACTCACCTTTTGTTTCGAGGTATTTTGCATCACTGAACAAATTTGGACACTCTGAAGCCTCACCCAGGTCCCTGTCCCCAGTGGGGAGCAGCTCTGAGCTCCCGGTGTGGCCGGACACGGGGCTGTGACGCAGAGCAGCACTGGGAGAACCCACTGCACGTGTGTGAGGGGCCGGAAACTGTGAGTCAGCAGTGACACCAGCTCAGTGCTGAAACCAGGGAGTGTACGGAGCTGCTGTGCCACTCACTGCTCCATGCCAGGGGCTGCCCACCCTGCTCATCCCCAGCATCCACTCAGGTTCTGCTGCATCCCAGGTCTCTGCTGGGTGCCAGCGGCTCGTCCTCCCTGCCCATCCCCTGTCCCCATGCCCAGTCCCACGTGGCAGTCAGGTGATGGCACTGGTGCCACGCTGGCCCCCTTGGCTCAACCCTGCTCTGCAGTCCCGTCTTGGGGTGATCTTTGATCAGTGGCCTGAGCCAAGCAGAGTTGGTGGCTGTCACTGCAGTGACACAACACTGGCACTGGTCTGTGTGTGCTCATTGGTTGGCAAACAGCACCTGGCACAGCTGAGAGGTGCTGGGATCTATGTCCACGTCACCATCCAGTGCTGGGGTCACTGCAGCACTGCACCCTTTCTAGTAGGACCTGTTGTGATAGGGGTGATGGTTATAAACTAAATTATTTATGTTAGATATAGAGATTATAAAGCTTTTTAGGATGAGAGTGGTGAGACACTGGCACAGGTTGCCCAGAGAGGTGGTGGATACTCCATCCCTGGAAGTGTCCAAGGCCAGGCTGGACAGGGCTTGGAGCAACCCGGGCTAGTGGAGAGTGTCCCTGCCCCTGGCACAATGGGACGAGATGGTCTTTAAGGTCCCTTTCAACCCAAACCATTCTTTGATTATAAGCGATGAAGAGCTGGGATTGGAAGGAAGGGATGGAGCTGAGGGGGGGAGCTGAGGGATGAAAGAATGCGAGAATGGAGGGATGAGGGGATGTGAGACAGCAGAGACGCAGAGGAAAGACGGGGACAGACGGGTGGGCGGACGGGGGGTGGGGAAGGGGGGAAGGGCCGGGGCAGGAGGAGAAGGAGGAGAAGAAGGAGGAGGAGGCAGCCGCTCGCGGGAGGCGGACGGGGGCGGGCCGGCGCGGCCCCTCCCGGGGCGGGCGCTGCCGGTACAAGGGCGGGCGGCGGCGGCGCGGCCCCATTCATCGCGCACGGCATGGCCGGGGGCGGCGGCGCCGAGCGGGCCGGGGCAGGGGGGCTCCTGCCCCCCCTCTGCCGCCAGCACCGCCGCAAGGTGAGCGCCGGGACCGCCTCGGCGGGGGTGGGATGGATGGGACGGGACGGGACGGGACGGGACATGTCGGGCCGGGGGGCGCTTCCCGGTGTGGCTGACGCCAGGTCCCGGTTGCAGGAGAGCCGCGAGCGGCTGTCGGTGTGCAGCAAGTTGTGCTACGCCGTCGGGGGGGCTCCTTACCAGATCACGGGCTGCGCCCTCGGCTTCTTCCTCCAGATCTACCTCCTGGACGTGGCGCAGGTATGGCTGGGACCGGGGCTGAGGGGGGTGGGCCGGGGCCGGGGGTCTCGGAGCTCCCCGTGCCGCTTTGCCCGTCGGATGGACGTACCCGGGGCTGGGAAATGCCCCCGCCCCCGCTGGAATCGCCCCGCGGGGGCGGGAGTCCTCTCCGGGGGCTGCGGGTTTCCCGCGGGCCGCTCCCACGCGTGTTGCTGTGCGCCCGCTCCGCGCTTGGGTTCCCCGCGCGATAAAACGGGCTGGTGGTGGCTGTTTTTTGGCGGGGGGCAGGACGCGTCCCATGGGCCCGCAGCGTGCTGGATCGGTGTGAAACAACGAAGGGAAGAAAGCCACGGGAGAAGTGCCCGCGGGCTCCCTCGTGCTGGCTCAGGGGTGGGTTTGGGGAACTCAGCTCTGAGATGTGGGAGTTTGGTGTGGAAAGAGTGTGGTGGGGCAGCGCTCGGAGGGACTGGGCACCTCAAATCCCCCTGAACGAGCGGGAGAGACCAAGAGACTCGTCCCCTGCTGCCAAATGGCAGTGGGGTTGCTGTAGGTAGGGTTGGGAGGGTCCTGAGAGGCTCAGGAAGGGCAGCTGGGGGCACTGAGGGTTTGCATGTGCTGACACAAGATCTTCCTCCTGCAGCTGGATGCTTTCTATGCCTCCATCATCCTGTTTGTGGGACGAGCCTGGGATGCCATCACAGACCCCATGGTGGGTTTCTTCATCAGCAAATCCTCATGGACCTGCTTCGGCCGCCTGATGCCCTGGTAAGAGCTGTTGGTAGCATCCTGCATTCCCTGCCTGATGTGTCACAGCACTTTGAGTGTCAGCTTTGAGTATCCCCTGGCATGAGGTGTGCAGGGCAGGACGTGCTGACGCCCTGGCTCACACAGGTGATGTGCCAAGTGCCCCAAAGTGCCACCAACAGCTGGGAGGCCTCAAGTTTGTGCCTGTTGCTCTGGCTGGTCGGCCTGACCTGGCTGACCTCCGTGTCACTGCACCTGTGAGCTCCAAAGTCCCTGCTGGACTTTGTTCAGCGGTGGTTGCAGAGACCTGGCTGGTGGCAGGGCCAAGGTGCCAGCAGAGCAGATGGCATCACACCCAGAGGGAGGAGGGACGGGGGTGTGTGCGGAGGTGCGTGGTGGTGGGTGCTGGCTGACAGTCACGAGGGCACTCCTGGGGCAGGAAAACAGCTGTCATGGAGCTGGGTGACCGCATGTGGATGCTCCCGCCCGCCCTCGGGAGCGGGGAGTTTGGAGCAGATGGCATGGGGTTTGTGAACCCCCAAATGGCTCGTGCCTGCACCCGGGGCAGATTTAGGACATCCATGAACACCTGTCCCTGTGCAGGAGCGTTTCAGGGCGCTAATGCCTCGGTGTGGCCATGGTGGCATGTCCTGTGCTAAAATAACCCCGGGCGCCTGTGGGATTGCTGAAATACAATGCAGCGAAGAGGGTGGGCATGGGGGGAGTGGAATTGGAGGGACAGCAGTCCTTTCCCCCGCAGATTATACCCTCTGCTTCCTGGCTTTCCTGGAATAGCTCTGGGCAGCAGCAGGCAGTTGTTGGAGCCAGGCTCCACGCACGGCCTGAAATAGCTGCCCCGCAGCCGTGCGCGCGGCCGGGTCTGGGGTCTGGAGATTAGCACGGGGCTGGCTGGGCTGTGTGGGACAGCCAGGGATGGCTGTCGTGGCTCTGCTCGCCCTAATCTCGAGGCAGGGGGTGGGGATGGAGCGGCTGCATTCCTCCAAGCGGCTCCTGCTTCGTTAAAATTAGCCAGAGCTTTCGGCTCGCTCTGGGCCCCTCAGCAGTGCCGGGGCAGCCGGAGCTTGCTGCTATTGTACATGGCTCAAGGGCTGCCCGCTGAGTCCAGTTTGGATGGAGCTGAGCTGATTTTAAACCTCTTAAACCCAGGGTTTGCTGGCGGTATGGGGCTGCACAGCCCCAGGCAGGTGTTGCTGCTGTGGCTGCAGAGCTGCCCGTGCTGCCTCAGTTTCCCTGCGTGCAAAGCCAGGAGTTGCAGGCACTGGGGTGGTCTCGGAGGCTGCTGCCGGACCCCAACCCTCAGCACTCATGAGATGACTCTGTGTAACCCCCCCCCCGCGTGAGGGTTTATTGCCAGGTTCTGAGGGGGCTGATCTGTGGTTCCTGCTGCCTCCAGCTCAAAGCTCACGGCTGCTCCAGCTCCTTAGACGGGCGAGGAGAGCTTCTCTGAGGGCCATCACTTCTCTCCCTTTCAATTCTTTCCTTTCGAAACACTTTTTGTCACGTTTTTTCCCAGCAGCTCATCCGGTGGCTGCTTCCTCTTTTCCCCCAGCCTCGTGGATTCTGCTCTGAGCTGGGACTTCCAGCTAAGAGCTGGGATCCCCTTTTCCTTGACCACCCCAGACTTCCCGGTGACTAAACTTTTCCTCGCGGTGTCGGTGACGGAGGAACCCCTGGCTTTGACCTTCTCCGGGGCCGCAGCCGTTTGCAAACAGTTAAAAACGGCGGGGCCGGGAAGGGGTGTGAGCGCGGCACAAAGGAACACACCATCGCGCCGGGGCCAATGAGCGGGCGAGCGCGTCACGGCAGCCGCCTCCGAGCGCCTTAATCACCTCGGCCTGGGTCAGGGGTTACTCCCAGTCACTCCTCAGTGTCTGCCCGGAGCTGCCGGTCAGCCCTGGCCGGGGCTGAGCATCCCGGTGTCGGGGCTGGGGTGACCCACGGGGAACTGGCGCATCTGACGTTCAGGCGCCCACGGGCAGCGTGACGCTCTTCCCGCCGCTGCTCTGGTGATTCATTCAGCATTTCCCCGGGCTCCACGTATGTGCTCGGCGATAAGCGGCAGCAGAGGAGGGGCTGGAGCAGGCTCGCCCCTTTCCTCCCCCCACCTCTTCCCCGAGAGGGTGACGTGGGTGCGGAAGAATGTGCATGTGTTGGGTCCTGTGCAGCGCCTCTGTCGCTCTCCATCCATGGAGATCCAGTTTCTCGTTCTACCCCCCCCCGCCTCCCTGCGCGACTTTAAATTTAAACTTTGCATCCTGTACGTCAGCCCCGACGGAAAGATCTCACTGTACCCTGGCGGTGCAGGGCCAGCTCTGGCCGTGTGTGGATCGGTCCCGTGCCCAGTTCTGCTGGATTCGCTCCAGGACGCAGCCTCCTGGAGTTTGTGGAGTGCAGGATGCTCACAAATTGCCAAGCAAAAATCCATCTCCTAAACAGATGTGGATGTGACCTCAACACCTGGCTCGCTTCCCTCCAGGAGGAGGAATTCCTCCCGTGCTTCCTGGAGTGCTGTGGGGTCCTGGGAGCTTGTGGTGTCCTTGGGGTGCTGGTGCAGAGCAGAGCTGTGCCCTGGCTGTCCTGCACCAGGACAGGAGTTATGAGATCCCCTGGATGAAGTGGGCAGGTGCTCTGGATCGCTTCTTGCTCCCATCACCTTTGCTGGCTGGTCCTGCAGGGACCAGCACTTGAGCAATCCCCTCTGATCCTCCGTTGCGTTTTGCATCCCATGCCCCTGCTCCCACAGCTCTGGGAAGTTGGGCAGAGGTGGAAGAAGGAGCCAGGCTGCTGCTAGATGGTGGTTTGCCCCATCGCTGCCAGCAGAACTAGAGTGACCCCAGGACCAGGGCCTGGGGGGCCTGGCAGAAAAGCCAAGCTGGTGAGAGGTTTTTGGCTGCTGGGGAGCAGGGCTGAGCTGCCTGGCTGTCCCCCAGCTACTCCCCAGCTCTTGCCAGGATGAGGGAGGTGATTGCATCCTGCTGAACACAGCAGTGCTGCCTGGGGAAGAGGCTGGGTCTGAGGGTGGAAGCCAAAGGCAAGAACAGATCAATCACTTCCATGGAAGGAGGTATGTCTGTTCTTGCAAGTAAAGCTCTTCCCTGGAAGTCTGAGTCAGCCCTTTCCACCCTGTGACACCTGAGCTGCTGCCTTCAGCCTGGTTTAGATCACCTCTGGGGCAACCACCTCCTGGCCAAGGGTTGGAGCCGGGTGGGCCATGCTGGGGCAGCTCAGGAGCCCCCCAGATCGGGTGCCTGAACCCCACTGCATGTGTGGAAGCAGGGGGACCTGGGCTAGTGGGGTTACCCAGGCCCTGTGTGCCCATGAGACTAACACTCTGCTCTCTCAAAGGATCATCTTCTCCACCCCATTCGCTGTCATCTCCTACATCCTCATCTGGTTTGTGCCAGACATCTCCAGTGGCCAAGTGATGTGGTATCTTGTCTTCTACTGTGTCTTCCAGACCCTCGTGACGGTGAGTTGGGCTCTGCACGCACCAGGGATGGAGGGGACCAGTCCCTGCCTCCCCTGTGCTGAGCTGCACAGAGGGGCAGGTCCTCCCCTGCCCCAGGTCCCCTGGGCTGTTACACCCTCCCTGAGCTAATTCTTCTTGTGCCATTGCAGTGCTTTCATGTGCCTTACTCAGCACTGACCATGTTCATCAGCAGGGAGCAGAGCGAGCGGGACTCAGCCACTGCCTACCGTAAGAGTTCCCCCCCTTGTTCCTTTCTTCCTCCTCCCCTTCCTCCCAACTCTCACTGGGGAGATCCTCCTTATAAACCCTCCTGGCAAGGGCTCCTTTGATTACCCCTCCATCCCAAGGGTGGTGTGTGATGATCATTCAGGGCTTGAATTGCAGCTGGTCCAGCTCTTCCCGTTCCTCTTCCCTGGCTCCTCCAGCAGACATCCTTGTCTGGTCTGGTGTGAGCTGGGCTGAAGGGGAGATGATCCCTGTTATGGCTCTGCCTGGAGCAGATGATGGGGAGTCTGAGCTCCTGAGCTTTTCCTCCTGCTCCATCGTGCAGCAGTGGGAGCCACATGACCACAGCTTGGCCTCCCTCTCTGACTCAGTTTCCCCAGCAGGCACTTTCCTTCCCTGTGGCTTTATCACGTGGGGATTTGGAAGGAGCCACAGCAGAGCTGGCCTGGCTCATTTCTCCCGGTGAAGGGCAGTGAAGGGCAGCTGGGGAGGCTCTACTGTGGACGAGGATTTGCACCCACACCCTGGGTGCCCAAGGGCTGTGCTCAGTCCCTCTGGCTTCTCCCTCCAGGTATGACTGTGGAAGTGCTGGGCACTGTGCTGGGCACCGCCATCCAGGGCCAGATCGTGGGCAAAGCGGACACTCCCTGCATTGAGAGCCCCCTTTTCTTTGGCATGACCAACTCCTCGGTGGCCCTGGAGGAGCTAAACATGACCCACGACACCGGCTCGCTCACAGACACCGTAAGCTGGGGTGGGGGAGACCCTGCCATGTTTCCTTGCCCTTTGGACCAGGCTGATTCCCGGGATTTTCCCCTTCCTCACCTGTCCCCCCTCTCTCTTGCACAGAGAAATGCCTACATGATCGCTGCGGGGGTCATCGGGGGGCTCTACATCCTCTGTGCCTTGATCCTGTGGGCGGGCGTGCGCGAGAAGAGAGGTGAGGCTTGGGAGGTGCTGCAACACCCCACACCTGTGGAAATGCTCTGGTTCCTTCCTCTCCAGAAGCCTGGCTGAGCCTTTGGCCCCTCATTCACGGGTCAAGCCCCAGAGGAGAGGGGTGGGTAGAGCTGACCTCCGGGTCTGGGGGCCCAGGGAGGTGCTGCATAAGGGCAGCACTGCAGGCAGGAGGCCAGAGCATCCCTGGGGTGCGTCAGGCACAGCCATGAGGGCTTAGCTCTGCTCTGCACTGTCAGAGATAACCTTTATCTTGCACATTTTTGGCTGGCCAAGGTTGCCAGTGCCAACTAGGATATCCCAGGGGGGGAATGTGATATCCAAAGTCCAGTAGCTTCTGTCCTTCCCTCCCCCTGCTTATCCCATGAGGGATCAGCCAGGCCACCCTCTCCCCGCCGTGGGGCTGAGGGACCCCTGCATGAGGGCAGGGATTGCCCTGACTCCCCTGGGGTGGGGTGCTGTAGAGGGGCAGGGGTTTGTGCAGGGTGCTGAGCGGCAGGATGGGGCCCTGCACCCCTTGCACCCAAGGGTGCTGTTTCGGTGGGACTAACGATGGGCTGATTTGCTCTGCTCCCCAGAGTCCTCTGAGCTCCAGTCGGACGAGCCTGTCTCCTTCTTCCAGGGGCTGAGGCTGGTGATGAACCACGGTGCCTACATCAAGCTCATTGCTGGCTTCCTCTTCACCTCGCTGGGCTTCATGGTGAGCTGGAAGGACTGGGGTGAGGGAATGGCAGCAGCACAGCTTGGGGGTGGCTGCAGGGACGATCCTGGCGGGCTGGGAGCATGTGAGGTGGCAGCTCCCTGAGCCGGAGCTGCCCCAGGGCAGAGAGGAAGGATGTGGCCTCGTGCCCTCGGATGGGTCAGTGAATGGCTGCTTTCTTCCCCTGCTTGTGCTGGGGGTGCAGCTGTGGGAGGAGGAGGGTGTCCCCCTGAGGAGGTGGGGTGTCCCCCCTAATCCCTGTCTGCCTCCTCCACAGCTACTGGAGGGAAACTTTGCCCTCTTCTGCACCTACACCCTGGGCTTCCGCAACGAGTTCCAGAACATCCTCCTGGCCATCATGGTGAGTGTGGCCCTGTCCTGGAACGTGGTGGGATCCCGTGGGTCCTCCCTGGGAGCTGGCATGGGATGGGATCTCAGGGCAGGGAGGCCATGGGGCTGTGGTGCTCTGCTACAGGGATAATGATCAAAGATCCCCTGGGAGAAGGGGAGGGAGAAGAAGCTGCCAAATGTCCTGCAAAGGCCTGGTGGGTTGGCAGGAACAGCAAGGCCTTTGTTCCCAAATGAAGGCGGCCAGAGACGGGGCAGACCAGGAGCCATGGGGGCCTTTTGTCCAAATCCTGCTACTTATCTCCCTTCCCCCTGCTTCGAGAAAAGGATCTCAGTGTTTACTGCCAGGAAGATGGAGCAAAACAGCTCCTTGAGAGCCCTTTCCAGCTTGCCTCATCCCTGGGAGCACTTCCCACTCTCTCCTCAGTGGGGTGGAAAGGCCTAAGGTGCCATATTCCCCCCAGAGCCTGGCTCCTGGCCATGCTGTGCCTGTGGTGACAAGATCAGGTCCCTTCCCAGCACCCAGGATTGAGCTGGGTCCTCCCTCTGTTTGTGCAGGTGTGGTGCCAGGGTTCTCCACGCTGGGGGAGGAGGTGGCCCCGCACACACGTGTGGCTTCGTGCCAGTCCCAGCAGCATGTGGAAATCACGGGTGCTGGGAATGTGATGGGAGGAGGCTGTGCTCAGGAGCTGCTTCTTGCTGGGAAGAGCTTTTCCCCCCAGAGAAGAGCCCTGTGACACTATGTGACCTTCTCTTCCCATAGCTGTCGGCCACCCTGACCATCCCCTTCTGGCAGTGGTTCCTTACTCGCTTTGGGAAGAAGACAGCTGTCTACGTGGGCATCTCGGTGAGTGAGTCCCTCGGGCCTGGGGGTGGATCCCACATGGGATAAAGCAGAGCTGTGTCCCTCTGAGAGGGCCCAGAGCTGGGCAGGGGCTGCTGCTGAGGATGATTTGGTGCCTGTCCCTCATCCTGCTGTTAGTGCTGCTGTGGATGTGGCCAAGGTCAGCAGGGAATGTGCTGTGGGGCTCAGGGGTAAAGGCGGCACCACTGGTTCCCTGGCTGCCCCTGCAGTTGGAGGGCTGGAATGTGTGGAAGGGAAGGCAAAAAGGCAGGGAGTCTGGATCAGGCATTACTGATGCCAACCTGATTTCTGTCCCCTCTCCAGTCTGCCATCCCTTTCCTCATCATGGTGGCTGTCCTGGACAGTAACCTCATCGTCACCTACATCGTGGCTGTCGCGGCCGGGATCAGCGTCGCAGCCGCCTTCCTGCTGCCCTGGTGAGTGTGAGGGCCTGGTGCTCCCAGCACTGCTCCCCAGGGCTGGGCAAGGTGCTTCCAGAGCCTGAGGGGGGGTTAGAAATCCTTGAAAGGCCACTTTGCAGTGTTTTCAGTCCGAGATGGGGCTGGGAAATCCTCTCAGCAGAGAGGAGGTGCTTTGTTGGCCCAGTCCTGGTGTTCACCATCCCGCTCTCTGCACAGGTCCATGCTCCCAGATGTCGTAGATGACTTCAAGCTGCAGCACCCCGGCTCCCATGGCCATGAAGCCATCTTCTTCTCTTTCTATGTCTTCTTCACCAAGTTTACCTCTGGGGTCTCCCTGGGCATCTCCACACTCAGCCTGGAGTGAGTTCTTGCGTGGGAGCTGAGGGTTGGTGGGCAGGGAGGGAGACCAGTCTTGTACCTCTGCATCCAGACATCTCTGCTTCCCAAGGGCCGGGAGGGAGTTGAAGGGCTCTAAATCCAGTTGTTGCTGCAAACCTCTCCCTGCAGGGATGAATTCACCTCCTAGAAACCCCATTTCCTCTGCCTGAAGGTACCTTTCTGTCCACAGCTTTGCAGGGTACCAGACCCGGGGGTGCTCCCAGCCCAGCGAGGTGAACTTCACCCTGAAGATGCTGGTGTCTGCTGCACCTGTGGTGCTGATCCTGCTGGGCCTGCTCCTGTTCAAGCTGTATCCCATTGACGAGGAGAAACGGAGGAAAAACAAGAAAGCCCTGCAGGATTTAAGGTGAGTGCCAGCTGTGCTCCCCAGGTGGCAAACGTGGCATGCCAGCATGTTGGGGGTGTGTGGGGGCAGGACCAGGCGGGTTGGGACACACTGTGACTTGTCCAGGAATCCTTCAGGACCCGTGGGTGGTGGGGTGAGGGAAGGGCTGACTTGTTTTCCCAATCCCAACTTCCAAAGAGGTGGCGTGAAGTGTTGGGAAATCAGCAGGAACCCGCCCCAGTTGCTGCACAAAACTTGTCCGGGGACATCCCTCTTGAGCCATTCAGAAGCTCCTATGCTCCAAGGCAGGTATTGCTGGGATGCAGACCTTGCTCTGTGGCTCATTCCATGCCTCCTTCCCAACTCTTTTCCCCAGGGGGGAGAGCAACAGCAGCTCGGAGTCGGACAACACAGAACTGGCCAGCATCGTGTGACCCAGGCCGGGTCCATCCGCTCCCACCGGGGCTCTCCGAAGGACTCTGCCTCTCTGGGCTGGCCCAGCCTCGTGCCAATGCAGGTGTCTGCCTTTAGAGCACCTGGAGAAGCCGTGTGGAGCATCCACCGCCTGGAAAACATGGGATCTGTGCCGGTCTCGTGCCTTCCACGGGATGCACAGAGCGCTGGTAGTGTACATTACACACGCCGAGGTACTCGTGTGCCTCACCAGACACAAGCACTGATCCTGCCGGGGGCCTGGAGAGCAGAAAAGGCTGGATGGGGATTGTTTTGCCTGGAACACTCGTGCCCACTGCCCCTCTGTGCCTGGCCCCCGTGGGCTGTGACCTGGGGGACAGGGGTGATGGTTGGTGTACATTACACTGTCAGTGTGCCCACGCCGAGCACGTGAGCTCACCTCTGCTGTCTGTACATAGGAGACTACTTTGGGAACCTGTTATTTTCTTTTTTATATGGCCCAATTAACTTAATGATGTAAATATGAAGCTGTTTCCTGTTTGTATATATCTGTACAGAAACCGAACTCGAGGACCTGTTAATATTAATTTACATAAAAGTGGGGGAAGCCAGCAGTGGGTGTGAAGGATGGTATTTTTTTTGCTTGGCTGGGTTTTTTTCACGGCTGTCAGCAAGCCCAGGGTCCCTTTACACGCCATGGGGTGCAGGATTGACTTTTCCTGAGCCGTGGCACAGGAATGCCATAATCCAGGCAGCCCCTTTCCCCCGTGCAGCTCCTTGCTCGGTGCTGCAGCGATCCAACAAAGGCTCTATTATTTTCTCCTTTTCAAGAGGGAACGGGGGTGGAGGGAGGAATGAAATCAAAGTGCTGCCAGCGGAGACCATGAACCCAGGGCTGGAAACAGGAGAGGCAGCTGGGGAGCAGAGAGAAAGGGAATGCAGGCTGTGGGTGACACTCAACACTCCCTCCTGGGACAGAGGGCCGTGGGAGCACTAATCTCCGTGGATATTTATATCATCCTCTTGCATTCCCTGTTCCACAGCAGCAGTGGGGGAGAGCCCTGCCTTCCCCACACCCCCAGCAGCAAGTGTAACTCCGGGGAAAAGCGGGCTGGAATCAGTGCAGGGAGGATGCACCAGGGATGAAGCAGGATGGGGTGAATTCCCAGTGTGGGGACTGTGCTGGCTCTGCTCTGTCCCCAAGGCCACTGTGCCAGGGGACAGGGCTGCTGCCTTTTGTTAAGCACATTTGTCACACTGAGAAGTTGTGGGGGGTCAGGGCTGAGCTGAGAGCAGGGGGCTTAGGGGGGCTCATCCTTTGTTCCACATTTGGGTACAAAGGACTGGAATGAGGATCGGATTTAAAAATAGCCCAGAGGGATTAGACCTTAGCTGGGAATGCTTAACTGGGCCCCACTCTGCCACCATGGTCATGGAAAGAAGGAAAAGGGATGATGGGAGGAAGCTGGGAGCTGGCTTTGTGCTGAGCAGTGGCAGGAGGCAGTGCTGGCCCTGGCTGGGGTGCTCCCTGCTTTCCCGGGGATGGAGCTTGCAGGGAAGGAACACAGGCAGGACAAGATGGGGACAAAGCCAGCAACCCCTGTGGCATGGCAGGTGGGTGTCATGTGCACCCTCTGTGAGAGGAGAAAGAGGAGGGCAGGGCTCCAGCCAACACAGAGCTCGGGACTGTTGTGAATGTGCTGACCCCTGCCCTGCTTCTGGCCAGGATTGCTGGGAGTTATCCCAGCCACTGCCACGACCTGGCTGCCTCCAAAGGGTGTGGGCAGCGCTGCTGCCTCCAAGGATTTGAAAGATTGCTGCTAGCTTTGGTTTTCAAAGAGCTTCAACAGAAATAAGGGACATTTTATTCTCTGCCTCCTTGTTTTCTTGGCTCTGTGGGGCTCATGAGGAGTCTGTGTTCAGGGTTTTTTGCAGCCAGCTCAAGAGACTAAAACCAGCCGGAGATTGAAGCGGGGCCCGGACATTCCAAGCAGAGCACACCTCTCCTATTTGAGGCTTTTAAGAAAATAGATTTGAGAGGAAAAAATGACCATGGCAGTCGATAACACTTGAGCCCTGGGCAAAACTCCAGCCTCGAAGCTGAGATCTTGCTCCAGCTGTGATTACAGAGGGTTTCAGTCCAAGCACAGAGAAAGCCTCTGGCACGGGAAGTCTGCCTGGCAAGAAACACGAGGGGAGAGGTTGCCCGCACGTACAGCTGCACTATGGCTTAATCCACATGGACTTTGGGATGGAGGAAATGCATCCAAGTGCTGGGAAGCACCTCCTTGCAAAGCTGGAGTGACAGCTGGGTGTGTCCTGTGGGTGAGCCGTGTGCCTGGGCTGACGCAGGGGCAGTGCTGTCCCTGTGGAGTCAAAGACAGGACAGGGAAAACACAGGGTGTCAGCTGTGTGCTCCCACCTGCTGAGCTGGTGCCTCTCACTGCACAGGGGCTGGGGCTTTGCTTCCCGGGAATCAGCTGCAAGGGCTGGGAATGGGCCGAGTCCCAGCTGATGGGCTCTAACAGGCTGCCAGGGGAGCCTGTCTGGTACCAGGGGAGCCTTCCCTGAACTCGGGGGGCACTGCTGCCTGTGCAGGAACAGAGCAGAGGGTTTCTGCTCTGCTCGGGGAACCAGATGACTGCAGAGGGGACAACACCAAGCAAATATCAGTTGTAGCTCTGAAGGGCAGCATGTCATCCTGCAGAATTGGATGTGCATCCTCTGATGCCAAGGTGGCTTTGCCAAGAGGCAGAACCATCCTGGCCAAGGCAGAGGCAGCAGGAGGGACAGTCCCTGGGGTGAAAGCAGCCATGCTGGGTCTATTCACCCTGCAGGGGATAAGTGGAAGTGTGGAAAGTCTCTCCTTGCAGAGGGTCAGGAATAACCACCCTCCTTATCTGCAGGGATAGGACAAAAAGCCTCAGGTTTATCTCCCAGCCAGATTTGTGAAACATTCCAATGGCTGCTGCTGGGGATGGTTTTCCCTTAGCCCCTGGGCTGGAAGGACCCACATGCCCCAGACTGCAGCAGGAATCACCCAGGGCTGGTTTCAGACACCTCAGCATGAATCAAGCATCCTTGGAAAGGGGTGTCACCCCACCGTGCTGGTACAGTCTCTGGGAGGCTGGATCAGGGAAGAGATCCAGCTGGAAATTAGCTCAGCCTGGGAAGCTCTGGGGGGAAGCAGGAATGCTGGAGCAGGGCTGTGCTCAGGACAGGTGTTGGGTCATGGTGAGCAGACACACGTCCCTGGCTCGCTGGGCTCTGTCACCAGCTGGAACCAGGGCCAGGTGGGCAGCAGGGAGGCATTCCTGGGAACAGCTGTCCCCAGGGGTCATCCTGTCTGTGCCACCGCCTGAGGTCACTCACTTCATCTGCAAACACAGACTGAAGGCTCCCGACCTGCTCTGGTGGGCTTTGGTTAATGTTTTGCAAGGCCACTGTTCCCAAGGTTGGAGGCAGCCACAGCACTGCAGGGCGTGCACAGAAATGGTGGGGCAGTGAGAGGGTTTCTTGCTATCAAAAATCTGTTTTCACAGGAATGAAGCTGCACTGCAGCTCAGACAAGTGCACCACAACAGAGCAGGGACAAGTGCTCTCCTGCAAAAAGCCAAAGGGTGCTGCCTAGGGGACACGAATGGCTAAAAAAAATGAAGAAAATATTCCCTTGGTGCTTGGGGAAAGGGGGGGCAAGGCACGAACCACCTGGCAGCAGCATGGGGAAGGTGTAAGCTTTGCCCTGGAGACAGGGCAGGGATGGTACAGCTTTTTGGGCACTGGGATCCCCCACAGCTCACTGACCTCACAGCCCTTCTGCAAACAGGCAGCTCTTGTTTAGGTGCCAAAGGGTTTATCCTGACCCAGCCTTACCAGGAACTTGATTTTTGTTCCTCCAGGAACTGTGCTCAGCTGAACAGACCCACCCAAAGGCAAACACCCCGACTGGGGCTGGGCCGTGATGTCCCCAGTGGGCAGAGCTCTCCCTCTCCCCATTCTCTGGTTACTTCTAGTTCCTCTCCCTGTTCTCTGGTTATTTCTCCTTCCTCTTCCCAGTCTTGCTTCCTCCCCACAGACACTGCCCTGCACTGCTGAGGCAGGATAGAGCTGGTGTTTCACTGCAGTGACTGTTTTAGGATGCTATAAAACAGAACTCATTGGCTGCATGGCAAAGAGGTGGTTTTACCTTGTTTTCTATTTTGCATCATGCCAATTGATCCTGAGGTGTCTGATCACGACAGAGACACAGCAAGAGGCACATCAGGTGTTGGCAGGGGGGGGAAATGAGGCAAGAAAAGCAGCAAACAGCCTGAGTGAGCGGAGGGAGCTGCAGGGAACCTCAGCCGGACTGGGAAGGAGGAGGAGAGGGCAGTGGTGGGTCCTGCTGGGCTGGATGTGCTCTGCCAGGGCAGCGGCTGCACGGACGGGAGGGGGAGAGCGGGGAATTGTGTGTCTCCAAGGGAGGGGGACAGTGGGAGCTGTGTGCTCACCCAGCAGACACACAACTCCCATCCTCTGGCTGCGCACAGAAATCCAGCCCTCGGAGGGCTTTGGATGCCGCCCCAGCGGGAGCTCAAAGCCGGAGGATGCAACCTCACTAGATGTCAGCAGAGCCCCGCTCCCGGCGATCCCGCTGCCATCCCCGGCCGGTCCCAGGCTCGCTTGGGATCCCAGTCCCAGCCGTGACCATCTATGGTAGCGCAGCGAGCGCAGGAAGCGGCGCTGGGGGCAGCCGAGCTCGGCGGGTTTCTCCTCCTTCCCATCCTGTCAACGTGTCCCAGCCCTCGCCGGGACAGACACGCCGTCTGTTTGTCTGCACAGACCCCCAGCTCCGTCTGTTTGTCCGCACCAGACCCCCGGCTCCGAGGGCGGGTTTAACCCCCTCCCCAGGGCGGCTGGGGCCCGAAAACAGAGAGAAAAGCAAAGCTCCGGTCCCCACTGCTGCCCTTTCCCTAACCACTGCAGCAAACACACCTTTTGGGAACGAGTCTTGCCCTGATGGTAACAGCAGACAGTGGAGCCTCCTGTGGGAACAATCCCAAGCCGAATCCATGGATCTCTTATTCCATCCAAGTTATTTTCCTCTTGACCACCCTGATCTCAGTCTCTCCAGCAACAAAGCTGGGACGATATTTATCCACGCTCTGACAAGTGATTTGAGACCCTTGGGGGTCTGTGAGCCCAAGGCTCTGGAGTGCCCCATAACCCTGGAAGCACAGGAGCCTCGCAGTTTTTTAATGCTTGGGATGTGCCAGCACTCCCCACAGAGCCAGCAATGACAATCACCCATGGCACGATGCATCCAGGGCCCAGAGCCCCCCTGGATTTACCCTGAGAGAGGGTGGAGCTGCTTTGGTGGTCCCATGAGGACCTTTCTCCCACCCTGAACCCACCAGATGTAGCTCAGAGGGGCCTTGCCCTCAGCTCCTGCTGTTGCAGCCATTTGGGAGGACCCGATGATCCCTTCCACCTCCTCCCAGCCCCAGCCCAAACCACCCCCCTCCCCAGCCAAGCACTGTCCCTGCAAGAGCAGAACGATACTGACCCCAAAGGGGGCTCATCCCACCCAGCCCCACCCTGGGGTCCAGGGTGCAGCCCTAGCCATGTCTCCAGGGCCCCAACCTCCAGCCTAAACCCCCTCTCAGGGGTGCAACCTCTCCCAGCACCCTAAACCACCCTCAGCCCCTTTTGAGTGGTCCCAGGCCTCCTGAGGACCCCACTGCACCAATAACCCCGATGGGGCCCAGCCGTCCCTGCAGGGGCTCTCAGGTTTCCCCCAGCTTCTCTTTGGGGGTGTCAGGCACGTCGAAGCCCCTGGAGCCCCCCCAGACCCTCTAGAGGGTCCCAGACCTCTTAAGGACCCCAGAGGCCCAATAACCCTTTCGGGGGGGGGTTTCTGCAGCCCTCCCCCGGGGGGGTCCCAGATGCCCCTGCTGGGGCTCTCAACCCCTCTTTGTGGGTCTCAGGCACCTCTCGGTCCCTGGAGCCCCCCCGACCCCTCCCGGGGGGCCCAGACCTCTGAGGACCCCACAGCCCCAATAACCCCTCCTGGGGGAGTGGTCTGCAGTCCTCCCCCGGGGGTTGGTCCCAGCTGCCTCTGCCGGGGCTCCCAGCCCTCCCAAACTCTCTGTGTGATCCTCGGGCACCTCCCGGACCCCGAAGCCCCCCCAGGCCCTCCCGGGGGTCCCGCTCCCCCTGGCCCCTCCCATAGCAGAGACCACGCCCATAAGCCCCGCCCCTCGCCCTCTCCGGCCACGCCCACACCCACACAGCCGCCAATCGTGGGGCGGCATCCGCCCCAGGCCCCGCCCCCTCGCGCAGGGCCGTGCGCACATCCGGCGCGCGGGGCGGGGCCGGAAGCGGCGGGCGCGGGGGGGGCAGGGCGGCGGCGGAGCGGGAGCGGCGGGAGGTGAGCGGGGACCGGCACCGGGAACCAGGAACCGGGAGCGGGAACAGCGGGAGCGAGAGGGGGGACACGGCCCTGGGCACGGTCACGGCTGCGGGAGCGAGCGGGGACGGGCATCGGGCACCGCGCGGGGGGACACGGCCCAGCCCCGGGGGCGGGAGGGGACCAGGAACCGGGCGGGGAGGACACGGCCGTGAGCCAGGTCCTGGGGGCGGTACCGGGGGCTGGGAACCGGGAGGGGCGGAGACACGGTCGCTGCCCGCCGGGAAGATGAGCCCAGTACCGGGGTCACTACCGGAGGGGTCCCACCCGCCGGGGTCCCACCCGCCGGGACCGGAGGGTCGACCCGCTAAACGCGGTGCTTTTGGGGGGATTTAGTCACGGAACGGTGCAAACGCCTCGGCGGGGCTGTGACCGGGGCAGCCTCGGGGGGTCCCTGCGGGAGCGGGGGTGTCTCGGGGGTGCGGGGACACACGTTCCCGGGGCTGGAGCGACTCACCGGGCAGGCAGGTGTGTGCCAGGGGATTTGTGCTGGACAGGCAGGTGTGTGCCAGGGGATTTGTCTTGCACAGGCAGGTGTGTGCCAGAGGGTTTATCCTGGACAGGCAGGTGTGTGCCAGGGGTTTATCCGCCTTCCCACACTGACTTGCCGCAGCCCGGAGCGAGGATGTTGGTGTGGTTTGTGCTCCACGCCCCAGGTACCGTCTCCGTCTTCCCGGGGTGGTTCCTGCCCTCAGCCTGTTGCTGATTCCTCCTGCTGCATCCTGGCGGTGCTTAGGGCGGGATGAGCGTGGCATTGCTCTGGGTTTTGTGATGCTGAAATGAAAAAATAACAGTGTGAATGTTTTACACATCAAGTCACAGGATTTTTGCCCATCTGGGATTCTCCAGGACCTGTGCTGTAGGTGCACTGGAAACCCAGGAATCCATGGCATCAAGGAACTGCTGTGTTCCCATCCTCTTCCAGAGGCGATCCTTGTGTCCCTGGAATATTGCTGAGCTTTCTGGAAGCCAAAAATACCCCCTATTATTCATGTAGAAAGTTCAGCCAAGCAGCCTGTGCTGGAGCAGGCACAGCTCAGGAGGGATGCTGACGAGCTTCCATGCTCTGAATTCCTGATATGGAGCTTGGTGCTGTGTCCAATTTAGCTTAGATCCGAGATCCTCATTACTTCCCTAGTGGATTCATTGCCCTGGCAGGGAATGGAAATGAGAGGAGTGTGGCAACAGAGTCTGGCAAATGCAAACCCCCTAATCCAGTTAATTGTGGTGAAAAAGGAATCTTTGCTCTAGTGAGGAGCGAGGCGACAATTTAACCGTCTCTTAATGTGTGAATAAAACACCAAATAACATTTTTAATGGCTTTGTTATATGGGAGAGCTGGAATAGAGGCCAGATGGATTTTTTTTTTTTTTAAAGCACTTTTGGTTTTCTAAATAAAGTGGATGTGACATAGCAGGAGCAGCCAGCACGGGTTCTGGCACCATGTCAGAAAGTATTGTTGTACTATAAACAGCCGAGATCTCTGTCCTGGCAGCTGCTGGGACCAGCAATAGCTGTCTTGTGTTCGTGGCTGGTCCTGACCACTGACTAAATTCAGGCATTTGACTCCTGTCTTGCTTCAAATAATTCCTTCCTTGATGAGCTGAACTGTTTAAAAAAAAAATAAAATTCTTTGGGCTTTTGGCAGATATAAATGTTGGAAATCATCTGGTAGCTGATCCCCTGAGATATTCCAGTGTCAGCTCAGAAATAAACTGTGGTATGTTCCTAATTTAGTTGTCCCATCTTTATTTCTCTTGCCCGTAGAAACAGGAAGTCGCTGATGCAAATCTCATGGTGCTGACAGCAGTTTGTCGGGCTTCTCACAGCTCAGTGTGAGCAGGAGCGTAGGTTTGACTTGCTTTGGCTATAAAACCAACATTTGTGTCTTCCAGAATGTCTAAGGAAGGGCTCAGGTTAATGTGCTGTCTCAGGCAACTGAGTAATTTAATTTGTGCTGGTTTTATGAGAGCTTGCTCCCTGCTCTGAGGAGCCTTTGGCTGGGATGTGCCACTGCTCGATGTTCCTCGAGCAGGAGACTCCTCTTGCTGTGATGTCCAGGGCTGGCTTTGGGGTAACTGGTGTTTTTACAGATAAAATCCCTTCCCTTTATTGCTCTGCTCAGTGTATCCAAACAGTCTCGCTGTAGATGGAGCCTGGTTTTGGTACAGCGTGTTCAAAGCCGTGTTCCCAAGCTGTGATGGAAATAAAGGGCAGTTGATACATTAACAAATGTGCTGTGAAAAGGAATGGCCTCCCTGGCCCACAGTGAAATGTGTGTTTGCTGCGAGCCCATCACTTCCGCTCCATTGGCAATCGGAGTTCAAGTGAATTTAAACAAGACCTGGGTTTAAATCCTGCAGGGAGAGCTTCCTCTCCACTCTGGAGAACTCCAACCCCTGGAAAGTCTTCCTCACCCCTCCAGAGCACAGGATGATGTGCAGAACAACAATGACTCTTTGATGATCTGTGTGTCTCAGCCTCCCCTTTAGAGAAGGGAAATGAGACCTGATTGTTTGCACTGAGATTTGTGAAGTCAATTTGTCACTTGCTGTCAAATTATTTTTACATTCAAAGTGATCCATGGACAAAACACTCTCTAGCTGTAGCCCAAGCAGGTCCTCTTTTTGATTATTTTTATTTTCCTTGCTAAATGTTAATCTCTGGATTACAAGCTCTGATTCAGTTACGACTAAATCTTTTTATTTCACTCCATATGGGTATGCAGGCAGCAGAAATAGCTGCATCCACAGTGCAAAGAGCACAGGGGAGGGTGAGTCAAGAGACTGACTGAGATCCAGGACTTTGGGCTGCCTGCACTTAGTTCTCATTTTGCTGCCAATTTACCAAGTGACTTATCTTGTAAGTTGCCCTAATGCCACCCATTAAAAACAAATTAAAATGAGTTCACCATCTGCCCCATAGCACCAGGTTTACAGAGCACTGTGAGTTTATGGCTGCTGTCAGGAAAAACAAGGAAGGGCATGTCAAATTGGCAGGGAGAGTGGAAGGAATGTGTGTCTCAAGGAACAGTGGGATGTTAAAGGACATTAATCCCAACAGCTGATGTGATATGCTCCTCGCAGCAGCGTGTTTTACTGCTGGGGGTAGGAAGCAGCCCTTCCATCTGGACTTTCTGGTTTGTAATCCTGATTTGAACTGCACTTTGCCACTGGGTAATGGGGCTGATCAGATTAGAGCCTCGCCTGGAATGTGGTGGGGATCAGTGGTGCAGAACAGCAGCTTTGTCTGCCCAGCACACCCGGTGTCCTTCCTGAACCCCCTGCGTTACATCCCTCTGCCTTGCTGCTCTCAAAGCCAGGCAGAGCTCCCTTAACAGGTGGCTCTTTTGGGGGAAAAAACCCACACTTTGAGCGTGCTGAGAGCGGGGGAGGCAGAGCTCTGCTCTTGGCTGTGCTCCCACGGGGAGACGTGAGCCCTGTTCTGGATGCAGCAGAGAACTGAGGATCCTGCGGTCAGGATTTCTACATGGCACAGAATTCAAGAGGCAGAGGTGTCATTACTGTGATTATAGGGGTGGCTGCCATCGAGTTTCAGCTTCTCTGAACTCTTTCTTGTGTATCTGGAAGCCATCCAGTCACTGCTGTCTAGTTTTATGCACAGCCTGTCCTCTGGCTCGCTCTTGGGCAGAGGAGGAAACCACTCTTTTCCTCTTGGAAGGGGGGTGGCCTCTCCCCTGCCCCCCACAGCAGTGCTGCTCCTCCTCATGCAACCAGGGGAAAGAGGGGTGGAAAATGGCCTTGTTTGTCTTGTGACATCAGCGCTGCTGCTCGTGACTAATGCTGGATCTGCCCCACATCCTCTGGAAATTAGGTGAAAACATGCACTTTGGAGCAGGGCTGAGAAGGCTTGTGAGTGAAAGCAAAACTCTAGTGAGAACGTGAGGTTTCATTTCTGAGGGGATCTGGTATCAGTTCATCGTTCAGCTGAGTAAACCCTGCCTCCCTCTTTGAGTATTCTAGGGAATATTTTGGGAAAGACCCTCTCCTCCAGGAGCTGGAGCTTTTGCAGGCTCTAGCAGTGAGAAGGAAGCTGTGTCCAGGCCATAAGAGTGATTCATACTGTAAAATCTTTTGATGAGTGGTGATAAGATAAAAATGCAATTGGTGACTTGCTGCTCCCTCCCTGCATTCCCTGTGCATTAGTGTGCTCCGAGCGTGACCCATCTTGTTGCTTGGTGCAGAGGCTCTGCAAAGCAGTAATTAATGGAAAGTTTAGATGACTTTTAAGACTTTTCCAGATGAGATGCTGCAAATGGCTTGTGTGCCTCCACCTCTTTCCTGTGCAGTGCCTGCAGAGGAGGCTGTAGAGGAAGAACAGGGGCGCGTTGTTGCAGCAGCGGCTCTGCCGCCCCAGCTCGTGCAGCTGCTCCTCTTGGCGTGTGCCAGGGCGGCTCATTCTGCAGGCTGAGGCTCTGCACTGTAGTGATGCTGGGCTTACAGATGTTCCCTGCAGGAATTCAGGGCCCCAGGGGGTCCCTGTGGATGCATTTGCAGGGTCAAACTCTCTGGTTTTCACCTGGAGCGTGTGAGCTCCCAGCAGAGCAGTTGTGCTTCATTTGCTGTGTGGTCGCAGCTGGGACTTTGGCCAGGAACTGACTGCAGTGAGATTCTGGGCAGACTGGTGTGTTACTTGTGTCACTACAAGGTTAGAAGGCGGAAGTTTTGTGTCGTTATACGTGTAAGAAGTTCTTAAAATGGAATAGAAAGTATTAAAGGAGCGACTGTGGCAATAGCAAGTGGCTGTTGTGTAATCTGACTGTCTTTGCTAATGTGAGGGTATTTGCTGTCCATCATCAGGCTGCAGAGCTGGGTAGGAATTATTCTCCTGGAACTGGTAGAGCTTGTACCAGACAGCTGATAAACCCTCTGCAGTGTTTGGCACTCGAGTTCCACACTGTCAGAGGATGCAAATAATTGCCTTCTGCCTCTGCAGGTTGTGGACAGCGGTCGATATGGAAAGGCTGGTTGAACGGTTGGAGAAGGCTGTGGAGCGCCTGGAGACGGTGTGCCAAGGGCCTGGCATGTGTGGAGAGGGCTCCTCCAAAGGTAAGGCCCAAAGCACCTCCCTGGGGCAGTCTCTGTGCTGAAGGCCTGGCCGGGCAGTGCCGGGCACCGGCAGCAGCTGTGCCGAGCTGGCACAGGGCACTTGTGGGGCTCTGGGGGAGCTGGCCCTGCTCAGGGAGAAGCGGGGTTGGGAGCAGACCCTGTGCAGGCGCAGAGGGCTGTGGTTACTGTCCTGTGAAGATAAGAACTTCCTGTGGCTGCAGCACTTCCCTCCAGGCTGAGCCTCCTGCACTCGGATGGTGTGCCCCAGGTGGGAGGTGCAGCCTGGGAGCTCAGTGCCTGTGGGGGTGCTCCCAGTGCCTCCCAGCGATCCCTGTGCCCTGGTTCCTTCTCTGCAGGAGTGGCTCAGTACGTGCAGGCTTTCGATGCCCTTCTGTCTGGCCCAGTAGCCGAATACGTGAAGATCAGCAAAGAAGTCGGCGGGGATGTGCAGAAACACGTAAGGACTCGTGTTCTCCCTCTGGTCTGGAGAGATGCTGCGTGTCCTTCAGGGCTGCAAGGGCCACGTTTGCTGTCAGTGTCTGCATTCCTTTAGTGCTGCATTCTAGGATCTTTGTAATCCCTGAGGATTCAAAACAGATGCCCAGATAACCTCCAACAGGTTGCCACCTACGCACACACGATGAATCAAACCTGCTCCTGGAAATCTTAGGTAGTTAAGTGCCTGGCTTTATCTAGACCTTGGTGCAGGCCTTTAGGAGGCCTGAAAACTACCCAGCTCAGGAGCTGTTACACTCTTTTGAGGTTTCTCTTGAGGATGGCTGTCTTCAAAATACATGGTTTGAGATCAGTGTAGCTGCTTCCTCCCAGACCAGGAGCTGAGGGCGGTGGGATGACTTGTTAACATGAGTCTGGGTGCAAGGGAATCTCTCTCATGTTTGTCTCTGTCCTTAGGCTGAGATGGTTCATGCGGGTTTGATGAGTGAAAGGGCTCTTCTGGTGGTGGCATCTCAGCATCAGCAGCCAGCAGAGGTGAGTCTGGGACGTCTCTGATCAGAAACCTGGTGGGCTCTTCCCTCGGAGTCAGGGGTGTCTGTGAGTGTAGGGGAGCCTGGGCTGTTACAGCTGCTCCAAAAGAGGAACTGGAGGAGCACTGGGGACACTTGCACACCTGAGTGACACTTGCTGAAGGCATGAACTGCTCTGGGGGCTCCCCCAAGACCAAGCAGAGTTCTGGAGGTCGGTTCTTAGAGCTGCAGAACTGGCATTTCCCAGTTGTTACAGCAACAATTGTTCTGTAGCTGTCGGAGCAGCTTGTGAGTGTCACCTCACAGCCTCTGTCTCCAGTTTCACCTGGCACCAGCACTGCACAATCACTGCTCCCTGAGAACCTGCAGACAGGAACTTGTCTGAGCCAGGAGCCACACTGGGATTTGTGTAGCGTGTGCTTTTCATTATGTGATGCTCACAGACTTTCAGGCATCAAACTCCTCCTGGAGCAAAACAGACACTTCTGTCTATTGAATGGCCTCTGAATAATAGCTGGGCTTTTAGGATTGATTTGTCCTTAGCAAGTAATTCAACACTTCACCCTGGGCTGCTGCTTCTCAGCAGGATGTGTGGCTGAGAATCTGATCCTGAATGTATTGGCTTTTCCCTGCTGAGAACTGTTTTTCCTGAGCAACAGGATCCCACCTTGCTTTTTGCAGTTATTATCTGGCTCAGCCATGGCTTCTACTGTTACCTTGTGGGAGCTGGATTTCTGTGCTCCTTTCCTAGTCACTGCAAAATAAATCTGCATCTTTTTCCCCAAACTCAGCATTGGAGGGTTGTTTATCTCTCACCAGGCTGGCTGGGATGCTCTACGTAGCCTCCAGCCTGAGAATCTGCTTACAAATCCCACTGACACGTTATTTAAATAAAGGATTATGAACAAAGAACACCTTAATCTAGGTTAGGTCTTTGTGCAGGTTGTCTGGCAGGAGTCTAGTTCTGGAGCAGCCAGTTTAAAATGCAAAATGTGTGAACTCTCAGTGCTTGTGGTGAAGAATTTCCCCATCTTGTGACTGGACAGTGGCACTAGGCCAGAGCTTCTGGAAGTGTGGCCTGGCCAGTGGTGCTTTGGGACCTCTCAGTTTTCATCTAAACAGGGGAAGGGACAGCAAGAGAAGCTGAGGCTTTGAAAAGCAACTTTTGCCCAAATTTGTCTCTCTCTGCTGCCACCAGCAGGAGACTTTCTAAGTGTAAAGGAACGAAAAGTTGCCTAAGAGGCAGCTCTGGAAACATGTAACCTTCTTGTTGCTTTGCTCTGACCCCAGAGCCCTTTTTAGCACTTCCAGTCAGCATTCCAAGTGAGCAACACACAGAAACAGTTTTTACCATCCAAATACTAAAGGTTTGGATTGATTTGAGAAATAACTGGAATCCTGAAGTCTGGCTTGGTAGGATGACCTTTGAACTTGCTGTGACTCTTGATTGTGGTGCAGGCTGCAGGTCCCAAACCTGCCCAGCACCCCATTCTCTGAGGGTTTGAGAAGGAGAGGAAAAATGTAACAAACTGTCTTGGAACAAAAGAATCCAGGAGAGGCAAATGCTATTTCTGTCCTGGTTACTAACAAGCTTTGTCAGTGTCTCCTGGATTGAACATGAGTCACAGTTCTTGGCGTACTCCCATCGTACCAATCCGACTGGGAGCAATGACTTCAGCCCTGGAGGAGCTGGGCTGTGGGGCTGAGCTGGGCTAGAGGGGAGGGCCAGGCCTAGGCAGGAGCTGGAGCAGAAACTTGTGCCAGTTGGAATCTTCTCCTGAGTCACCATCATCTCAGCAGAGCCGCCCATGAAGACGTGCAGCCGTTCCAGAGCAATGCTAATTAATCTTCTTACTTGTTATTGTCCCTCTGCAGAATGCCTTCTCAGCACTCCTGAAACCCATCTCGGAGCAAATCCAGGCGGTGCAGAATTTCAGGGAGAAGAACCGTGGTAGCAAAATGTTCAACCACTTATCTGCTGTCAGTGAGAGCATCCCAGCCCTGGGCTGGGTGGCCATGGTAAGGACTGCAGTGGGGAGTGGTTGGACTGGTGGGAAAAGTCTGGCTCACTGCTCAGCTGTTCCAATGTGTTCTTCCTGCTCTAGGCTCCAAAGCCTGGTCCTTATGTGAAGGAAATGACTGATGCTGCCATGTTTTACACCAATCGGATCCTCAAGGAGTACAAGGATGTGTAAGTTCATCTTATCCCTTAAGGATGTCGTTGAACTCAGTTTGCTGGGTGTGAAGGGGCTGCTCCAGTATCTGACCACAGCCTCCTTGGTCTTTAATTCCTCCTTCTTTGATCTCCTTGTGTCCTCAGAGATAAAAAGCAAGTGGACTGGGTGAAAGCTTATCTGAGTATCTGGACAGAGCTGCAGGCCTACATCAAAGAGTATCACACCACAGGGCTGACCTGGAGCAAAACAGTGAGTGCTGGCTCTGTCAGCAGGAGCTGATCGTTGCGTGATTATTGCAGCAGAAACAGAGCTTGTGCAAGTGCCTTTCCTCTTCTCTGCTCTTACAGGGTCCTGTAGCCACAGAAGGGGCTAAAGCAGCACCTGCTGCCCCTGCTGGGGTTGCACCCCCCCCTCCAGGCCCTCCCCCTCCTCCTGCCCCCGTGAGCTCCAGCACAGACGACTCTGCCTCGCGCTCCGCGCTCTTCGCCCAGATCAACCGGGGAGAAGGGATCACCTCGGGTGAGTGGGAGTGGCAGAGGGAGGGGAGGAGGGAGAGCAGCCACCAGCCAGGGAGCTGCTGTGCTGCAGGTCCTGGTTTTGCTGCTGTCCCTCAGTACACCTCCTTAGAAAGTACATGACAAAAACCCCTCTGGTCCCAGTATGGGGCAGAGGCAGCGCTGAGCCAGATCAGTGGGACAAAGGGAGCTCACCCAGGGGAGAATTCCCACCCTCACCTGGCAAGTGCAACAAGACATTGACCTCTAGCTGGAATGGAGACCGAGCCCTGCATGTCTCCAGTGTAAAAGGTGCAGTTTTGCACCTATTATTTGCACAAACCTTCTCCTTTTTTTTGTGTTACCCACTCAGCACATCAGAACAGATGTGAAACAAAGGTGAGGTGCTTGGCTGAAGGCTTTTTCCAGCTGCAGAGTGGAAGAGCTGGCACACTCTGGTTCTGTGGCACATGTGTTCTCATCAGTATTGCATCAGTGTTTCCTGCTCCCTCCACTTGTCACAAGTTTGGGCTCAACTTAGGTCCAGTCCCAATAATTTATTTGCATTTTGACAAATGCTGTCATGATTGGTGTAACCACTGATGTCTGCTGTTTGTGGAACTGCATTCTTGGAGCAGAGCTGGGTCTCAGGTTTGACTTCTCTTGCAGGCTTGAGGCACGTTTCAGATGACATGAAAACCCACAAGAATCCAGCCCTGAAGAACCAAGGGGGCCCTGTGAGAAGTGGCCCCAAACCTTTCACTGCTCCCAAACCAGCCTGTAATGCTAATCCCTCCCAAACCACCTCTCCAAAGGCACCTCCACTGCTGGAGTTAGAGGGCAAAAAGTGGAGAGTGGTGAGTGCCTGGTGTTGGCATGAGTGGGTTGGAGGGATGGGAGCTTTGGAGCAGGGAAGGAGGGTCTCCTGGAGACCTTTCTTGTAAGAGGCAGCAGCCTGAAAGCACCTGCAGTTTGCTTTTAAAGGAGCTGCTGTGCCCTGCTGCTCGTGTGGGTTAGTTGCTCTGCATTCAGAAAATGAAGGGTGTTTTCCCTGCCTTTTCAGGAAAACCAGGAGAATGCCACTAACCTGGTAATTAGTGACACAGAGTTGAAGCAGGTAGCATATGTTTTCAAGTGCACAAACAGTACACTCCAAATCAAAGGCAAGATCAACTCCATCACCCTCGGTGAGTGGGAAAACCCTGAAAACTGCTTCTGTGTGCTGGTGTGTTTGCAGAACCTGAGTCTCCAAAACCTTTCAGTGATCTACTCTGCTTTTTTTTTTTTTTTTTTTTGCAGATAACTGCAAGAAGCTGGGTCTGGTGTTTGATGACGTGGTGGGAATTGTAGAGATCATCAACAGCAGGGATGTTAAAGTTCAGGTGAGCGTCTGTCACCTCTCTCTGCCAGGAGTGTGACTGCTGCATCTGCAGCATCTGGTTCTTGGAGTAGTTTTATTTCCAGAACAGGAATGTGCATCTCTGGAGAACATTTATGAAACACCATCTGTCCTACTGCTCTGCAGCTCACCCAGCCCTTAAGAAAGGGCTGAAATTTGCCTCACTGAAAGGGTACAATTTGCTTCCTGCTTCTGGGCTGTAGGGAAAAGCTGAGGCTCTGTGAGGTGGGCAGCAGGAGGCCAGCAGTAGAATATACTCCAATTCCAGTTTTGGTACCTGGTTTGGGATGGTCAGTTTGCCCAGCATCCACTGAAATTTTGTTGTAGAGATCAAAACAAGAAGTTAACTTAGGATTTTTGCTAAAGGTGGGAATATTTGAATCCCACGTGTCTGGGAGGGGGGTGGTTGGAGACAAACACCAAAGAAAAATGCTGTGGTTGCCCAGTCCAAGCTAATGCTGCTCTGGCCCTGCCAGGTCATGGGTAAAGTGCCAACGATTTCCATCAACAAGACAGACGGTTGCCACGTGTACCTGAGCCAGAGCTCCCTGGACTGCGAGATCGTCAGTGCCAAGTCGTCGGAGATGAACGTCCTCATTCCCACAGAGGGGGGGGACTTTGTAAGTGTCTGTTGTGAAATCCTTGTGGAGCTCTGCTTTGGGGATGTGTTTTGAGCCCTGCAGGGAATGCCAGTTACAGCAAGGTGTGGAGGGACAGCTTCTAGAGTCTGGTGGTTGTGAATGATTCTTGGTGTTTCGTGAGAGCTGCTTCTTCCTCGGCATCTTGGGGGCAGAACAGGCAGTGATGGTGGCACAGGAGGGGGCACAGTACATATCTATGAAAAGAAATGCCTAAAGCAGTGGGAGTAGTTACTAGTCTTAGCCATAAACTGATTTTTGATCTGTTTTCACCCTCCAGACTGAATTCCCTGTCCCAGAACAGTTCAAGACAGTGTGGAACGGTCAGAAGTTGGTCACCACTGTGACGGAAATTGCTGGCTAAGCAGAAAAGCACCAAGGCTCATGCCCTCCCCTGGCCCTGCTGTGGGACAAATCTGCTTTCAGATGATTCTCTTAGATTTCTTGTACCTTTCTGCTCTCAAACTGCTTCTCTTCTACCCGAGAGACACAGCTACCTGCCGTCACTGAAATTCCTCTGCCTGGGGTTTGGGGTAGGTGGCGGGTCAGTTATTGTCCACATCTATCAGCAGGAAGGTGTATTTTCTCTCCCCTCTAACTGCACCAATTGATCAGAGTGAACTTCACAGCCAGTCCTGGCAGTTGGCTTTCAGAGTGTTGTTCGGGTTTTTTTTGTATTTTGCCTTTAAGCAAACTGTTAATGTGAGAGGAATGTTGTCCCCTTTTTAACGAGTAACGGTGTCTGTCGGAGTCCACAGTACCCAGTTGCTATGGCAGATGTCTTGAGAAGGTTCTGGAAGCTGCCAATTCCAGCTCTGTGTATTAGCTGGTGGCGTTACAGGACATGGGAATGGTTTTGTTGGACCAAAGGGCCGTAGCATTCCACCCTGACCTCTCTTTCATCATTCCTACTAGCTCAGTGTATTTCTGATTGTGCCATGACAGGAGGCTTTAATTACCCAGTGCCACAGGAAGGCTGCAGTGGTGTAACCCTGGTTACTTGGCAGCCTGGCTGGTAGCTTGGAGCTGAGCACCTCTTACTCCATGAGCCCTCCACCTTCACAAGGGAACCTTTGCCCCAGGGCTTCCTTCTTGGAGCAGCTGAACTCAGGTTCAGTCTTCCAGGTTGGTTCTTCTGAACCTGTCCCCTTCCACCGAGGAAGGGGCCTCCTCCATTCCAGGTCAGTTGTAAATACCCGAGTTGGATCAAGTCGGTTCATCGCTCTCTTCCTCATCTGCAATCAGCCCCCACGAAGTGAATCCTACCCTTTTCCCCCTGTTGCTTGGCTCTTTTATTTTGGTGGGAGGTCGTAGCCTCTGTTCCAGGGCCCTGGAGCAGAGTGATGGATCACACAGTACTGTACTGGCCCATAAAGGGAGCTGCACGTGCTTTGACCTTCATTTTTTCCAACGCCTCGGGTGGCATAAGCATATCTTAAAATGCATTCCCTCTGTAAAAGTGTCAATGTTCTTTTTCTCTAGTACAAAACTTACAAAAAAAAAAAAAAGCAAATTTTTTTTATTTTGAAACTGTCCTGTGACTTGTACTCGTCTTCTCCTGAGGCTTGTGAAAAAAACCTTTCTTATGTACTTAAGATTATACAGAAGATAGAATAAAGTTAATGCCAACTTGCTCATTACTGTGGCTCTGGTCTCTTTTTGGGGGCACACAGGAGCTCAGGTAGGACAAGATGCACCTCTGCCTTGCTTTCCTCAATTCCTTTGAATAGTTTTCCACAGGGAAGCACAGACCTTCCTCAGCTCCCCTTGAAACAGTCTCAGTAGTTGTCAAATCTCACCTTTTTTAGTTGGTTAGAGGTAAAGTTCTTTATTGATTTCAGTTGTACAAAAGTGCATAAAACAAGCCATTAGTTGAAAACTGTTCAAGCTGTTAATACCTGCTGAATTCCAAACCCTCCTTTTTCCCCAGAAACGCCTAAATTTGGCCCTTTTCCCCATCCTGAAGGACAGGCTGTAATATAATTCCCCTGCATACAGCCATGTAAGTCTTGCTGATCCCTGCACTAGTGATTTGGGTTAATACTGCCATTGTGTCCTGCGAGGAACAGGTGATGGAGAACAAACCTCTGGCACAGCTGATCCTTCTGCATCACCCAGAGACCAGACTGGCCACAGCTCTGAGAGCTGAAGCAGATTTGCCAGGCCCTGTGCAGGATGGAGTGTGTCAGACTCAGTGCAAGGCTCAGCCCACCCACGTGGGACTGGAATTACACCAGGAATTCCACTGTTATGGAAGTGCTGAGCTAAACCCCCTCTTCTTCCCCTTCCCCAGATCCCTGCAGGCTTGGACACACAAAGTGCTGTTGCACAGTAGCATTAACTAGAGCAGTAAACCCTTCCCAGTGCTCTCACAGGAGCTTCACTGGAGGAAGGGGAGGATAGTGGTGTCAAACCACTCTTCTGAGAAGTGCAGGTGATCCCCTTTCACCCCCAGGAACACCAGCTTCCCTGCTTTGTCCATCTCCTGCAGCCCCAGGCGATCCTATGGAGAGAAGTACAGGGTTCCACCTCTGCTCTTCAAACCTCCTCCTCAGGGAGGGGAACAAGGAATTTTGTGTGAATCTTACAGGAGCAGATTTCATTAAACACACACTGAAGGGGATCCAGAGCCAGGCATGAACCACCAGTGGCACTTCCACTGCCAGAACTGACTGAAGAGAAGTGCCTTCCCAAATAAACAGCTACTGGCAAGGGGAGGCAATGCCCCAGGAATGGCAGAGATGGTGAGAAGAGCAGAGCTGTGGGGTTTAGAGCTCCTGAAGGCCCCAGGGACACTAAAGAGTGGAAAGCAGAAGACACTCCCCCCAGCACGTACCTCCTTGTACAGTGAGGTCTCCTGCAGCGGGACGGTCTCCTTGGCTTGGCCACTTCTGTAAAACCCAAACCACTGCAGGATAAAAACAAGGGAACAGCTGCTGAAGGGCTTCCAGGAGCCAAGCAGGCCTTCAGCAGCTTCTGCTGGAGACTGTGTGGTGTCAGGCCCCTGTTTGTGCCCAGCCTGCTCCTCAGCAACCTCCAGACAAAACAGAAGCCCCAAAACACCACCCAGAAGCAGCTCCTGCCCTGCCTTCCTCACCTCAGAGGCTGGAGGGTCCACCATGGTATCGTTGAGGAATTTCACCATCACAAACTTTTTCAGAGCCATCAGGTTCTTCTTGTAGGTCTCGTTGATGCCCTGCATGGAAGCAACAGAACAGATCCAAGCCACTGGAAAGCCCAGAGACAGGTCAGGGAAACTGCTCCAACCTGCTCTTCAGCTGCACAGGGAGCCCTGGACTGCACCAGCCTCGAGGGTGGGAATGTGCCACGTGTCAACAATCCCATGACATTTGGGTTCATCTCCAGGCTGTAGGGAGGGGATGGGCCTTTCCTGCCTTCCCGGAAGAGGGAGAGGCTTCACCCACTTGAAGGTGGTCTGAGCACGTGACATGTCCACACCAACCACTCCAAAGGAGCTCAGTGACACAGGAGCTGCTCTGCCACAGACCAATCTCACTCATCAGTCTACCAGCAAAAATACCTTGGGATTCAGGGCAAAAAGTGCTTCCCTTGGGACTCCAGCAAAGCTGCTGCCAAGGAGAACCAACATAAATGAAGTCACTGATAAAGCTTCTGCTCTCCTGGTCACATCCTCCTCCTCCTCCTTACCCTCTCCTGGTTGATATCAGCCAAAAAGATGCTGTTTTTCCTGTAGTCCTCCTCCTTCAGCGGGTCGTGCCAATACTCTGCTTGTACCAAGCTGGAGAGGAGAGAAACCAAGGATCAGACTGGAAACCCAGAGCTGCTCCCATGGCTCTGGCTGCTGATGGATGTACTCACTGCTCCTGAACAGCTTGAGTGTAGGCTCCCAGATCCAGGGTCTTCCGGATCCAGTCACAGATGTGGGAGCTCTCCCCAGGACAGCGTGGAAAGCCGTACACGCCTGGGGGATGGAGAGGTATGACAGCTCAGGGAGCCAAAATTAAATCCCTTAATCCTTCTGGAGGGTAAAGAACCACCTCTTACAGAGCAGGAGCCAAGAATTATCCAGGGAATCAGGCAGCCTTTAATCCTGCAATCCCATTAGGCAACCGTCCTGCCCCAGGAACTGTGGCAAAGATAATGGATGGGGAGTGCTGAACACTGTCCAGCTCACCTGGGGTGTTCCCAGGATGGCTCCCTATAAGTCTCCCCCACTACACTACAAAGAAATACACTCAAGCCATGGAACTTCTAAGGAGAGAGTATTTGAAACTCATTTCCAGCCACTTTTAACTGTACACCTCTTAAAATTCCATTTCATACCTCCCTTTCCTTGGGGCTTTGGCCTTTCAGATACTGATTGTAAAATACTCAGGTGGTTTAGTTGCACAAAGGCTTTGATCTGTAGAAATTTCTCCTGAAATAACTAATCCCTATTGCCCCCAAGGCATGTAAGAAATCTACTCAGACAATGAGTCATCTACTTACAAAGGTCCCTTTTCACTGCTAGTTAAGCAAGCCCAGAAGATAATGCAGTTGGCTGAGGCTAATAATTGGGCCAAAGCAGATCACCAGATCCAAGAGCAAAGGGACAGTTTAATTCATAAAGAAAAGGTTCAGAGTTGAGGGAGAGGCCAAAAAAAATCCCATTCCTCTTGCTAACAGGAGCCCCCCACCCCTTCAGGGTGACCAGGAGGTGTGACAGCTGGAGAGGACACTACCTTGGTGCTGTCCCCCGATGGAGATCAAGTTGAGCATGGGAGGAGAAGGGCACCTCTGGGCCACGGCCCTCCTGTGGGGGAGGATGAAGAGCTGAGCTCGGCGTGCCCAGGCCATGAGACCTGGCTCACATGCACAGCTCACATGCCAAGGCCACAGGTGCTGGTTCTGTGTGGGCTTGGGCACTTGTGTAACGTTTGCAGAGAGAATTTTAACCCTTCCTGGGAGAGAAGGGCCACAGGCAAACGCGCTCTGAGCGCTCCTGCCTCTGTGAAGGAGTTTGGCAGTTTATGTCTGCTTAGTACTTCTAAAGGGTTTTAAATCAGAGCCTGAACCCCAACAGAAATCACTGGAGATGGAGCAGGATGTGAACTCACAGGAATTGGCCTCCCTGGGAGAAGCCCATGGCGTTGTAGCCTCCCTTCAGGTGAGGGTCCGCGGCGAGTTGGCTGCAAACCTCCCTCACCTGATCGTTCACGTTCATGAAGAAGCTGTTCTCCATGTCCTGAGGGATTAGCCAGGTTAAAACATATCATTTGTACACCTTTACAATGCCTGGTGTTATTTGAAACTCTGCAAGCAGATCACTAACAGTTCTGGTTTTGAAAGAGGACCTGAGCTTTCACAGTGAGGGAAGTGAAACCCCAGTTTTGAGACTTCACCACATCTTTGTTCCCTCCTCTGGCAAAACCACCTCGTGTGGGACAGTGACATTTCCCCAAACTTCTTCACAGTTTGAGTCCCTTCAAATTTTATATATATAAAAATAAAATTAAATTTATAGGTATATAAAACTAAATCAAACTTCACCCATCTCCTCCAGAAAACAGAAAACTACATACATTGCACATTATCCTGAGAGATTATTAAAAGGAATTCCAAAGGGCTACATAAAACTGTCAAAACCCACAAAGGTGCAGAAGTCTAATTTATTACACTATAGTGAATAAACAGTTGTAAATCAAGAAGGGTGGGCAGGGATAAAGCTCTGCTTTAGCACAGCATCTATCACATGTATTACCTGGAGTGGTTAGAGTGTGCTAATCAGTGGATTTGCATATTAATCCAATTTAGATTAGGGATTTGGTTTTCCCCAGTTCTTTTCTGCAGGTATTAGCTGGACTTTATTGGACTTTATTAACGTGTCAAAGCTGTTTACTTCACTCAGAAGAAAACAATTAGCAGGGAAAGCACAACACGAATCGTTGTGGAATCCTGTTAATACCAGAGACTGCAGCAACTTCAGACCCACCCACTGGCCACCCCTGCTCACAGAAACCCCAGTGACACCCCAGTTACCTGTATCAGGTTGCTTCCAATCTTGAGAGACAGAACGTAAATCCCCGGGATTTTTTTCTCCACCATCTTTTGAACGTAGCCCATGCTCATCGGGTTACAGCAGCTGTCTCCTGGGAGAGGGAACACCAGGAGGCACCGTCACGCCACGGCCCGGGGCCCTGACCTCCACAAACACACCGCGAGCCCGCGCTGCGACGGGGCCGGGAGCTGCCAGCCACTCGCAGGGCCGGTGGAGGAGGGTCAGCACCTCCCGGCCCCCGTGGGCACCGGCGGAGGGGGACACCGGAGAGGGGCCGGCGAGCAGCCCTTGGGCCTGCTCGGCTCCCAGCCTCCCCCGCCGCCCCGTGGAGGGTCCCGCTCACCCATGCCGTGCCAGATGACCAGGGGTGCGGCGGTGGCCGCGGGTTCCAGGCACAGCCCGAGCAGCAGCAGCAGCACCGGCATCGCCGCCCTGAGCGCCGCCATCTTGACCGACCACATGACTCGCCCCCGGCACCGGGGGCGTGGCCTCGTGAGGCGGGACCAATCAGAGGAGGGACCAGCGCTGGGGGCGTGGTCTATCAGCAAGGGGCGTGGCAGGGGAAGCTCCCGCCCGGGTCGCGGGTTCGAGTCCCAGCGTTGCTCCATCCCCCCGAAATCCCGAATCCCGCCACAGCACGTGGCTGCCTCTCTTCCCCCGCCCCGGAACACGGAGCCGGGAGATCCACGACCCCGCTGGTCCCCTCTCTGGGCTTGGGAGACACCTCTCCCGCTGCGTGAGCTACCCCTGGGGGACAGGGTGGGTCAGGGAATGAGCCTCCCAGGGCAGTGGGTACCCCCAGGGGACAGACCCCGCTGCCCTGCCAGGCTGTTGTGGTCGAGGGTTATAAAGCAGGGGTGTAAGTAAGGCTGTCCTGGGGAGGTTTGAAGCTGCTGTAGATCCCCGTGCTCACGAAGTGTCCATGCCGGCAGTGCAGCCTGCTCCGCTCTCACCGTGCCGGGAGGAAATGCCAGTGGTCACTGCCTGGCTGCTCCCGTGTTCGTTGACATTTTTGGTTTGTTTCCCAACAAGGCTGGATATTATCCTGAGTAGGAGCAGGCAGCAGCGTTGCAGGCAGGGCAGGATGCAGTGCCACGAGGACAACACGCAGGCAGGGGAGGGGGGGAAGCAGAGCAGGATGAAATCCCTCCTGCAGTGAGGGAAGGGACTGGAAGCACCCACTCCTCACCCTCCCTGTGACAGTCACCTCTCTGCCCCACTCAGGAAACCTTTGCTTTCTGTCCCCAGATATGCAGGGTTCCTGCTGGTTATCACAAATACCTTTGGCATAGTGGCAGGAATTATTGCTCCCACTGCAGTTGGACTTTTCATCAGCCAGGTAATTTGGGGCCACAAACCAACAGCACATCCCTGGAAAAAAAAACCAACACCACAAATCTGCTCTCAGCAATGGATTTCTTTCTTTGCACTGAATCAAAAATTACACCAAGCCAACCCACTCTCCCAAAGAGCACATGGGATGTAGCACCCAGCAAAACAGAGCTCAGCACTATTTTTGGGGACACAGGGATGACTCAGAAAGCAGGAAGAGCTCTGCATGGGACCCATCTGGGTGTACTTGGAGATGGGGAGAGGGTCGAGGGAGTGGAGTGAGGGGGAAGCTCTGTGCCAGGCAGGAAAGCTTCCTGAATTCAGCACAGCATGTAATGTTTCCAAAAATGCCAAGGCAGGAAATGGTTCTGCAACAAGAGGGGTCTGGCAATTCCTCGCTGTGAGCTGGTGGGTGCTGACACAGGTTGGACTGTGGCTGGAAGTGTCCAAGGCCAGGTTGGACAGGGCTTGGAGCAGCCTGGGCTAGTGGAAGGTGTCCCTGCCCACGGCAGGGGGTGGAATGAGGAGAGCTTTAAGGTCCCTTCCAACCCAAGCCATTCCATGATTCCCTGATTCCGTATGTCTGGAGTTGAGCAAAGCTCTTCTGCTGTTGGCAGGAGTTACAAGCAGAGGATGGAGATGAGTCAATGCCTTCACTAGTGGGTGGCAGCAGTTGGGTGGTCACTGCAAAGAGAAAAAGGGAAGGCTGACACCCTCGTGCTCTATTTTTGCCCCCCAGGATCTCCACAGTGGCTGGAGGAATTCCTTCTTCCTCCTTGCAGCCCTCAACCTCTTTGGCCTGATCTTCTGCACAGCCTTTGGCAGTGGGACCATCCAGGACTGGGCCAGGCAGGACAATGCTGTGGGGTGAGAGCCACGAGCTTGGGAAGGGGCCCAGGGGAGCAGGGGCAGCACTTCCACCCACCTCTGTCCACCTCCTGACCCCAATCTGCTCCCCTGGGGAGGCACCAGCCCTTCACCCTGTGAGAAGGAGCACTGCAGCATGGACAGATCCCAAATGGGATCCATGGATTGCTGGCAAGCTGGATGCCAGCCAAGCCTGCAGCTATTTCCAGCAAAGCTGTTCTGAGATGAAGTAAATTGATAATGAAGCACCAACGTTAGTTTTTAACCAGAGGCTTTTCACACCCTCTGCACACAGACTGCCCACACTTTTTTTTTCCTCTTCTTAATGAGACAAGCTGATTATTCATTTATCCTTCATCCTCTCTTAGAAGCAACTGGGGCAAAAAATAATTGATGGCATTGCAAAGCCCAGGCTGCAGCAGGGAGTGGGCTGCAATCCACCCTTGCTCCAGACTGTGCCAAAATGGTGCAAAAAGAGGATCCAGATCCCAGGCAGAGCCCCCAAACCCACCAACACTTTACTGAAAGAGTGAAGTGAAACTGAACTGTGTTCCCAAATCTGGTTCAAGGAATATGGGGCTGTGAGGGTGTGAGAAGCTCTGATAAGTTACACTTGCTGCTGGTTGGGAGTGGAGAAGCTTCAGCATTGAGTCCAACTCCTGGCCCTGCACAGGACACCCCAAGAATTGCGCATCAATTGTTTTTCTGGTTTTGTTTTTTTTTTCTTTCTTTCCCTTGTATTATTATTATTGCTGTTGTTGTTGTCAGGATCAAGTCCAATTCCTGGCCCTGCACAGGACACCCCAGAAATTGTGTTCCCTTTCCTTTCGTTGTTGTTAATATTATTATTACTATCATCATTATAATAATTATAATAATTATTATTGTCATAATTATTATTATAATAATTATTATTGTTATTGTCGTTATTATTGTTAGTGATATTGTTATTATTGTTGTTGTTGTTATCATCATCATCCATTATTATTGTACCTTAACTCGTTTCCTATCATTAGCAATAATCAATATCGGGGGCGGAGCCACGGCAGTCCCGCGGTTGCCATGGCAACCGCCCGCGCGGCCCTCCGTCCGCCAGGGGGCGCCGCCGCGGCCGCGCCCTCCCATAACCCCCCGCGGCGGCGGCGGGCCCGCCTCTTCCCCGCCTCCATCATGGCGGTGAGTGGCCGTGCCGCGGGCCCGGCCCGGCTCCATCCGCCGCCATCGCCCGCGCCGGGGCTCGCCCGGCCGCGGCAGGAGCGGGACGGGCAGGCGGGACAACTGCGGGGGCGGGATGGGCGGGCAGCGCTCGGTGCGGCGCCCGTGGGGAGCGGTTGCGGTGACAGGCCGCGGCCCGCCCGCTGCTGGGGAAGGGGCGGCGGGGGCGCGGTGTCCGCCTGCGGGAGCCCTTCCCCCGGGCACCCCCGGTGACGGCCGGTGTGGTTTCTCCGCAGCAAGACCAGGGTGAGAAGGAGAACCCGATGCGGGAGCTGCGGATCCGCAAACTCTGCCTCAACATCTGCGTCGGGGAGAGCGGGGACCGGCTGACCCGCGCCGCCAAAGTGCTGGAGCAGCTCACGGGCCAGACCCCCGTGTTCTCCAAAGGTGAGGGGCAACAACAGCTTGTTCCTGGTGGTTTTCCTGGCTCTTCCTGGTTGTTTCTCTTGGTTTCCTCCCTCTCTTGGGCGTGCGGAGGGTGCAGGGGCAGCGCAGCTCCCAGGAAGGGGCTCCGGTGTGGGAAGGGCCGCTCCGATGTGGGTCCTGCTGGAGAACTGAGGGTTTTAAATAATCAGGGGCTGGCGGGTGGTTGCGTCAGGTCCGTTCTGCCTCCAGACTCTGCTGCTGCTCTGCCAACATCCCCAAAGAGAGGCCGCCTTGGCTCTTTTTAATTCCCTTTAATTTTTTTGGTGGTACGGAGCTCTGAACCCCCCTGGTGGGAATTCTCTGGCTGTTCCCTGAGTGCGGTTGTTGCTGCCCACAGCCCGGTATACGGTGAGGTCCTTTGGGATCAGGAGGAACGAGAAGATCGCTGTTCACTGCACGGTGCGTGGGGCCAAGGCAGAGGAGATCCTGGAGAAGGGGTTGAAGGTGAGAATTTGGGCTGGATCTTTGGTTTGTGGAAGAACAAAACCTCCCCGTTCCTAGTGAAGAGATGTGTGTTCCAAAATGCTGCACCTGATCTGGATGCAAGTCAGTCGTGGATACAGTCTGATACAGGGAATGTTCAGTTTCTTTGGGTGCTGTTTCATCCTTATTTATGAGCTCATTTTGGGAGGGAATTTGTCTTTGCTGCTGGGATTTATGAGCAGCCTGGGGGAGGAAAATCTCAGGGATGAAGATTTAGTAGCATGTGAGCGGGTTGGGGGTCTGGTAGCAGCTGGCAGAACATGTTACTTGTTACTCCCAGGATTTGTTACTCTCAGTAACAAAATAGTGACCAACAACCAACGTTTCAGGTGAGAGAATACGAGTTGAGGAAAAACAACTTCTCAGACACCGGGAACTTTGGCTTTGGAATCCAGGAACACATCGATCTGGGCATTAAATACGATCCCAGCATCGGTATCTACGGCCTGGACTTCTACGTGGTGAGTATTCCCTGCTTCCCTGCAGCAGCTGGGCTCGTGGGAAAGCTCTGGAAGGATAGCTGCCTTCCCATGGAACTTGCTGCCAAGTGCTGGAAGGTAACCTTGGTTCTAATCTGAGATTCCCAGGGCTGCCATAAAATCCTTGATTTATGGAAAGCCTCACAAAAGCCTCTTCAGAAGCAAATACTGTTCCTTTGGGATGACACAGAGATAGCTGGGCTGGGTTTGGGGAGGGAAAGAGCAGCAGCACTGTGGAAGTTCCAGGCTCCCCTCCTAGAGAAAGGTTTAATTTAAGAAAATCAATAAATACAGGGGGTGAAGCAGTGCTGTTGGCCTCCTCCTGCAGGTGCTGGGCAGGCCAGGCTTCAGCATTGCTGACAAGAAACGCAGGACTGGCAACATCGGGGCCAAGCACAGAATTGGGAAGGAGGAAGCCATGCGCTGGTTTCAGCAAAAGGTAAAGGCCCTCTTTATTTTTCTATCCCAAGGATTCCCAAGCAAGAGTCAGCAAAATGCTTTGTGGAAGGGCTGCAGGAAGTTGCTGGGCAGGGGAAGATCTTGATCAGTGCTTAAATCAGAGATTTTTACTGCCCCGGAGCAGTAGAAGCTGCATTTGAGCACGAGGTGCTGTTCGTGCTTTTTTATTTGTGTGTGTGGTGAACTGAAAGAGCAGCTCTTGCAGGAGAGCTGGAAGGAGTGGAAAAGGTTTTTGGAGGTGTGACATGTAGGTGGATCACGAGTGATGGGGCAGGGTTAGGATTTGTTGCTCCGACCCTGCTCCCAGCTCAGCTGCCAGGCTTGGAGGATGGAGCAATCCAAATAAATCCTTGGGGCCATATAACGAATAATTGGATCACGAAGGGGAGCTGCTGAAAGCTGGGTTGGAAGTCTCAGGGGTGGAGACTGCTGATAGTTTTTCAGAGGTGGAAAGGAGGGATGGTCTGTCTGGAGGCTCTTTACTCTGCCTGGACCTACACAGGTCATACCCTGCACAGGGAGGGCTCCAGCCTGCTCCTGCTGAATCCCTTTCCCCTCCTCCTGCCTCACTTGGTTCTTTCTTTTTCTTTCCTCACAGTATGATGGCATCATCCTTCCTGGTAAATGAGCAGTTCCTGTTACCAAAAAAGTAAATAAAATTTTCTAACCCCTTACTTGTGTTGTGAATTTTGTGAGGGGGCTCTTCCAGACCTGGGAAGCTGCTGGGAGCAAGGGACACCTGCACTCGAAAGACAGGAGCTTTTCAGCTGGGTTTGGAAGTGAAAACACAAGTTAAATATTGAACTTTCACAGGAAGTAAAAAATATTTTTTCCAGTTTTTCTCTCCAGATCCCTCAGACCTGCATCTCCCTGAGATAACAGCAATGCAAGAGCATCCTTACTGCCACCAGTCCCAAGGAGAAGCAGGACTTACACTGGGTGACACTGTGTCTTCAGAAAGTTGTCAGGATTATTTTCTTAAGTATCTAACCAGACAGAGTCCTTCTCCTTCACCTGCTGGTGCCTCCAGCCCTGGGTTTAATCAGGGTGTGAGTCACAGCAAACTCCAAGCCAACCTACAAAACTACTTGGACACTGCAGCTCCAGACACTACTTTGCTGCAGCCCCATTTTAGAAAGCACCAAAGTATTTCCCCATGACATTATTTCCATTATTCGGCAGTTCCTGTGCCCCACACAAATCTCTGCAGATCCTGCCACATGAGCCCTGGCTCCCCGTGACTCACCAAATGCTGGGGCTGCTCTTACCTGGCTCTCAGACTGGTTAGTCCAGGGTGGAAGCACTGGGATTTGCAGGTTGAGGCACAGAGACCCTCAACTTTTCCCTTGCAACATCCTCCTCACCCCCGCCCGCCCCCAGGCACCTGACTGCTCATATCACTTCTACATTCACAGCAGGCTTTTGGGGTGGTGTGGGCTCAGTGGGGGACATGGAAAGGGCTGGACTCAGGTCCAGACTCAGACCTGAGATACAGCACTGCAAGAACATCCTCACTGCCAACAATCCCAAAGGGAAGAAGGAATTATCCTGGATATCCCCAGCCAAGGGCATTGCCACAGCAGCAGGGGAAGGCAGTGAACCACATGAGAAGTGGTTGAGGGCGCTTGGGAAAGACAAGGAGCTGCTGGAGAGGGTCCAGTGGAGGCCACAAAGATGATTAAAGGACTGGAGCATCTCTGTGAGGAAGAGAGACTGGGGGAGCTGGCCCTGGTCAGTCTGGAGAAGGGAAGGCTGAGAGGATCCATCCATTTGTATGGATCCATCAATCCATACAAATACCCATAAACCCCTACAAATATCAATCCACACAAGTATCTCCAAGGAGAGTCAGAGGATGGTGCCAGACTCTTTTCAAGTGACAGGACACGGAGCAGTGGACATAAACTAAAACACAAGATCCACCTCAACATGAGGCAGAACTACTTTCTACGGAGGGTGGCAGAGCCCTGGGAGGGTGGCAGAGCCCTGGAACAGCTGCCCAGGGAAAGCGTGGAATCTCCCTCTCTGGAGACACTCCAAACCCACCTGGACGCGTTCCTGTGTCACTGGATGATCTCGAGGGGTCCCTTCCAACCTCAATCACTCCGTAATTCCGTGGAAGCCCGTCCCGATTCCGGCAACGCCCCCTCAGCTCCCTCAGGGCCGGGCATGGCGGCCGCGCCCCCCTCAGCTCCGCCCTGCCCTCACTCAAGATGGCGCCGCGCGCGCCGCCGCCAGGCCTCAACATGGCGGCGCCGAACTCTGCCCTCACCCTTCATGGCCGAGGCCGCGCTGCGCCCCTTCCGCTTCCTGCCCGCAGCCAAGATGGCGGCGGCGGCGGGGCCGCGCCGTGTGCCCGGCGGGCGCTGAAGCCGCTTCCGCCGCCCGGCCCGGCCAGCACTAAACATGGCGGAGTCGGTGCTGGAAGTCGTGGGCCGGCTGCAGGCGCGGCTGGCGGGCAGCGCCGAGCCCAAGAAGGTGACGGCGGCTCCTCCGGCCCGCCGGGGGGGGCCCGACGGCGGGGACGGGGCGCGGGAGGGCGCGGAGAGCGGCGCGGGGCCTGCCCACCGCCGCGGGTCCCCCTCCGCGGAGTGCCGTGCCCGGCTGCGGTCCGTGGGGCGAGGCGGGCGGGCGGTCCGGGGGCTGTCCGCGATGGGATCCCCTGCTCTGTCACCAGCCCGGGCCGGGCTCGTTGCAGCGGGCTGCGGTCCCTTTCGGGGTGCCCCCCTGGCAGCAGCGGGCAGGGGTCCCGTGTGGGGTCCCCCCGTGGCACGGGTGGGGTGCAGGCAGGGGTCCCTTTTTGGGGTACCCCTGTGGCACAGGCGGGGTGCGGCTGGGCAGGGATCCGTTTTGGGGTCCCCCTGTAGCAGTGGCGGGCAGGGGTCCCTCGTGGAGTCCCCCCGCCACAGTATCGGGCCGGGGTCACTTTTGGGGACCCCCCGTGGCAGTGACAGGCGGGCGTCCCTTTTGGGGTCCCCGCTGGCAGGGGCTGGGGCGCGGTTGGGCATCGGGAAAACACGCCGGAAGAGTCTTTCCCTGGTGACGTGTTCCCCGTGGAGGAGCCGCGGTGCCCGAGCGGGGGCAGGAGGAGACGGGGCGGGGGGGGCACAACCGCGGGGCTGGAGGGGGGACACGGTGGGGGACGGGACCCCCTGGCACCGCCGCGGGGGTGGGTGGGGGCGAGGGGCTGGCTCCGTCTGGGGGAGTTTCTTGGCTCTTCTTGCCCCTTCTCCACGCCGGGAACGTGCCCGCTGCCAAAATGTGCTGCCCGCAGCAGCTGCCGTGGGGCGGCCGCTGTGCTCGCACTGCCCCGACCTGCCCCGGCTCGGCGTGTTCGGTGACATTCGGCTGCCGGCAGTGACCCCCCTGCTGGGACAAACCGGCCTCCCGAGCTGCTTTTTCAAGGGAAATTTTGGAGTTACGGTTGATCCCGGGCGTGCTGTGAACCCGTTCTGCGAGATGTCCTGTTTTAAAGGGGGAGCATCTGTTGTGGCTGGCTCGCAGGTGTTTGGTTCGTGTTTTGCGTAGTTCTGGTGAAAGAGGAGGCAGGGAGGGTTGTGCAGGTGCTCTGTGCTTGGCTGGCTTTGTTTAACTGAGGCAAACACCTGCAGAACTCTCTTTCTAAGATCTCCCGCTGCCCAGGAAGAAGAGTGGATGATCAAGTGCTGACCCTTTGAAATGGGAGCCCCTGCACCAGCTCCAGCCTCGCTGGGGGTGATGTGATAGGATCTGGTTACTCTCCTCATCCTGTCAGCCAGGGCCAGGGCAGGGTTTAACTGGTGGAGCCCCAAATGGAGCTGAGGGACTGCCAGGGAGCCAATTGCAGGGGGTGTGGGCTCCGTGGTGCCGAGAACACGGGCGAGACTTCAAATATTGCACATAGAATTAGTGCTCCTGTTCCCTGACCCTTGTGTCAGCTTGGGGCAAGAAGTGCTTGTGTGTGTTTCTGGGGCGCTGCGGGACTTGGGGCACTGTTTGCACAGCCTGACTCTCTCTCCAGTGACCTCGTGGAGTAAAGTGGTTTCTTGCTCTGTTGATCCTGTGCAGTCTTGCGAGGGCGGGCAGAGGAGGTAGAGCAGGGTGGTGACACCAAAACCTTTTCCCTTCCCCAGCAGAAAGGTCCTTTCATCTGTACTCTTGATTTCTGGTACCTTTCCAGCTATATCCTTGAAAGCATTAGTGTTTTAAAGCTTGAATTTAGTAGCCATTGCATTTCTTTGATGGATTTTCTGAGGATCTTCGTGTGCCATAAAAGTTTACCCTGCCAGCAGGACAAATCCACGGCATCCCTGGGTGCTGCCCACACCTTACACCGTTTCCAGTCTTCACTTTACTTGCCTTGTCCTTTGAAAATGTCATATCAGGAATGTGAAAGAACAATATTTGCCCAGTAAAGTGTTCAACTCGTTGCCTTGCTGAAAGGTGTTAAGTATTATTATTGGTTTTAGGTGAAAATTGGCACAGAGCGGTGTGAGGGAAATCTTGGGCAGTGCTGTAATGGTTTGGAAAGAGTCTTTTTTTTTCCCAGCAGAGAAGGTACAAACTCTGCTGCAGGACTGAGGGAAGAAATAGGAGAAGGAAAACATGAATAAGAGCATCTTCACTGAGAGGAAGCAACCAGTCTGTGCTGGAGTAATTTGATATTAATCTGTGTTTTTAGTGTCGTAACGGTCTGGATGAGTTTTAGAATAAGAAAACAATCCACCCATGTTCAACAAAACCTGATTGGAGCTGGAACCAAGGGAGGTTTTCATGGGTTGTGTCTTGTGGCTGATTGACTAGAACTCTGCTCTGCACTGGGGTGTTTTGGAAGAGCTTTGTCCTGTGTGTTCGATCTGGTGCCTCCCAAGATACGGGCCTGGTGTTCTCTGTCTTCTGCCTGGTCGCCTTTTCCTCACAGGACTCGTAGGATCTTGGTTTTTTCTGAGATGAGCTGCCAGATATAGAATCACAGTATCATTAGGGTTGGAAGAGACCTCCAGGGTCATCGAGTCCAACCTTTGACCCAACCCTTCCATATCAACTCAGTGCCACATCGAGTCATTCCTTGAACACCTCCAGGGACGGTCACTCCACCACCTCCCCGGGCAGCCCCTTCCAATCCCTGACCACCCTTTCCAGGAAGAAATTCTTCCTGATGTCCAAAATTCTTCCTGATGTCCCTTGGAGTGGGTTTGGCTGATTTCAGTGGGATGCACTCCATCAGCTCATTTCCATGGGAAGTACACATTAGTACAAGTTTTTAGGCCTCACTGCTTTGGATTTGTCTCACTTTGTGCATCTCATGCACGAGGACTTGTGCTCCACAGAGGCTGCAGGCGTTGATTGAAGTGGGTGTGGAATAACCCAGCTCCCTGTGAGACGTGTTCTGGATCAAATGTGTGGGTCCCCTGGTCTCAAACCACATTGAGAACAGCATTCCCATTGAGAACAGCGCTTTTCTTCCTGGAATTCAGCCCTGAGGGCAACAAATAGCTAAAGAGCTGTGGGAAATGCTACAGTGGGGTGTAGCTAGAAAATAATTGAGAGGCTTTATGGATACCAGAACAAGTCCTCCCCAGGCTCTTATTCTCATGGTGGGATTTTGTAAGCTCTGAAACAACCTCTCTAGGAAGTTAATCAGCTTAAAGGGATGCTGTTGTCTTAATAATGTCCTGTTTGACTTTTTCTAGCTCCTACAAAATCCACCCTTCTTCCCCTTCCAGTGGACCTTTGTGCACACTAGTCCAAACTCCTTTACTGTCATTGCCAGGAGGATCTTGGCCTTCCTAGAGAGATCCTGACTCAGGAATTGTGGCAGGCCTTGCCTGTCTGGGGGAAGGCAGCAGAGCTGGGCTGTGTCTCTGCTGTCTCTGGTTTGATGGCTTCAGTTGCCAGTGCACTTGTTGAGCAGCTGCGCTGGCAAGGCAACAGAGCAGTTACTCTTGGTATCACTGTTTCAGTCTTCTAAAACAAGAAAACCGAAACCTTGTGTCACGGTTATTAAGTCCTAAATATAAAGGAGTTGGTTTCTAGTGAGCAGGAAGTGTCCTGGTTTTGCTTAAGCCAGGTGAACCCTCGGTGTCGAGGAGGGTTTTTTCTCTTGAGGTTAAAAGAACTCATTTCCTTCAAAAGGGAGACTTGTAAAGCTCTCTGACCCTTGCGTGGTGGACGTGGGGGTGACTGGAATAGCTGAGGCTGACAGTGCTGATTTGAGCACGAGCACAGTGTTTTAAAGAGAAGATCTGGATCAGGGGCAGCCCTTTGTATGGCATATAGCATAGGAGTGCTGAGCAAAGCCTGGGCTGTATAGGGGCTATAATAATGGGAATGCTGATGAGGCTGGACTGTGGCTATAGCTGAGCTGTGGGAAATAATGTGAGGGGCAACAGTGCTGTCAGATGTGTTCTACCATGTGCTGTAGCTACAGAGCCAATAGACGTGGGTGAAGCAATGTCCCAAACCACCTGGGTGGCAGAGGTACAAGTACATCCCATTCACCTCGAATCCCACAATCATTAGGGTTGGAAAAGACCTTCAAGACCATTGAGTCCAACCTGTGACCAGTCCCCACCTTGCCAACCAGACCAGAGCACTGAGTGCCATGTCCAGTCATTCCTTGAACACTTCCAGCCCATTCCAGGGTCTGGCAACCCTTCCAGTGAAGAAATTCTTCCTGATGTCCCACCTTAACCTCCCGTGGTGCAGCTTGAGGCCGTTGCCCCTTGTCAAGCTCCTACACCTTGTTGCTGGGGTGACATTGGAGTCCCTGTCCCATGGAGTGGCTGTAGGTGCTGACAGGGCCTCGCTTGGGGTGCGTGGAGGAAACACTTCCCTGGTGTTCAGTGAAGGGAAGAGAAACAAGTGGGATGAGAGGCAGAGGCTGTGGAAGGGCTCAGGTGCTTTTTTAGCACCTGAGAGCAGAGAGGCTGTCAGCAGCACTGGCCCAGGGGGGGTCAGCACAGGAGACACAGGTTCCCCTTTTAGGTCTTTTAGAGCATCTAGAAATCTTCCTTCCCCTTTTTTTTTTGTGTTTGTTCCCACCTCCCTTGCCAAGGGATTCGATTCCAGCACCGCTTTCCGAGCCCTTCCTTCCTCTTGCTGCGTGTCTGTTCCCAATGCTTTGAGCCAGATTTAAGTTGCAGGCCCGTGTGAGGAAAACATTAATATTTGATTGCGTTACAAGACTCAGATGTGTTCTCTTAGGCAAAGAGATGATAATTTCTTTACAGTTTGCCCTTGTGTTCAGCTACTCAGGAGCTCTTTTGGAGCGAGACAGCAGCTGGCAGCCACTTGGATCTTCCTAACAGGCTCTCAGGCAGTGCAGAATTTTCCTCCTCCCTAATCCCGGTCTGTGGTTCCGTGTGACAACTCTGAACGCTTTTCCTCTTGTCTCCACAGCTGCTGAAAAGTCTGAAGAGGCTCTCAGAGTTGCCCATCACAGTTGACATTCTCGTGGTAAGAGCTGTGAAATCTCTCACTCTTTCATCGTGTCTGTCGAGTCACGGGATAAGTGTTTTCCACGGAAATGCTGCTTTCCCTGGAAGGGGGTGTGTTTCCTTGGCCACCTGCTCCAGCCTGGTGTCACGGGCGTGATTGTGATAAGGTTCTGGAAGTGCCAGGAACGGGCAAGGAGCGTGTCAGAGCAGGTGGGAAGCCATGGAGGGCAGTCTGTCATCCTCAGTTCTTCCAAAAGCTTAACACTTGACTGGGATATGAGAGTCGGAGCGGATCCCAGTGATAAATCAGCATGAAATTAGGAAGAGAGCTAATCCTTAAAATTATTGATGGCTTCTGTCCTCAAATTTATCAGCTGCCATGGCAAATACTAACTTGGTTTATTAATACACATAATTAGACTCAGGTAGGATTAAGTCTCTGATTTACACGTAGTAAATGACAATGTCAGCAGGAAACATGGTAAATGTGATCTCTCTGCTGCTAGATCAAGGAACTTTATCCCTACCTCACAGCAGGAGGTGGTGTGTTGACTTCATTGACTCCTTAGGAAGTTTAGCAGGGGTGAGAATGCCCGTTTTGCTAAGATGGATTCATGTTCTTGGCTCTCTCACGCAGGAGACGGGTGTTGGGAAGACTGTGAACAGCCTTCGGAAGCACGAGCTCGTGGGAGACTTTGCCAAGGACCTCGTGGCCAGGTGGAAGAAGCTGGTGCCGGTGGCCCAAGAGGCAGAGCGGTGAGTGAACCTCATGGATGAGCTTTGGGATGTCTTTGCAGGGGACATCATAAACCTCCCTGGCCAAGGAAGCAAAGTGAAGGCTCTGGAAAAGCTCATAAAACAAATGTCTAACTCTGCCTGGGGGTTTTTGCCTGGTTTTGGCACAAACCTCCTGCCTTTGCTGGCTGTGGAGCGTTGGGTGCTGATGGCTGCAGTTTTGTGTGGAAGTAGGGGGCCAATTTTCAAGAATTTGATGAAGAGATTAACAGGAGATGCCAGAAGAGTGCCTTAAATAAAGCAAGAGCTGCAATCTGCTTGCTTCCCATTTTATGGTGCCAAAGACAGGAAGTTCTAGGCCCAAGGAAAGGAAGTGGCCTGCTTTGAAAGAAGGCTTTTATGAACCAAAACCCTGGGGAAACTGGGAGTTGCTGACAGCAGGCATGTTGCAGTAACAAAGCTGTGTTGAACCCAGCACTGAGATCAAATAGATTTGAGTGATAAAGACCCAGTTATTCATTCCTACGTGCTTCCCTGGGAACTGGGTGACATTCCCCATGGGCACCACACAGCCAGGGAGAAGGTTCTGTACACATCTGTCTCTAGTTCTAATAAAAGTGTTTAATCAATTCTTGCACTAGAAATGCAGTTTTTAAATCCCTGAACCTGAGAAAATCAGTGGCATTCTCACCACAAAACTACCAAATACAGCCTTAGTCTTCTGTAAGAGATGTTCCAGTCCACATGCTCCAAAGGGATTGGCTCTTTTCAGTCACAGTGGGAAGTTTTAATCTAACTGGTTTGGTTTTTTCTCCCTTCAGAAATAACCTGGACTCTGAAGACCGCGACTACGAGAGGAGCAGCTTGAGCAAAAGACATCAGGAGTCCTCCCTCAGGGAGGATGAGGAGCCTGACCAGGATTATTCAGAACCCTTCCAGCCATCTTGCAGCCAATCCTACAACCCAGATCATAGGGAAAAGAAGTCCAAAAGGTACCCCAGGCCTGAGAGAGCCCATGAGACTTACGGCTATAGCAGCCACCAGGGGAAGGGTTGGGGCAGATCTTCCCCGGTGCTCTCTTCAGATCAGGAGTACTCGGACTGTGGACAAGCTGTGTCACCTGAGCCGAGCGAGAGCCCTCAGGATATGGACACAGACCCTTATGCCTCTGAGGAGCAGGAAGAACCCACAGTGTTCCACCGGAAAGCCAACAAAGGCCACAGCTTTCAGGAGAAGCTCGTGGGAGGCCGGAACTCCGGTGACTTCTGTGACAAAGGGAACACGAGTCGAAGCAAAGAGCACAAATCTCACAAGAAGCAGCGACTTGATGGCAGAGGGGACGAGAGGACCTCTGCCTTCAGCCCAGAAAGATTGCACAAGACCTCTTTTAAAGAGCAGCTCCGAGAATCCCCCGTGGCAGCGGCCGGCAAGGAGAAGCAGAGGACGTCAGATGGCACCAAGAAGGAGAAGAACCGAGAAAGCAGCACCTCCAAAAAGGAGAAGCTGCACACGCTGCCGCCCTTGGAAGAGTCTTTGGACAACCACGTTAAGAAGCAAAAGCATCGGGACTCTGAAAAAAGCAAATTGGAGAAGTCCAAGCCGAGCCTGGAGAGCTCCAGCACGGAGCGGGAGAAGCGGAAAGCTGAGGCTGACTCGTCAAACAGGGTCAAGGAAAAGGGGGTTTCTGGGAGCTTAAAGTCCTCAGAGGGGAAGCGCAAAACCTCCGACGTGGACAAAAAATCGGTGGGTTTTTCCTCAAATTCTGGGGAGGGGGAAGCGGAGGATGAGTTTGAACAGCCCACGATGTCCTTTGAGTCGTATCTCAGCTATGACCAGCCCCAGAAAAAGAAAAAGAAAGTGGTCAAACCCTCAGCTGGGGAGAAGGACCGAGGGCAAAGTAAACAGAACGGATCCAAAGCCAGCAGCAACAGCTCGAGCTTGAGTCAGAAAAGTCCAAGCCACAAGAAAACAAGTGAGAAAAAGGCAGAGAAGAAACCTCCAGAGCCTCCTAAACCAAAGAGGGTAAGGTTTGGAAGGATGTGACAGTGAGCAAAGAAGGTGGGATCAGCTGCTCTCGGTCCTCTGCTGTCTAGGGCTTGTTGGTTTTCCCCTTGGAAAAGTGGGTGAAGAGGGAGGGGAAGAAAGAAATGCAGTGGGTGTTTTTTATGCTTATTATTTTATGTTTGGTCAAAAAATGGGGAGAGTAAAAGAGAAAACCTTCAGCTAAATACTCATATGGAAGAGTATTGGACAATGATGCACTTGTTAAACAGGCAGAGTATCTGTAGAGGTGAGTCAGCTCAGAATCCAGCCCAGTGTTCAGTGCATCTCCTGCTAACAAGGTTCCCATGTCTCCCCTCTCAAGTATTTACACTCTAAAATGAGTCTTTTTTTATCTGTATTGGTACTACAGTTTTGTTAATTAAATCTGTTGGTGTCCAGAAATGGGAGAACTGGTGTTACAGGCAGCTTATTCCAAAAGACAAACCTTCTTTTGTGAAAGCCTGGAAAATGAGCAGTATTTCTGTTCATATTCATTGTCACATGGGTGCCAGGGCTTGGTGTATAAATAGGGACTAACATATAAAACCTTTACTGTTTCATCCTTTTACTGAACTTTGAAGCACTTGGCTCTTCAAAAAGTGTTTTTTATAATGTTAACAGCATTTAAAATTCTGCTTTGCCATTCATTCTAAAAAGTGCCCCATATCAAAGTTTTAAGTTTCTCTCAGTTTGTGACATTCCCTCCTCTACCACTGCAGAGTTTTTTTGCAGCAGGAGGAGAAGAGGCAGAACAGGTAAATGACATATCAAGGATATGTTTCTGCTTGTCCTGGGTAGGTTAAAGATGTGGATGGCTCTTACTGGAGGAAGCTGAGTGATTCAGATCCCAGATTTTGGCTTCTTCATATTGACAGCCTAGTCAGAGCCACCCCCGAGGCTGTTTCCCAGTGGGAAGTGATCAGCATTGAGTGGTTTATTCAAACTATGCAGAAGAATGCAGTTCAGTGCTGTTTGTACACTGGTGGGATGTCACATTCTCCTGCACTCCTGTCTCACTTGCATGTCCATCCTCTCTTTCCAGATAATCTTAGATGTGGTACCAACGTTACCAGACATCCCACTGCCCCCGATCCAGGCCAACTATCGTCCTCTTCCCTCCATCGAGTCCATTACCTGCTCCCAGACAAAAAGGAAAGGTATGTTGGGCAGGAAAACAGGTTTGGAACGAGCCAGTTTGTGGGAGAGAGCAGGAGTGGATGCTGGCTGGGTCCAGGTCTTTCTGTTGGGCTCTGCTCAGAGTCCAGGTTTCAGAGAAAAGCAGCTGCTTTCCCACCTGCTCCGGCAGAAACAAGGAAAATCCTTTGCTGACCCTTCTTTGGGGTTTGGGCTTTGGGCCTTCCCTTCCTGAGAGAGGTTGCAGGTCTCCTGGAGAAGGCTTTGCCCATGGGGTTGCTCCTGGATTAATCCAATTTGTGTCTCTGTGGTGTTCATCGGGGTGGGCTCTTCATTTCTCTGCTCCCTTCTGACTCCAAGTCCTTCCCCTCACAGCAGTGTCCTCACCGGTCGAAGAGAGCGAAGCAGGTTTCACAGGCCGACGGTTAAACTCAAAAATGCAGGTGTACTCGGGCTCCAAAACCGCCTACCTCCCAAAGATGATGTCCTTGTACCAGCAGTGCATCAGGGTCCTCAGCAACAACATCGACTGTAAGTACCTTGCCTCAGTTACACTGAAATTTTGGCAGCTTGTTTGTATAAATCCTGGCAGCACCTGGCCTGGAGCGTGGGAACACCTGCCCCTTGTCACAAATATGGGACAGATCTCCCTGAAAGCTCATGTGCTGCAGGGATCAGCACCCAGAATGCTTTCAGGCAGTGCTAAAGCACTGGAAATTGTGGCAAACAGAGCCTGCATGGGCACTTCTTAACCTGAAGGTACCGGTGCCTCAGGTTCATTTCCCCTTCCCCTGCAGTTTTTCCCACTGCATTTGAAGGTGTCAAACCCTTTCCTTGCAAGGAAGGAGCAGGATAAATAATACTCTGTGCATCTTGCTTCTCTCTAGCAATCTATGAAGTGGGTGGTGTCCCTTTCTCCGTGCTGGAGCCGGTGTTGGAGAGATGCACCCCGGAGCAGCTGTATCGCATCGAGGAATGTAATCATGTGAGTGCCTTGGCTGGGAAGGGATGTGACATGGAACAGTCATGTTCTGTCCTCATCTGCAGTAGCAGAATAGCAGAGAACAAAGGGGTTTTTTTTATAACAAGAGTTGGCTTTTGATAGTCCTGAGTTCCTGGTTTTCCCATCTTGCCCCTCTGCGGAATTCCAGCGACGCCGGTGCCGAGGGGAGAGGGGAGTGGAGGTGTGCCCGGAGGGATGCCAGCTCCGTGTGGGTTTGTTTCAGGTGCTCATTGAGGACACGGATCAGCTGTGGCACAATCACTGCCTCAGAGATTTCAAGAATGAGAAGCCAGAGGAGTTCGAGTCGTGGCGGGAGATGTACCTGCGGCTGCACGACGCGCGCGAGCAGCGGCTGCTCATGCTGGCGCGGAACATCGGCTCGGCCCACGCCAACAAACCCAAAGGTGGGGCTGAGGGAGGGTGTTCTGGGGTGACTGGCTTAAAACTAGTCCAGTTTAGGAGGTGCATAGCTCTGGGTTCTTTATGTGGTGGCCTTTGCTTCTGGGTTTGGCAGCCTCTCGCTCTCGTCCTAGCGGTGTTGATGCAGAGCGATCTTTTGATATTTTACAGCAGGAATGTTTAGGGCTGAATAAGCACCTCCTGTTCCAGAGTGGCTTCTCCATGCTGGGATTGAAGAAAAGTAGAGTGGGGAGAATCATTCCTGCTCTTTTGATGAATGTAATGAGAACTCCTGAGCTGATCAGTCTGATTTCTCACAGCCCATGCTGTGACTGCAAGAGGTTCAGACCCTGGGGAGGAGACTTGTTACCAGAGCTTGGGAGTGGATGGGCTGGGGAGAGGTGGATGAACTTGAAGACAAGCACTGAGGAGCCTCCTTTATAGTAAGCTGAATCTAAGTGATGTTTCCCTCTGGCCTCTTGCAGGGAGAGTGGCCAAAATGGCATTTGTGAACTCTGCAGCGAAGCCCCCTCGGGATGTACGAAGGAGACAAGAGAAGTTTGGAACTGGAGGGCCTCTTCTGCCAGAGAAGACCAAGTGAGTGTTTCTCAGTAGCTCTTGCTGCTCAGGGCCTCCTGCCAGCTTCCCCCTGAAGCTCTGCATCCGGGCAGGAAAGGATACTGTGTGTCTGGGAGCTCCTTTTGCAGTGAAACATGTAACTCTGCTGGGCTGTTTCTTGCTGGGAAGTACAGAGGTGGTTCCACGTGGTATCAGCCGTGGTGCTGGCAAACATGGCTCATGTCTGTAGAACTGCATCAAACTGTGGTGAATCTTTACTGAAATGCCTGTCCCCTGTGTGTTTCAGAATCAAACCTGTCCTGTACACATCCAGCAAAAGCCACGCTCGAGTGAGTGACGAGCAGTCCTACGATGGGCCCAGCACCAGCAGTGCCCACTCTGTCCCATCTTCAGGTAGCACCTTCTCCTCCTTCGACCCCAGGAAACCCCCAGTGAAGAGTAAGTACAACCTGCAGAACATCCCTGTGGCCTCTTTTTGCTCCTTCTTCACCAACAGCTGCTTGTGCGGCAGGATAATTCCAGGCTATGCTGGAGGGTTTGATGTTGACATCTCCTCTCCCTGAGGAGAGCCTGTTCAAACTTCTTTCACAAGGGAAAGCACAGGGAAACATCCAATTCACTTTTTCTGCTCAGAGCTGTCTGTGTCAGCCTGTCCTACTGGCACCAGTGCCCTCCTGCTGTCCTGTGTCTGTCCAGCTGTTGGGAACTATGAAAATGTGGTGGAGTTCTCCTGGGAGAGAAGCAGGGAGGGTTTAACCAGAGGTCTGTGTTCTTGCAGTGCAGAAAGCAGTGGGTTCTCCTCAGTCTGTGACCTGATAAATAGGATGGGCCACGATCAGAGAGCACACACTTACCAGGGCTGCAGCTTTGAATTGCTCTCTGCTCTTACTCTGCCACTGCTCCTTTCATGTGTGGGAGTTTGTTGTTTGATTTGTCTTTTTTTTTTTTTTTTTTTCCCCTTCTTTCTCCGTTGCAGAAATTGCACCAATGATGGCAAAGACTATCAAAGCTTTCAAAAACAGGTTCTCTCGGAGATAAGTTTGCAGTGCTGACCTGGGACTTTCTCTCATGGGAAGGAGTGGCACTGGAGGGGGAGAAGGTTCCCAAACAGCCCTTGCCCTTGGACTCTTTGGAGGCTGCAGCTGCTGGGAGAAGCTTCAATCTGCACAAGATGACGGCACAGTATTTTATCTTTTATTCTGGTCCCTTTCTCAGTGTCAAGCCCCCCCTCTTTCCCCCCTGCCCTCAACATCCTGTTTCTGGCTTTGGCATCCGTCGAAAGAAGGGTGTACAGAATCTCCTGACACAGGAAAATGTGAAGTCTTGGCACCTGCTGAGAGTGGAAGATCCAGAGACTTATTTACTATTTAACCTCTTAATAAATTATGAAATGGTTTTAATTAATATTTTGCCCCTCTACCCTGCTGTGTTATTTATGTCGCTCCCAGTAGTCTCTCCCCTCCCAGTCCAGTCCAAGGGGTCGTCCTCTGTGACTTGAGCTGGAATCCATCTGTCTGAGTGGAAACTGGGTGTCACGGGAGTCTTTCCTTGTGATCTGGTACCTGCTGGGCCCAAAGTCTCACCTGGAGACTCTGGGACAGGTAGGACTGGTGGCCCATCCACTTGTCACTCCTTTAGCAAGTGCATCAAGTCCCGAGGCTTCGCTCCCTGCTCGTGTGTGTTAATAAAACCTGAGCTCTTGACCTTCCCCCCTGCTGTTGCTGTAGATCCTGTACAGATGCTTTTGTGGCCGTGCAGGGATGCCAAGAGCCTTTGGGGACGTTTCCTCTGCTGCTGTTGTTGTCTTCTGCTGGCTACTGGGAATAAAATTGCAAGGGATTGGGGAGGAATTTTACTGTGCACCAAGTGGGATTTTAACTTTTTATTGGGAGAGGAATAGGGGACTTTGCAATTGAAAGAAGTTTTTAAATATCAATGAAGGCATCGTTTGCCTCTTTTAGTGGAAAGAAGGAATACTTTTATCTTGTTTTCTGTGTGGAATTGGAAAGGATTTATTTCCAGTTTGGAAGCTGGTGCCTAAATCCTGTCTTTGCCTCTGTATGTTTTGCTCTGCCCCCTCTTTGGAAGAGTCCAAGGACTGTGGTCTCTGAACCTGGAACCACTTGAATGAGGTTGGAGGGAAGTGAGTGACAGAACGTGGTTGTTCTAACGTGTGTCCTTCACAGCAGTTCAAAAGGCTCCCTTGTACTTGGTGTCTGAGGAGCTGGAGCTCGGGAAGGAAAAGGTGTGTGAAGTGGAGCCAGTGGCTGGTGGGAGTGTGAGGAAGTGCCCTGGGGCTCCTGGGAGTGTCATAGCCCGGTGCTGCTGAGGGGTGTGGTGGCAACTGGGCTGGCTGGACACACCCAGGCTGTGCCATGTGGAGCCTCGTGGGGAAGGTTTCTGCTCGTGGGTTGTGTCTGTCCCCAGGTGAATTCCTCAGGGCTGGTGCAAGCAGAGGATGGGGCTGGTGAGACCCAGGTCTCGTGGTGGCCTCTGTGAGGGCTCAGAGGCCCGACTGGATCGGAGAGGGGAGGGATTCTCCTGTTCCAAGCCATATTTGCTGCCCTAGGACTTCACTGTCTGGGTGGAAAAGATGCTGGTAGTGGATGCTGTTGTTGTTGGCAGCTCCTGAGAAGCTCTGCTGCTGGCTTTCCGTGGCTGCCAAATCCCAAACCGGTGGAGTTGTCTGTGTGCACTGACCGGGGGAAACCTCGCTGTGAAGGGTCCTCCCTGGAGGGCTCTGGAAAAATCCCTGTTTGCTTCTGGCTTTCTCTTGGGTTGTCTGTTTCTTTCCTTTTTTTTTTTTTTCTTCCTCCCTTTTAAAAGATTTCTTGCTTTAAAATCATTCTGTCTGCTGTTTATTTGGTCTCTTCTTTTCTTAGTTTGAAGTTCTTGGAAAAATGTTCTCAGACTCTCATGTGCTGTAAGTTTGTTACAGTCCCAGATGCTTAAATGTTACCGTGCAGCATCTTCAGTGTGTGTTGTGCTGTAAAATACTGGCTCCTTACTCCTGCGTTTTTGCTGTATTTAATTTTGCTGTATTTTTAATTAGATAACAATATATTCTCCTTCTGCTGACCGTTGTGCTACCGTTTATTTCTCCTCTGTACTTGGGGCAGGGGCAGAGGGGAGGGAAGCAGAGCTTGGCATCGTGTTCAGACACGATGGAGCTTCGAACAAAGGAGCTGGGTGATGCCCAAGAACAATTTTGGGCTCTGCTAAAACTGCCAGTTAATTAATACCCCAGCTCAGTGTTCAGAGGGGGGTGTTGCCCAGTCGTTGCTGTTTTGGGGTGATGCTCCTTCCCTCTCAGAGCAGCCCCTTTGCTCCAGGCTTTGCCAGCCGTGTCCGTGTTTTAGCTCTGTGGGATTGCAGGGAGGTGACACTGTGTCTGGAGTGACTCTGCTCTGTGCACCCCACGGGGATGATGCCAGTTCTTTGCCCTTCCCTTCCTTTTGCTCGGACACTACAGGGCAGAGGAGGGTCATCCCTCGGCCGGGAGCAGAGGAGGGTTATTTCCATGGGATAAGTCTGGGATTAAAGTGCTCATTCCCAGCCTTGTGCAGTTGTTCTGTGCTCCACCACACACAGAGGACCGAGCAGAGCTGCCTCTTCCCCCTTCCCCGCCCCATCCCGGCGGGATGAGTTGACAGGAGTGAGGAGAGGGGGGAGCGATTTGGCCTCGCGTTTGTATTTTGGTCCCATAACTGTGTATATACGATTTTCTATGTTCCCTTTTTTTTTTTGTGGTAACCGAGATGAATATTTTAATTAGATAAGTTATATGAAAAGAGGAGAATCATGTTTCAATAAAAGCCAAACGCTGGACCCTGGGCTGCTTGTTCTTTCGTGGCTCTGACAGTGAATGTTAAACTAACGGGTCTCTGTGGCCCCTTGGAGAATGATGCTCCGGGATTGGGATTCCCGAAGGGAATGCTGCTCCTGCTCCCTTCCTGGCTGGAAAAGGCCCCCAAGTTTGACCCTCGGAGCCTTTCCGAGCCCCCTCGCCGGGACCACCGGGGTTACTCAGCACGTGCAGCGCCCGGCCACGCCCTCGTGGGCGGGGCTTTGGGCTATGTGGGCGGGGTAATGGGCGTGTTCGGTGTATGTGGGCGTGGTGATAAAAGTGGGCGCGGTTTCTGATGCACTGACTGCTGTGCTCTATGGGGCGGTGGGCGTGTCCTGGGCTCTGTGGGCGTGCCCACAAGGCTCCATGGGCGTGGTCAGGGGGCGGTGGGCGCGTCCTTTGTGCTCCGCACGTATTTGGGGCGGTGGGCGTGTCCGGAGGGCTCTGTGGGCGGAGCAACAGGGTGATGGGCGTGTCTTCTTAGCTCTGTGGGCGTGGCAACCCAACAACGGGCGTGCCCTGAGCGCTCTGTGGGCGTGGCTTTCAGCGCAACGGGCGCGTCCTTATGGCCCTGTGGGCGGGGCGACACCTCAATGGGCGTGCCCTGGTCAGCTGTGGGCGTGGCCTCGGCGGGGCAGTGGGCGTGCCCCGGCGGAGCGCATGCGCGGTGCGCAGCCATGGCGCACGGACACGGGCCCGGGCGGTGCCGCTGCTGCTGCGGGGAGGAGGCGGCGGAGCGGGGGGCGGCCTGGGCGCTCTACCTGCGCATCGACCGCCAGCGCCTGCAGTGCCTCAACGAGCGCCGGGAGGGCTCCGGGGCTCTCGTGTTCCGCGCCTGGGAGGAGCGCGGCGACCGCGCGAAGGTGAGGGCCGGCGGTGCGAGGGGGCCCCTGGGGCGTGTGGGGTGCGCGGCAGGGCAGGGAGGGGGGTCCTGGGTGCTGCCCCTCGGCTCGGGGCTGGGCGGGCGCATCTGGAGCGATGCGGGCAGTTCTGGGCTGTTCGGTGCGGGAAAGAGGAGGAGGTGCTGGGGAGGGTCCAGTGGAGGCCGCAGGGATGATTTGGGGTCTGGAGCATCTCTGGGATGAGGAGACACCGCGGGAGCTGGGCCTGGTCAGTCTGGGGGAGGGAAGGTTGAGAGGGGACCCATAAATCCACACAAATATCTCATCAATCCATACAAATATCTCCAGGGGGTGTCAGAGGATGGTCCCAGACTCTGTTCAGTGACAGGGCAAGAAGCAATGGCCATAAACTAAAACACAACAAGTTCCACCTCAACCTGAGGCAGAACACCTTTCCATGGAGGTGTCAGAGCCTGGAACAGTTGCCCAGGGAGGGTGTGGAGTCTCTGGAGACATCCCAGCCCCACCTGGACACGTCCCTGTGTCACCTACTCCAGGTGACCCTGCGTGGGCAGGGGGGTTGGACTGGGTGATCTCCAGAGGTCCCATCCAACCCCAAATAGTCTGTGACTCTGTGAGTGAGGTGCTGCTGTGCCCCTGAGCCCCTCTGGGGTGACATCCCTGCTCTCCCCACCAGCCCCAGTCCTGACCTGCTCTTCCTTCTCTTCCCAGTTCGTGGAAAGCGATGACGACGAGGAGCTGCTGTTTAACATCCCGTAAGTTCCACCACCCCTTGTTCCTCCCCTGGGGACGAGGCACAGCATGTGCCCCTCCAACAGGGGCTGATTTTGGAGAGACTGGAGGTGCAGACGGCGCTCTGTGTGTCTGGGCAGGTTCACAGGCAGCGTGAAGTTAAAAGGAGTCCTTGTGATGGGCGAGGACGACGGGACGCACCCGGCGGAGATGAGGCTGTGAGTAAAACCAGCTTCTCACCTTTCTGGAGCTGAGCTGAGCTGAGCTGAGCACCCTCACGCCGTGCCCAGGCACCGCTGAGGGCTGTGCTCTGGTGCTGTGCTGCCTGGTCATCCCAAGGACCCAAGAGGGAAAATAAACTGCAGCCTGTGTGGGATGGGTGCTGCCTTTTCTCCAGAGAAATGAGGGGCTGGTTTGAGTTAGACTATTTGGTTCAGACACTGGCTGTGCACTGTGAGGAACCAACCTGCCATGGGCTCAGTGGGGTGGGTCAGAGGGTCCAGAGGGGAGCTCTGAGCAGTGGGAAGGAGGGAGTGTGAAGAGAAGTGACAGTATCCTGCAGCCAGGTGAGGTTTGTAAGGCTCCTGTTGTGCTGAGCCACGTGGCCTCTTTGTCTCTTTCCCTCCTGAAGGGAGACAGATCCTTCTTTACACTCCTTCTTTCTTATTTTAACAAGAGTGTTGAGTGCTCTGCAGTTCCTGCTTCTGAGGGGAAAAACACACCTTAATCGAGCCAACATTGTCCAGTGTGTCCCACAGAGAGGATGTGAAGCCCTGCTGGGCTCACCTTGCACCTGGTCCTGTTGTTGTGCTCTGAGGGACAAAGGAGATGCACAGCCCAAGTGCTGGTGCTGAATTTTAGCTGGAATTACCTGCTATGTGGCACCCAGCTTCCCCTGTTTTCCTCCAATATCTGGGCTCCCTCATGTATCCAAGAGAGATCTGCATCTCCCCAACTTTGTCCCACGCTTTTCCATGTTATTTCTTCAGCCTTTTGTTGTTTTCTGGTGATTCTTTGTGGGGACATGAGAAGACAAAGTCAATTCAGCTTCTCCTTGAGAAGAATGTGGGCAGTGCTAATGGATGGGGAGGAAAACAATTATCTTGCCCTGCTGTTAACAACTCCCTGGGTTTCCTTCCTGTCTCCCCAGGTTCAGGAACATTCCTCACATGTCCTTTGATGACACAGCCAGGGAAGCAGAGCAGACCTTCAGCCTGAACCGGGACCCCCTGGGCGAGCTGGAGTATCCCACCAAGTGAGAGACACACCCTGGGGGTTTGGGGGCTGCTCCTCCCTGCCACAGGAGCTCAGTCCAGCCTGCCCACGTGCTGCCAAATTTAGGGCAGTGTCAGCCCAGGGCAGAATTCGCCTCCCCAGCTCTGTCCTGCCCTTGCCAGGTGGGAGCTCTGGCCTGAAACCTCCTCCTGGAGCCTGGGAGTGGCAGTTCCAGTGCCCCAGGGCTTCTTGTGATGCCTTAAAATCTGTATTTTACCTTAAATTCTTAACAAGGAATGTTAAAACGGTATTTTTAGGAATTTTGTACAGAGTTACTAGCAGGCTACAGGTACTAGCAAGCTGTACTAAAATTCATGTAATATAGATTTGAAGGCATCACTGAGGGTGCAGAATCACCCTGGTGTCCTGTCCCCTGGCCCTGGGACAGCTCATTGCTGACCCACGGGTGTGAGGGAGCAGCCCCTCCTGCACCTCAGATGTTTGATCCCAAGTCCGAGTGGGATCAGGGGGAGCTGGAGTGTGGCTGTGGGGCTGTGCTGGAGTGGCAGCTCCGGCCTCAGGGTGTGTTTCCTTCCAGAATTGCCCGTTTCTCCAACGTTTACCACCTCTCCATGCACTTCCCAAAGAACTTCGGGGCGGAGACAACGAAGATCTTTTACATCGGCCTGAAGGGGGAGTGGACAGAAGTGAGTGAGGGCAGAGAGGGACAAGCCCGAGCCAGGGGGGTGCGAAGGGCTCGAAATTATTAAGTTGAATTCTGGTGGTGGGACAGAGCCGCGAGCGGTACGGGGGGCCCGAGGGCGGGTTGGAATCCCGCTCCCCCTGGACGTAACAGCCCCCATTTCCACCCAGGCTCATCGCCACGAGGTCACCATCTGCAACTACGAGGCCTCCGCGAACCCCGCCGACCACAGGCTGGAGCAGATCACGCCTCAGACACACTTCATCTCCTGAGGGCTGGGACGGGGCGGCTCCCGGGACACCGGGGCGGCTCCCGGGACACGACATCCAGCCCCACGTGTCGGGACAGGCGCGGCCGGGCCGCGTGTGTGAGGCGCTGCCCGCGGGCCGGGCTGTGGCGGGCAATAAACACGCTGAGGTGCAGAGCTGTGCGCTGTCCCTGAGTGCGGCTGTCGCGGGGGTCTCTCCCGGTGCCCGGTTCCATCATGGCGGCCGCGGCGCCTCCCCGCCGCCGTCGCTCCCGCGTGACGTCACTTCGCGCCGCGCCGGCGGAAGTTCCGGCGCGAGGCGGGGGGGGAGAGCCGCGAGGAGCGCGCGCGCCGGGCCGCGGGAGAGGTGAGGGGGGGGGCGGCACGTACCACCGGGGGGGGCGGGGGGAGACGGGCGGGAAAACCGGGGTGGGGGGGATGTACCACTGCGGCGGGCGCGGGGGGGGGGAGAGCCGTGAGGGCCGCGGGGATGGGGGGGGGTCGGCCGGGCCCCCTCACGGGGGTTAACGGGGGAGGGGGATCCGAGGGGCCGCGGTTCTGGCTCCCGTAGCTGGTCCACCCGCTTCCCGCCCCCCAAACCCACCCCCTGCGAGCCTTCAGGAGTCACAGCGGGAAAAGCCTCTCCGAAAATCCCTGTTTTCCAGGGAAAACCGGCGCTCCCGCCCCGGCCGGGGCAGGTCAGGCCGGCTCCCGCCTCCACCGCATCCGCTTCCAGGCGGGATTCGTTTCTCTCGGGCCCGAGCGAGCGGCTGGGCCGCCGTAATTATTAACGCTAATAAACGCTAATTGCGCCCCGTCCTAATGAGCGTCGCGAGGGGTGCGTGTGTGTCAGTGCGGGTACCACACTTTAACCAGCCCCGATCGGACCCGGCTCCCCCCCGGAGAGCCCCGTATCGCTGTGGTGATGCTTCCACACCCACGCGGGCTGTGGGGCTTTGTCCTTCCCGCTGCTCCCGGTGTCGTGTTCCCGCCGCTCCCGGTGTCGTGTTCCCTCGCAGGGCATTCCCGGGTGTCCCCACGGGGTGTTTGGGGCAGCTCTGACCAGCCCTTCCTTTCCCCCAGAGCCCCCCCCAGCGAGGCAGAGCCGTGAGGGGCTGAGCCTTCCCCGGGGAGCGGCTCCGTCTGCCAGGATTTTTCAGAGATGCTTTTATTTATGGCTCCTGTCGCCAGGATTTTTGGCAGGTGCTGCTGCTCCTCCTGGCTGGTTGTTTTGCCCCTGGAGTACACACACACACGAGCACGTGGGCCGCGTGTCTGTGTCAGATCCGGGGAGCCGGTTGTTTCCCGGTGTTTTTATTGGAGCCGGGAAGCGGCTGATGAGCAGTCGGGCGAACGAGTCAGGCAGGTCTTTGGCCCGGGCTGGGAGAGGAGGAGGCTGTTTCTCTTGGGTAAGGATGTCTGCTGGGACACCGCGGTTTTGGGGAAGGTTTGGGTGATCCGAACCGTGCTGGGGATGGTGCTGCCGTGGGATGTGAGGCTGGAGCAGGCTGTGGGCTCTGCAGCTTCCTCAGAGGGGCAGCTCCGATCTCTGCTCTGCGTGAGCAGGGACAGGACCTGAGGGAACAGCTGGAGCTGTGTCAGGGCAGGGTCAGGTTGGATCTCAGGAAAAAGTTCTTCCCCCAGAGGGTGGTCGGGCACTGAACAGGCTCCCCAGGGCAGTGGGCACGGCCCCAGAGCTGAAGGAGTGTTTGGACAACGCTCTGAGGGACAGGGTGGGATTGTTGGGGTGTCAGTGTAGGGCTAGGAGTTGGGCTGGATGATCCTTGTGGGTCCATTCCAACTCAGGATATTCTGTGATCTTCCTCTGGGAGGCTGATCCTGCTCCTGGGGGATGATGGCAGTGCTGTAAACGAGCTCTGATCTAATTAGTCCTGGTGGGTCAGCGGGGTCATGTGAGGAGCTGGGAATAAACACCATGGACTGTTGTGGGAGCTGTCAGCCCTGCTGAACCCGGGATCTGGGAGGTGACAGCCCTTGGTGCTGGCAGGACACTGGCAGTGGGGACAGTGGGTGGCTTTGGCTGCAGTCACAGGACAGGACAAGGATGTCATCCATCACTGGGGGGGCACAGCTCCAGGAGGGGCTGGGGCTCAGGCCAGCTGCCAGTGCTCCGGCTTATCCCTAAAAAAGCTCCATAAAACAGGGCTGGACCTTTTTTAGTGCAGTAAACCCTGTGCTGCTGCTGGCATTTCCTGCTTCCCTGTCGGAGCAGATGTGGGTCAGGCTCCTCCATGGCTCCACTGGCAGGGATGAGGGGATGAAGGAATGAAGGGATGCTGGGGCTGCGCCCTCTGCCCACGCCAGTGCAGTCACAGGAATAACTTTGGCTCTGAGGTGTAATTTTTGAGCTAATTTTAACACTTCCAGCACCCCACAGTGTGCAACATGGGAAGTGTTTGCTGCTTCCTGACTCTCCAGCACCACCAGGCCGGGGATGGAGTGGGGTGTCCCGAGGGCTTGAAACATCAAAGCCTTCACCTACCCTTTAATTTTCCCCCAAACAGCTGCTGCCTCCGCAGCAAATAGTTGCTGGGGGGGGGGAACAAGAGAGGGGAAGAGTAGTTTATTTTCCTGCCTCACCCTTGTCCCTGTGTCCTGCAGGTGCCAGTGTCGAGTCCCTCTCGGTGTATGTGTGGTAACAACATGTCTGTCCCCCTCCTCGCCGACGCCGTGACCGTCTCAGGGGCAGAGCGGGAGACCGCCGCGGTAAGGGAGGGACCCCCCCTGCTACCTCCCTCCTGGCAGGAGGCTGGAAAACAGGGAGATGCTTCCATGAGGTTCAGAGGAGCCTTGAGCCGGGCCTGTGGTCCCTCAGCTCATCAGGGTGGGAGGCAGGGCCAGCAAGGGCTCGCCTTGCTTGGGAAAAGTGACTGTCCTTGGGCCGGGATGTTCCGGTGTGGAAGCACGGACACAGCCTCGCAGCTCGGCCTTGGAAGCTGGAGCTGATTTGGCTATTTAAGCTTTTAAAAGAAAATCCCCTCCCAGTCCTTCCCTGGGGTGCCCAGGCTGCTTTCCCTCTGCCCCCCATGGCTTAGGGCTTTCTGTAGCCTCAGATGAAAAGCCCATGGGGATGGGTTTGTGAGTGTTTGGTGATACACAAAAGAAATTCCTCCCCGTGAGGGTGGGGAGGCCCTGGCACAGCCTGCGCAGAGAAGCTGTGGCTGCCCCATCCCTGGAAGTGTCCAAGGCCAGGTTGGAGCAGCCTGGGATAGTGGAAGGTGTCCCTGCCCATGGCAGGGGGTGGCAGTGGATGACATTTAAGGTCCCTTCCAACACAAACCATTCTGCAGTTGAGACTGAGCCTCTACCATGTCCCTGATCCACCCATCCCTCATGCTCCAAACAGCACAGACGTGTCCTGAGCGTCGCTGAGTCGAGTCTCTTCTAGGCAGTGACTCAGTGTCCATTTGCCACCTCACTGCCAGCCCAGCCCAGCCCAGCCCCTCTCCCAGGGCTCCAACTCTCACATCAGCTAATCCTCTCCTTTTGCTGTTTGACAGGTCATTTTCCTACATGGCCTTGGAGACACGGGGTGAGTATCCCTGGAGCAGGCTCTGCTGGGGACGTGTGGCTTTGCTGACGTTTGCATTTTGCCCTTTGCTGCTGCTCTGCCCGGGGCAGGGGCAGCCCGAGATCAGTGTGGGGCTTTGGGCTGGGGTCCATAACTGTTCCTGCACCGCCCTGACAGGGAATGGCAGGGAATCACAGGGAATTGAGGCCGGCAGCTGTCTGCACTTGAATATTTATGATGCCGGCAGCCTGGCAGCCCCCACCCCCCGCGGGTGGTGCTGCCTTTCAGGATTGCTGATAAGCACTGCGGCTTTTCCAGTCCTTGGGAGCGCTGGGAGCTGGGCTGTGCCTGGCCCAGGGCATCTCTGGCGTGCAAGGCCACCTAGGGAGGACAGTGTGGGGTGTGGAGGTGACAAAGGCGCATCTCCCTCTGCAGGAGATCCCCTCCCCCTTGTCCTCCCTGCCTCCAGCTCCAGGGCTTTGTGTGCTGCCCTCGCCCTGATGCAGAGGGGGATCAGCGACAGCAGGGGCTCAGTGCTGGGGCTTCACAGGGGGATCAGGCTGTTGGGGAGGGCAGGACCTGGTAAAATAACATCAGGGGAGGGGCAGGGTGGGCACAAGCCTTGGGGCAAGTGGCTCAGACAAGCCTTGAACACCCTGTGCCCTCCCTCTCTTGCAGGCACAGCTGGGCCGACGCTCTCTCCTCCATCCGCCTCCCCTACGTGAAATACATTTGCCCTCATGCGTAAGTCCTGCCTTTGCCTGGGGGTGCCCTGGGGGGGTGTCTTGGGGGGCTGTGAGACTGCCAGGGCTGTTTGTTGGGGGAGGCAGATGGTGGCCTGAGCCCTGACCTGCCCATGGGGCTGCACAGCCAGGCTGGCTCAGCTGCCGCGGCCGGTTCCTGCTGCAGGCAGAGCGGTTCCCCACAGAGCTACCAGCACAGGAGCTGCTGCTCTGAGGCTCTTTTCCTCCCCCTCCTGTCCTCTGCTTATCCCTGGTGGCTGCAGTGAAAGCCAAAGGCACTGGAGCTCCTTCTCCGTCTGCTGGTCAGGCAGGAGGGGACTCAGCAGGAAGGGAAGGACACAGTCCTGATGTGTCCCCAGTGCCAATAGCCTGTGCAGGGGACACTCACTGGGCTGGGAGAGCTCTGCTGTCCCTTTCCAATGTCCCATCTTGGCCTTGGGAGCAGCAAACAGGAGAGGGATGCAGGTGCTCTGCTGCCCACCTGGGCTGCTTGGCAGTGCCCTGGAGCCTCGAGCTCATCCGGGATCTGCTCAGGGATGGCAGGTGATCCCCAGGGTCACCTTGCAGCCCCTGGGCTGGGTCTGGTGGCCCTGATCTGCCACTTTCCCTTGGGAGTCATGTCCTGCAACTGTGGACAGGAGGGACAGTCCCCCTGTGCTCCTTGACTCTGCCTTGAGCTAAACCACCCACACTGTTTCTCCACAGGCCCCGGATCCCAGTGACCCTCAACATGAAGATGGTCATGCCCTCCTGGTCAGTGCTTGGGGGGAGCAGGGGTGGGTGGGACCCTTTTGGGGAGTGGGAGGGATGAAGAGCCAAAATCCACTGCCCTGTGGGAGTCAGGGAGGGCAAAGCACACCCAGCTCCTGCCTCCCCATACCCTGGGTGCTGGGAGAGGTTGGGGCTGACCCTGCTGCTTCTCCCAGGTTTGACCTCATGGGATTGACTCCGGACGCACCTGAGGATGAAGCTGGGATCAAGAAAGCTGCAGAAAACAGTAAGAAGCCTGGGGAAGGGGGAAGTGGTGGGCTCCTGAGTGCCTCTCCCTCACTGGGGCTGAAGCAGGTGTTTTCCTTCCACCTCTCCTTCCTCTCTGCCCTTCTGTGATCCCAGTCCACCTTCTCCCTGGGGTCTCTGCCTCTCCCTGATGTGCCAAATGTCCTGTGTGCATCTGGAAGTGTCAGGTGATGCTTTTCACCCCTTCCCCACCTTCCACTGACCCGTTTCTCCGTCTTCTTCCAGTTAAAGCAATTATTGAACATGAGATGAAGAACGGGATCCCTGCCAACCGCATCATCCTGGGGGGCTTCTCACAGGTGAGCTGGAGAACATGAGGGTTGGGACCCCAAAAGACACCTCTCAGAGGGATGTTCTGTGGTGAGGAGGTGGGTGAGTGCCCCAGGATCCCCCCCCAGCACTAACTCCATCCTCCTCTGCTCCAGGGCGGTGCCTTGTCGCTGTACACGGCTCTCACCTGCCAGCACCAGCTGGCTGGAATTGTGGCACTCAGCTGCTGGCTCCCGCTCCACAAGGCCTTCCCACAGGTATCCCGTGCTGCCGTGTCCACAGGGAGGGGCGGGGGGAATTTTCCCATCTGGACTTCTCCAGAGCGGAGTTTCCCAGCAGCTTTCCCCCACAGCCCTGTTGAGCTGCTGGGTGGTGTGTTGGGCACAGGGATGCAGCACTGCCCCCCCATCCCTGCTGGAATGCCTTCACCTGGGCACACCTCAGCATTCCCTTCTCGCGGCAGGCGGCGAACAACGGCGTGAACAAGGACATTGCCATCCTGCAGTGCCACGGGGAGATGGATCCCATGATCCCCGTCCGCTTCGGGGCCCTCACTGCCGAGAAGCTGAAATCTGTCGTCACCCCCACCAAGGTCCAGTTCAAAACCTACCCTGGCGTGATGCACAGTTCCTGTCCTCAGGTCAGTGCCGTGGGAGGGGATGGGATCCCCCCGGGAATGTCTCTGCTCTCTGTGAGCAGGGACAGGGCCCAGGGAACGGCTGGAGCTGTCCCAGGGCAGGGTTAGGTTGGGTCTCAGGAAAAGGTTCTTCCCCCAGAGGGTGGACGGGCACTGAACAGGCTCCCCAGGGCAGTGGGCACGGCCCCAAGGCTGCCAGAGCTCAAGAAGCATTTGGATGATCCTCTCAGGGACAGGGTGGGATTGTTGGGGTGTCAGTGCGGGGCCAGGAGCTGGACTGGATGATCCTTGTGAGTCCCTTCCAGCTCAACATATTCTGTGACCCTCAGGGGTTGGAATCACCTTTGGGATCTTTGGGACCATCCCCAGCACGGTGGGTCAGGGAAAACACACGGGATGTGTTTGTTCCCACCTTGCACCGGGGAAGCTGCAGAGCCCCCATGCCCAGGGCAGGGCCCACCCTTTGGGGTGTCCCCGGGGTGACGGGCCCTGCGCTCCCCGCAGGAGATGATGGCGGTGAAGGAGTTCATCGAGAAGCTGCTGCCGCGGATCTGAGCGGAGCCGCTCGGGACTGTCGCAGGGGAGGGTGCCGAGGTCACAGCCGCCCATCTCCCCCCCGTGACCCGCCTGCTGCAAACGGAAGCCATGGCCCCCCACTGCACCTCCCGCCGCACCCCCACCTCCCCCCGCCGCCTCTCACCGCGCCCTCTCGGGCCGGGGGTGCCCCGGCTGCCCCTGCTGCTCTCGGAGCCGAGGGTGGAGCGGTCGAAGGCGAGTCTTGGAGTGGCCTTTTCTCTCCTCCTCTTGCTCCAAGCGGGTTCCGTGGGGGTCACGTCCCCCGGGCCCCTGCAGTGTGTGGGCTGGCACAGGGTGGGGGAGGTGTTTCTGTTGGGTTTGGGTTTTTTGTACCAGTATTAGGGGTGGGACGTGCCCGGGTGCGGCGGGGGGAGCGGGACGGGCACAGGGCAGGGCTGGGGCACCCCTGTGGCCTAGCCCGGGCTGTGCCCTCGGGGGCTGCTCTTGGCCTTCCCTCAGGTGACTCACGGGTTTTCAATCAGAGCTCAGGAACCCGGGACTCCCCTGCAGATGCCCCCAGGCCCCGGGGCAGGCTCTGCCCTGGGCCGGTACCGCCAAAGGCTGCCCGGGGCCGGGGCAGGGTCAGCGCAGCCCCCGCACCTCCTGCACGGCCCCGCCTGTCGCACACGCACACTCCCCCCGGCCTGGGCAGCTCTGCCCTCCTCAGATAATCTCCTCCTTCCTTCTCTTCCTCCTCCTCCTCCTGTTGCTTTTACAATCTCCTCCTCGGCCCTTGGGGGTCCCAGAGGTGTCTACCCCCATTCCCCAGCCCAGCTCTGCACCCTCAGAGCCCTGAAGCTTCGTTTACAGTCACAGGCGGAGCCGCCCGGCGCCGGCCCCGTCCTTAATGTCTCTCTTGCTGCTACTTGTCCTTTCCTTTGGACTTGGGCTGGCTCGGGGAGGGAGGGGTGATGTCCCTGGACCCCAGGTTTGGCTCCTGGCGCAGCTGGAAGAAGCAGCTTTGCCCCCAAGCCATCATCTCACCAGCGTCTGAGGCCTGGGTGCTGCTGCACCCCGTCCTGTGGGCAGCGCAGGGGTCTCTGTGCTCCCTGGGGGTCTCTCTGCTCCCTGGGGCTGTGGGCTCTTGTCCCACTGTGTACAATCACCAGGGTCCCCGGGGTCCCTTGCCCATGGGTTTGTCCTCTCCTGAGTGCTGGCATCGTGCTGGGTGCGGGGCCAGGACCGTCCCCAGCAGCTCCCCGGGACAGGGCCCCGAATGTCTCCTCTGGGTGGGCTCCTGGCCCCCCCTCCCCTCCCCTCCCACAGGGCAGAGGGCAGTGGCTGTGGAGCAGCACTGCCCTCGCCTCCCCCCCGGGCTGAGCCCACACCCCCAAGGCCTGGGGCTGATCATGTATTTTAGAACCCCCCCACACCACCCCTGGCCCCAGGGCTGTCCCCACTCTCCCCTGGTCTGGGCCCAGCCTCTCACCCTGTGGAGCTTCTGCCCGGTGCCCCAGGACCAGCAGTGGGCTGGGGCCAGGGCTGGCAGCTCCCCAGGGCCAGGGGCTGCTCTGGGGGCTGGTGGGGGACTCTGGAGGGGGCTCTGCTCCAGCCGTGCCCCCCCAGCCCGGGATGCCCAAAGCAATAACCTGCTCTCCGGAGAGTTGGATCTGTGGGACCCACCCTTGGTTGGGTTCTTGGCTTGGGGTTTGGTTGGGTTTTTAATTTTTTTTCTCCCCTTTGGGAAGTCTTAAACCAGCAAAGCTGATGCTGGTGTTGGGGGGAGCCTGGCACTGCCCCTGCCCTGGGGGTCAGTCCTGGCCTGGGGGTTAGTCCTGCTGGATCTTCTGTGTTGTGTTTTAACACTGCTCTGTCCCCTCTCCCTGTGCTGGGCCAGGGTGGGGGCACAGGGGGCTGGCTGGGGTGGGAGTGCAGCTCCCTGTGGATCACTGGCTGGGGTGGGAGTGCAGCTCCCTGTGGATCACTGAGGGCTGGCTGGGGTGGGAGTGCAGCTGCCTGTGGATCACTGGCTGGGGTGGGAGTGCAGCTCCCTGTGGATCACTGGCTGGGGTGGGAGTGCAGCTCCCTGTGGATCACTGGCTGGGGTGGGAGTGCAGCTCCCCGGGGGTACCGAGGGCTGGCGATGGACAGACCGACCTGTTTGACTGTGAACTGGAACCGTGTGCGATGGGGGGACCTGGGACCATCCCTGGGGGGCCTCGTTTGGCCCCCTCCTGCAGAGCATTCCTGCTCACTCCCCACCTGGGAACCCAGGAGGGAGAATGGCTTCTCTCCATTCCTCAATACAGCTTTGGTTTGTTTTTTTGGGGTTTTTTTGTTGGTTGTTTTTTTTTTTCCTTTTTTTTTTTCCTTCTCTCGTCTTCCTTGTAAATGTTTGGGGTTTTTTGTGTGTGTGTGCGTGCGTTCCACAGAGAAACAAGGTTAAATAAATCCTGAACCTACCCCAGAGCTGAGCTGGCCTCATTCCTGGCTGGGCAGGACCCCCAACAGCACCTCTGGGAAGGGAGGGTTGGGGAGGGGAGCGGGTTAGAACGAGGCCCCAAGGTGCCATTTTTGGGGGCAGCAGCTCTGGCTGAGGGGAAGCAGAACAAAGCTGCCACTTAGAAAGTAGGAAAGTTTATTTAAAAAGAAATCAAAAGCTCAATTCATAATTTAGAAGCATAAGTTATTCATCCAGCCGACAGCAAAGGGGGCCGACTGCGTCATCCCTGCCTGACAGAGCCCTTGGAGCTGCCAGGAATAAATAGGAGCAGTATGAGAGGCTCCTGGGCAGCCTTTGGCAACGGGATTTGGGAAGCAGCTGCCACAGGGAACGTGGAAGCAAAACCAGGCACCAGTGGGGTGATAAACCAGGCCAGGCTGGCACAGCCCTGGCAGGGGCTTCTCTGGCTCAGCAGGAGCACGTGGGATGAGATTTGGTCCCCAAAACCATGCTGGGGGCAGGGAAAAGTGTGTGTGTGTGTGCAAAGCCCTTGGCCCTGGAGACGTGGGCTGGGGAAATGAGCCGTGGTGGCCTTGGAATGTGACTGGTCCCTGTGGGAATGGGGAATGGGGGTGTTCCTGGGGCTCAGCACCTTCTCCATGCCCAGGGCAGGGGCTGTGGGTACCTCCCCCGAGACCAAGAGCCAGGTGGGGCAGCAGGGAACGGGGGGCCTCCTCTGCAGTCTGGGCTCAGCAGGACTCACAGTGTCCAAGTGCTGGATGCAGCCACTTCCCAGGGCACAGGGAGGGCCCAGGAGCAGCTCCAGTGGTGGCTGCAGGGCCCAGCCAAGCACAGCCCTTGGACATTCCCATGGGGGGTTCCATGGGAGCCAAACCAAGCCCTGGCTCTTTTCTCCATTGTGGTTTTGCTCTGCGAGATGCAAAGGACTTGAGGGGGATGAGGATGAGGAAGGCTGAGGATGCTCCAGCCTTCCTGCCCCGTGCCAGAGGCAGGAGGGGGAGCTGCAGCTGCTCTCAGGACGGTGATGGCCTCGCTGGGGCCGTGGGAGGCAGGAAAGGCTGGCCTGGAGCAGCCCCCGAGCCCGGCCAGCCCTCGGCCATGGCTCAGTTCTTGCTGAAGCCCGTGGGATTCTGCAGCTGCCACCGCCACAGGTCCTCACCTGGAATGGGGGGAGGGGAGGTGAGGGTGGGCCAGGCCTGGCAGTGCCCCGTGTGCCAGGGAGGGGGTGTCCTTACACATCTTGTCCAGGCCAAAGGCAGCTTTCCAGCCCAGCTCCCGCTCGGCCAGCGCCGGGTCCGCGTAGCAGGAGGCCACGTCCCCCTCCCGCCGGGCCGTGACCTTGTACTTGATCTGCAGGGAAAGCAGCTCTGTGGGCTCTGGGGGCTCAGAGAGGGCACTGAGGGGGCAGTGCCAGGGGCTGCTGTGGCAGTGATGGCTTGGGGGGGGCGAGGGAGGTCTCTGGGAACCTGTGCCCTGCAGGTCAGACCTTACCTCCCTCCCCGAGGCTTTTTCCATGGCCTGGACCATCTGCAGGACGGAGTAGCCGGTGCCTGTGCCCAGATTGTAGATCTGGCAGGAGGATAAGGGACATGGATCAGCTGCTTTTGGAAGGAGACAAGGGCCAAACTTCGCCTTTATCTCCCTGGGAACCCCCCCCCCCCCCCAGGGCTGGCAGCCCCCAGTGTCCCCCAGGGCACCTTGCAGCCACAGTTCTCCTTGAGCTTCTTCAGAGCAGCGATGTGGCCTTTGGCCAAATCCACGACGTGGATGTAATCCCTGACTCCTGCAGGGAGGCAGAGGGTGAGGGCAGAGCCCTGTGCCCGGGGTGACCCCAGGCTGGGGGGGCTGCAGGGCAGTTCTGCTCCACCCTTTCCATGCCATACCTGTTCCATCATCTGTCTTGTAGTCGTTCCCAAACACACTCAGGAATTCCTGGCGTCCCACTGCCACCTGGCAGAGGAACAAGGAGCCCTGTCAGCCTGTGCCCCCCCCCCATATGACTCCAGGGGTCCCCAAAGGCTGCAGTGGGGCGGTACCTGCGCCACGTAGGGCATGAGGTTGTTTGGGATCCCCTGAGGATCTTCCCCGATCATCCCTGACTCGTGGGCACCGATGGGGTTGAAGTAGCGCAGGAGAACAGCGTTCCAGTCCTGGGGGGACACAGACACTGCCTGGGTGGGTGCCTGGGGGGCTGCCTGCTCACCCCTCGCTCCAGTGGGAACAGCCCTTGGCTCCCGGCCCCGCGGGGCAGCCCCTCACCCGCTCTGCTTTGCAGAGATCCTGGATCATCTCCTCGATGAAGAACTTGGATTTGCCATAGGGGTTGGTGCAGCCTCCCACCGGGTGGTTCTCGTCCAGGGGGAGGTACTTGGGGTCCCCGTAGACGGTGGCAGAGCTGCTGAACACGATGTTCCTCACGCCGTGGGCCTGCATGGTCTGGGGGGCAGGAACAGCCAGCACTGAGCCAGGAGATCCCGTGCTGGGGGGTCAGCCCTGCCCAGGCACTGCCACATCCCGGGCACGGGGAGCACTGGGAGCAGCACATGGAGCAGCACAGCCACCTCAGCCCAGGATCACGCCCTTGTTCTTCCTGTGAAACCCAGCCAAGATCCTGGTCTCTCCCATATCCCACAGCACAGGTCCCTCAGGCTTTACCCCAAGGCAGGGAGTTCTCACAGTGTTCATTTGGATGATCTCTGCCCTTTTCCACCCATTCCCCGTTTTTCCTGCAGCTCCGAAATCCCCCCTTTATGGTGGTCCCAGCCCCCCCTGCAGCCCCTCAGCACCACCCCGAGCACCCCCTCTCACCTCCAGCAGCCGGATGGTCCCGGTGAGGTTCACTCTGTAATATTCCAGAGGCTTCTGCACTGACTCCCCCACCGCCTTCAGCCCCGCAAGGTGCAGCACAGCCGAGAACTGGTGCTGCACAGGAGGGGGGGGGAACAGCAACAGGACATGGGATCTCCGGGCAGGAACCAGCCGGGATTCCCCCCCCCAGGAGCGCCATTCACCCCCCCGGGGGGGCTCCACGCCCCGCAGGAACAGGGGTTTCCTCAGCGCTGTCCTTTTCCCCCCGGTTCCCACCTCACTCCCCCCAGGAGCCACCTGGGGCGCCGCAGCTCCTGCTCTCACCTTCCTGAAGAGCTCCTGGAGCGCGGCCCCATCGGTGATATCCAGCTCCTGGAAGAGGACGGGCCGGTGCGCGATCTGCTCCACCCGCCGGAGGCTCTCGGGGAGCGCGTCCGACCCTGGGGGATGGAGGGGAGTGAGGAGCTGGGATTTCTGGAGCTCCCGGCACAGCCCGGGGAGGGATGAGGCTCCTCCGTACCTCGGATGGCGTTGTGGAAGTTGTCAATGACCACGGGGACGTATCCAGCCTCCAGCAGCTCCAGCACGCAGTGGCTGCCGATGTACCCAGCGCCGCCCGTCACCAGGATCTTCTCGGCCATGGCTCTCCCTGGGGCAGGAAAATCCCTCAGCTCCGTGTGGGGCGGCCTGGAACGGGCACAGCTGGGGCACTGTCACGTCAGCAGCGCCTCCGGCACTTCCTGCAGCTCTCCCGGGGACAGGGATGGGCTGGAGCGCGACCTGCCAGCGCGGGCACACCTCCCGGACACGGAGGGTGGGTCTGGCACTGCCACAGCCCGGGAAAAGCCCTCGTCCTTCCTGTGAGATCCCGCTCTCTCCCGTATCCCCCAGCACAGACCCCTCGGGGTTCGCCCCAGAGCACAGGTGCAGGGAGTTGGGATGAATTCGGGTGGTCTCCACAGGGGGCTCGGCTCTGCCCTTTCCCCACCCATTCCCCGGTTTTCCTGCAGCTCTGGAGTCCCCCCTTCATCGCGGTCCCAGCCGCCCTTCCCAGTGCTGGCCCCGTTCCACCCCCGCTTCCCAGGACACTGCGGGGATCTCTGGGGGACCCGGGAGCTCCCGGGAAGGAGCAGCAGCTCCTGTTCCACTCCCGGAGGGAAGGACCCGCCGCGTTACCGGGGTGTGGGACCAGCACAGGGAGAGGTTCCACCCCGAGCCCCCCAAAATGCTGGGAGGGCAGTGCCGGGGGGGAACAGCCCCTGGGGAGGGAGAATAAGGCGGATTTCAGCGCGGGGGAGGATACGGGGGTGGGACCGGGGCACGGGCAGGGCCGGGCGGGGGTGCCCGGGGGGGCTCAGGGGATCCCGGGGGGCTCCCCTGGGGTGGGACAGGGCCTTCCTAGGGGTCCCTGGGGCCGAACGTGCCCCGGGGGCTGGAATTACCCCAGGGGCTGGATCTATCCTAGAGGTCCTGGGGTATCCCAGGGGCTGGAATTACCCCAGGGGCTGGATCTATCCTAGGGGTCCTGGGGTATCCCAGGGGCTGGAATTATCTCGGGCGCCGGGGTTTTGGGCTCTCCCTGCTACAGAAAGGCACGGCCGAACGGGGCAGCACATCCGTCCTCCCGTTCCCGTTCCCGTCCCCATTCCCCTCAGTCACTCACCCTCCGCTCCCGCTCCGCCCGCGGGCGCGGCCCCTTTAAGGCCCCTCCATGGAAACGTGTCCCCGCTACGGGAGCCCGGCGCGGACAAAACACCGCGAGGGACGGCGGCGCCCGGCGGCGGGAGGAGGGAACTGCGCCCTCCCCAAAATCCCCGGTTATTGCCCGATTCCGCCCCATTTCAGCGCCGGTTATTGTTGAACGTTTATTTAATTGCCACAGTTCATTGAAGGGATGTGGAGAGACGGCGCCGCACGCAGAGAAAGGCGAACCCCACCCGAAGGAAGGACGAGGCTCCCGCCTCGCAAATAAACTGTTAAAATAAATTATTTTAAATAGATTGGGGGATGTGGGGGGTGTTCCCCGTGACCTGTGAGGAGCAGGGAGTGTTTCACACTCTCTGCCACGGCCCCAGATGATGTGGTCTTTCCACGTGGAGGAGGCACTTGGAACTGAAGCAGCAGCTTTAACTGGTTCAGTTTATTAGAAACGTGATTTGTTCAGAATGTTAAATAATGTTTCTTATCCTAGTGTTTAAAGGTATCTTACAACAGATACACTGTCCTTTGCCACAGTCCCTGTAAGACTGTCCAAGGCTGCCCCAGGACATTCAGAGGCTTTTGACTCAGGCTTAACATTTGTAGTGAGAAGGGAAGGGAAAGCCCGACCTGGAGAAGTGCTCCAGCTGGAAAAACTGTGGATTATCCCTGGCTGGTGGCCTAAGGCTCAAGGCAGGAGTCAGTGGATGCTGGTCTGACCAGAGCCCATCCACATCCTCCCTTCCCTAAGGCAAATGGTGACATCCTCAAGGTCAAATCTAATATTCTCGTTTCCCTCATTTCTTCATAAATTCTGGTGGATTATGAGTTCCCTCTCAAGTGCTGAGCCAGGAAGGAGCACTGGAGATCAGAGAGGAATTCCAGGCAGTGCCAGATCCTCGCTTTCTTCTCGATCCAGGGAGAAACTCCCCTCAGTGTCACAGTCTGCAGGATGCCTGGGACACCTTGGAGTTGGTTCTTCGGTTGAGAGCGTTGCAGATGAAGGTTCCTGTGTCCATGAGCTTCTGCAGATCCACACCCTGCATGGGGGAAGCACAGCACGGCCTTGGCACTGCTTCTGTTGGGTACAGCTGCCCAGTGACAACTGGGATCACTGGGAGAGACTACCAGGGAGCGAGGGAGCCTTTGGAGGGAACTTTAATGCAGCCTCACTGACAGCAAGGGTCAGATCCCAGGGTGTGATGTGGGAGAGAATCCCAGAGTGGTCTGGGTTGGGAGGGACCTTAAAGCTCATCTCACTCCACCTCTGCCATGGGCAGGGACACCTTCCACTATCCCAGGCTGCTCCAACCTGGCCTTGGACACTTCCAGGGATGGGGCAGCCACAGCTTCTCTGGGAAACTGTGCCAGGGCCTCCCCCCCCTCACAGGGAAGGATTTCTCCCCAATATCCCATCTAATATCCAGCATCCCTCTGTCAGTGTGAAACCATTCCTTGTGTCCTGTCCCTCCAGGGACAGACTATTTACAAGATAGTCTCTCTCCACCTTTCCTGTGGGCCCCTTCAGGAAGGCCACAATTAGGTCACCCCAAGGCTGAACAATCCCAAGAGGAGGGAATGCTCCCAGCAGAGGGGGTGGGATTGGTGTGGAAGGACAACCCCCCCCACACAGACCCAGTGTGACTCTCCCCATCCCCACCAAGCTCAGGCTCCCTGGGCCGAACCCAGAGCCCTGCTGAGGCCTGAGCAGAGCCCTGGAGCAGGAGGGGGATGCAGGGGCTGCCCCACTCACCGTGTGGATGCCCAGCCCGTTCAGCATGTACACCAGGTCCTCCGTGGCCACGTTCCCCGACGCTCCCTGGGCGTAGGGGCAGCCCCCCAGGCCGGCGACGGACGCGTCCACCACGCTCACCCCCATCTGCAGAGGAACCCACACCACAGCCAGGCGTGACTGCTCTGCCAGCACAACCTCCTGCCCCTCACAGCTTCCATTCACAAGCAAAAAAATGAACAAACCCAAAGGAAGACGCTTTATTTGTGTGGACACCCCATCCCTGGAAGGGTCCAAGGCCAGGTGGGAGCACCCTGGGCTAGTGGGAGGTGTCCCTGCCCAGGGGGAACGAGATGGGATTTAAGGTCCCTGCCAACCCAAACCACCCCATGAGTCTGTGATCCAAAGGAAGGATCCTACCTGGAGGGCCACCAGGATGTTGGCCAGGGCCTGTCCATAGGTGTCGTGGCAGTGAACAGCCAGAGCCCCCACGGGCACCTCCTTCATCACCATGCTCAGCATCTCCTTCATGCTCCCGGGGGTGCCCACGCCGATGGTGTCCCCCAGGGAGATCTCGTAGCATCCCATGGAGTACATCTTCTTGGAGACCTGTCCAAAAGCCAGGATGTGCCCTGGGAAGTACATCACCCCCTTCCCCAGAGCTGCACACAGGGATCGGTGTGTGATGTCCTGGAGCAGCCACGAGACTCTTCTGTGGGACTGAAAACCTCCAGGTGCCCAAACCTCCCTGAATTCCCCTGTGCATTTCAGCTGGACTCAGTCTCCCCTCCCTGTGGTGGCTGGAACCTTTCCCAGCCTTCCCTTTCCCAGGCTTTGGCTAAATGGTTTGACACCCCCCCAGCCCCAGTGCCCAACTCATATCCCTAAAAATGAGCCAAAACCTTTCTCAGAAATTCTGGTTGTATCTGTGTTAAACTCACCTCTGCAACTTTAGCTGCAGAAATCTTCCCTTCGTAGGGACATCCAAGGACACAGGAAACGTATCTGTGGTTAAGAAAAGCACACACCTTTCAGCTAGAAAAATGGCAAGGACATTCAGCTGGCCAAATCAGTCAGGACTTAGTGCATCTTGTGTGTCTTTATGATGGAAGAATTAGTTTCATGTTCCAAAAGTTCAGTGGCCAAATCTTACGGAATTAATTACTGAACAATTACAGAATTAACAGCTCAACAGTTACAGAATTAACTGCTCAACAATTACAGAATTAACTGCTCAACAATTACAGAATTAACTGCTCAACAATTCCTTCTTCCACGGACATGAAAAATCTGCCAAGACAAGAGCACACAGCATTCCTGGGATTGTGATCTTTGCACTTCCATGTGGAATGTCTGCCAAGAAACTGTTGTTATTCTGGATCCTTCTGACAACAGAATAACCACACGGTGGGTGAATCCAACTGGAGGAGCGTGGACTGTCCTGAGCAGAACAGGCTTTGCACCAAGGCAGCAGCTGAAACCTTGAGTGTGGTCCAAACTAAAGCTCCTCCATGCCCTGAGCTCACAGAAATCCAGGCAGAGACATCCCAAAAAATAGAAGTTGTAAAGAAATCCCACTCCTTAGTGCTGCGTGGACTGGGCTCCAAAGGGATAAACTCCAGCAGCCACGTCTCCTGCTCAATGCCAAGGTGGCTGCAGGAATTCCTTACCCCTGAGTGGGAATGCTGGCTGCAGGAATTCCTTACCCCCTGACAGGAATGTTGGCTGCCCTTGCTGCTGCCATCACCTCGCTGAACCTCTCCAGGCTCTCCTCTATGGAACAGTTGATGTTCTTCTTCGTGAACAGCTCGGACGCTGCTCCAAAGATCGACACTTCCTTGGCCCCTGCAGCCACCTGCAAACAAACACCATAAATCACAGAACCATTAGAGCTGGAAAAGACCTCTGAGAGCAGCAAGTCCAACCCTCAGCCAGTTTCTAAATCCAAGCAGTCCAACCCACTGCCAGTTTTTAAATCCCAGCTGGGTGGTCTTTCTTGCATGGGAAATGACAAGCTCAGCCATGACTCAATTCAAGTGATTTCAGGAGTTCAATTCAAGTCATTTCATGGCCAAGTGTTAATTCAAGTGTTTCAATGGCCTCTCTTGGTAGAGAAGTTTCAAACCAGCCCCATAAAACACTTCCCTTTACAGAAACTTTTCTGTTCCTGATTATTTAAACTTTAAGGCTGGACCTGATGATTTTGGAGGTCTTCTCCAACCTCAATGACTCTGTGATGTTCCATGATCTATAACTACAGTTCTCTCACTCTGTAAAAGTACTTTTTCCCCAAATACCCCAGTTCCTCCCCAAAGTTTGTTCCACAGCAGAACCACCACGACACATCCAAGTTTTTCTCCAAAAGTGCAAAGTTACAGGTGCAGCAGCAAAGCTGCAGCTGCTGGGAGCTGTCAGGAGAGCTGTGGGACACCAGAGGGGACTAAAAGCAAGACAAACACGTGGCTGTTGAGGTGCTGCCAGCCCTTACCGCTGCCTGGAATCCCTTCAGGTTGGGGGTCAGCACAGGGTAACTGATCCCAGGCACCTTAGTGATGCCCTGCATGACCTCGGTGTGATCAGCCATCTGCAAAGAAACCAGCAGAGCTCTGTAACAGCGACAACAGCCAACCTAGAAAACAACCCTTCAAATGTCTTTTTGTAATGGGAACAGAAATATTTAGGGCTGAGAGAAATGGGCCTCTGAGAGCAAACACTGCACCCTGTGAGGGATCAGAGGTCAGGCACTCAGCCAGGCTGACGTGCACGACCAGCTGTCCCTCTGCCCTTCCCCAGGGTCCAAAGGGGAAGTCTGGAATATTGCAACTGGTTCTTGCCCAGCAATGAAGGGTTTGGAGCGAGCAGAGTCACTGGGTTACTGCTGTGACACTGTAAATCCAGCTGGAACACCGACCTGAGGGACCCACTTGGGGGACACAAAGCTGGTGGCCTCTATGACCTGCAGCCCTGTCTCTGACAGCATGTTGATCAAACTGATCTTCACAGGGGTGGGCACAACGTTCTAAGAGGAAAAAGAAGAAGAAAAGAAAAGAAAAACGACCTCAAGTCATTATTTCCACAGTAAACTTTTCATTGCAAAAAAAAAAAAAAAGGCAAAAAATTAAAAAAGAAAAGATCGTTTTTCAACATAAAAAAGGCGGCATTTAAAGAAAACAAAAAAGAAGAAGAAAAAGGAAAAGAAGGAGAAGAAGAAGGAAAAGGAGAAGGAGAAGAAAAGGAAGAAGAAGAAAAAAAAGAAGAAAAAAAAAGAAAAAGAAGAAGGGAAAGCCCTGCTGTTGGGCAGAGTGGCACATTTGGAGTATGTGATTCCAGAACCCCCCAGGGAGGGGTTGAGGGGCCGGGCAGGGCTGAGGTTGAGCTGCCAGGAGCCCCCCTTGTACCTTCTCGTTCTGGAGCCCGTCACGGGGTCCCACCTCCACCACCTTCACCCGCCTCGGGTACGTCCCCGTCCCTGTGGCCGCCGCGCTCACCTGGCACAGAGGGCAGTGTCAGCAGGGACCCCGAGCCCCCCAGCCCCCTCACCCCCACCCACAACAAGATCTGAAAATACACTCTAGGTAGCTAAATCAATCAAAGGTTGTTTAAGTAAAAGTTTAAGTTGTCTTTAACCAAAGATTGATGTTGGTGTCTCGTAGCAATAAAATAGAAAACTATTTCAAAGGTTGTTTAAATAAAAGAAGTCTAAGTTATCTTTAACTAAAGATTAATGTTGATGCCTTGTAAGGATTAAATGACTGACTGTCAAGGAGGGGCTTGAGGTGTTAAAAGTGTATAAAAGCTCGAAAAATCCTTGTTTCAGTGGGGTGTTTATGAAGGAGCTATCCCGACCCTACTCCGACGGCACGGCTTAACAGCATCATACTAAATTTGATTTCTTTGAATCACCGGCCTCGATCTCCCCCATCCCGGTGCCCCCCCGGTCCCTTGGACCCCTCAATCCCGCCCGGGTGTCCCGGTCCCCCCTCACCGGCCCCGAGCGTTCCCCGGCCCCGCTGCTCCCTCGGCCCGCTCCCCCCGGCCCCTCGGTCCCCCCGTTCCCCCTCACGGGCCGCAGCGATCCCGCCCAGCGCGGGAGCAGCCGCCGCGCCGCCGCCATGTCCGACCGCGATCACGTGACCGCGCCCGCCCCCCGCACGTGACACGGGCGGTCACGTGGCCGCGCCGCCCACGTGGAGCCCGAACCGGAGCCGGGGCTCGGACCCTCCGTGTCGTTCATCCCTCATCCCCTCCATCCTCTCATCCCCTCCGTCCCCAGCCCCTACCTGTGCCCAGGCGCCGTCCCTGGGCGCTCCCGTCGTGTCGTACTGCGGCATGTTTCGCTCTGGCCCCGGCACTGCCCGGCCCCGCGCCCGCCGCGCACTTATAGGATGGGTTTATCCGGTGGCCCGGGCGCTGAGTAAACACGGCGCTGTTTGTTTTGGACGGGCCCCCGCGCTGCGACAGAGGTTACCGGCGTGATGAGGTTGAGAGGCAAAGCGGCCGTGGCTCTCTTGTCCCTTTTCGGTGTCTAACGGCGTCATCGCGGGGCCGGGTGATGCTCCCGTGAGGGACTCCTGGCAGGCGGTCAGGATGTTTGTCCATTGAGAAACAGCCCTGGGGCTCTGTTCTGGCAGCTTTTGCTTGTGCTGGGTGGGACAGTAACCAGCAGTGCCTGTTTGCAGCGTTGTGGGTCCTCCACATCCACCCGGGCTGCTCTGGTGAGGAGTTTCATCACTCAGGAAGTTCAGCCCTCTATGGAGAGGTTCAACATCCACGCTGGAAATCTGCTCTCACTCCAACAGCAGAAGATCAGCTCAGAACAGTGGCTTTTCTTCAATTCACTAAGAACAAAACCTCTTCTCCTTGTAGCTGTCCCCACAGGATATAAATAAAAGTTTGTGGATGGATTCGTATTAGATTATGGTTTTTGTGTAGATCTCTTCCAACAAGCTTCTGTTGCATTTATTTGTGATGAAAGGTGATCACAACTGTTCCAATCAACACCAAAGGAATACAAGGCAGAAGGGATTAGAGGAGAGCTTCTCTTAAGTGAAACATTATTTATTCAACAATAAATGAAAAATCCTCTTGGATTCAGTCAAAAAGAAAGGCACTGGGAGATGCTGTGCCCATCCCACAGCTGTCACAACACACCCTCGAGCTTCACGGCCCAGCCCGACTGAGGGGGGAGAGGAGATGGGAGCATGTAGGGCAGGGTGATGAGCAGCCCTTTCCCTGGGGTTTCTTCCTGCCACTTCAGAGTCCCTGCATATCCCAGCATGGTCACCTGCAGAGGAGGGCAGGGGACAATCAGCTGGAGCTCACACGGGCCCCCTTTGCACACCCCAGAGCATCTCCCATTCATCCCCACCCATCATTCACAGGGCACAGGAGGTGACACTCGGGATGTTTTGAGGCCAAACATTTGATGTTTGTTGGTTGTTTGTGTGTTTCTTTGTTACTGAGGCTTTGCCTCTGTTTGTTTAGAGCAAAGGGCACTGGAGAATTTGCGTCAGGGTGACACCTGCCATGAGCAGGTCAGTGCCCCTGAGCACGGGCTGAGGTGCAGGAACAGCCATCCCTGCCCTGGGGGAGGCTGGATATGGATTTACTTCCCCTCCCTGCATCAGCAGGACCGGAAGATTCCAGGGGAGAAGAATCTGCCTATTCCATGGCAGCTATGAGCCTGTCCTGGCAACTCCTGTCCATGTTCAGTGAACCAAGGAATAGCCCAGGATGCTGCAAGGATCTGGAGGGAGGCCAGAGCACACAACTCTCCTGCTCTCCCCAGTTCCCAGATGAAGCCAGATTGGCCCTTCCCAGCCTATAAACACCCCAAATATGCTCTCAGTGTGTGTCATCTGTTTTTCAGGTTCCTTACTTGTGTGGCTGGGCATGGAATGGGCGAGCAGAGCTTCAAAACGCTGTCCTGAGGCCAGAGCAGGAAGATGGCATAGACGACCTGTCCCTTGGAGGTGTACCTGTGGGACAGGAGTCCAGCAGGGTCAGGAGCCTCATGGCAGCACCAGGCACGAGAACACCAGCTCACCTGTCACCACACAGGGGTCACCTACTTTCCCCTCATTCCAAACCCTGTCACTTTGGACCCACCACCAGCGCTGGCTGATGAAACCCAAACAAAGTCCATGTGTGCAAATGTCATCTGTGAACGTGTCCTGGGCTCAGCGTCATCCCCACCACTGCTCTGCATTTCCACACTGAACACACTGGAGGAAACAAAAACAACTCCAGTTTGTAGAGATTTCTGGCCAGAACCACTGCCTAAAGCAGTCCTGACTTTTTTTGAAAAGAAGGGTTGTTTTTTAACAATCCAAGCAAGATGGGTGACGTCCTAATTTGTATTCTCTTCTTTCAAGCAAGATATTCCTTAGGTAACAGCCTGGGGCAGTAACTGAATGTTCCAACTGTATGATATTACCTAAACACCATCTGCACCTGATAGCAACGGTTCAGAGTGTGCCAAATTTAAGAACAAATAAGAAATAAATGTCAGCTGTGGAAGTCCCAGCCCAGATGGTGCTGAGCAGCAGAATCCTTACCAGACTGTGTCTGTGCTGTTCTCCATCTGCACTCTCCAAGGCCGGGATTCATAAATTGCCTCCCCATTGATGTCCAGCCACCTCCCAAGGGCCAGGAGTCTTTCTTGGAAGATGGGGACAATCACCCCTTCTTTGGTAGGTCCCACGTTGAGAAGGTAGTTGCCTCCCAAGCTCACAGTCTGCACCAGCTCCTGTGGCAGATAAACCAAGGTAACCTCATCTTCACCTCTGAGGACACAGAAACACCTTTTGTTTTGGTGTTTCTTTTCTCCTGCCCCATGCTGCTTCTTTCTCACAGCACTTGAGCTAATGGCTCAGTAGATTAAATGAAGGGCAGTATTTACACAGCCCAGTCTGTTAAAAGCATAATCAGCTCTGGAAATTGGTTTGATTAAAGTATGATTGCCTTCAGATCATGGAAATAATGTTACAAGTTGGAATAAAAATATCTCGCATATCTGAAAATGTGTCAATATTTCCCATGAAATATATTATTTTCCCATTATAGACCAGGTCTTATTTAGAACATCACTGTATCTAAATATGAATGATGGCACTCATCAACTGCTCCTTAACTCCAGCCTGAGTGTATGGAACACACGACAACTCCTTTGGCAAGTAGGGGGATGAAGGAAACCTCTAGTTCTCAGTTCTTCCCCCATAGCTGTTATGATTTCAGCTTCCTCACCTCAATGATACTTGCTTCATCCATGACCTCAGCGATGCTCATGTTGCTCCGGTAGCCCCAGGACAGCTTGTCAATGGAGGAGCACATCTCCCACTTGTGATCTGGCAGAGTGCCTGGCTTGTATTTGTCAGCACAGTTGTAGAACCCTCCGTGCCGGCAGGAGCAGCGGTTACACCACCGGTCGTTAACGACGACGGTGTCCTGAGGGAACACACTCAGCTCAGGGCAGAGAACGTTTTGTCTTGGATTGTTCCACCTGCAATCACCCCCCTAGGCCAGCAAAGGCATCCAAGTGAGGAGGTAAACACCTAAAATTAAAATTCCCCGTGTATTGAAAGAGAGAATCTTCCTGAGAAGGCTGAATCTGTCTCTGAGAGAGCACCTCCCTGTTCTCTCAGGCAGTGCTGCAAAGGACAGTGGAGCTTCTCACAGGAGCACTGTCGGGCCTTCTTGGTTTTTGTGGAAGAATAAAACACATTTGGCATCTGCCAGGTGGGTTTTTGGTGTTATCACACGCTTCTCTGCTGCCAGACCTCCCACACCCACACAAGGAGGGACAGCAGACACTGGTACCTTGACGGGACTGTCGTTATAGAGCCAGGCAAGGAAAGAGGTGGAATTCCAGTATGAATCTGGAGCTTCCCAGTCTCCATCCGACCAAATCAAGTCTGGTTTGTACCTAAGAGAGATAAATGTTATCTCAAAATGGCTCATTTTCTCCTGCCACAGTGTTTCCTGTATCTGACATAATTTTACTTCCCCTTCCCACTGCCTGTGTCACCAGGAGGTTTTGCTTCACTTTCTGCTTCGCACAAAGCTCTAAGGGAGGTTGTTGCACAGCTCAAGAGAGGATGCAGTTCTTCCAAAAAAACAGAATTTGGCATCCCAAAGGCAATTCTGAGGCACATTCTTGAGCTGGGACAACAGCCTTTCTGTCCATGTGCCCAAGCCTGGTATTTTTGTCAGAAAGGGGAAGCAAGGCAAGGATGTAAATCCACAGTGAAATCACTCTTCTACTCTACAAATACCAGGCAGGTTGCCCCGCTTCCAGCCACCCTGCACAAAGGCAGGATTAAAGGGAACTGGTTTTCCATGAAGAATTTGTCCCTACCTTATTCTACAGATTAGACTGTTCACAGGACAAATGTGAACCCATTTTCTAATGGTTAGTAATGAGATTTGCCTTGGCAAAAAATTAACACTCTCTTCTCTGGAAGCGGGAAGTGCTCACGGTTCTGAATTCGCTGTAGCTCTTACTTTAACACAAGATCATAAAGTTCAGGCATCATCTTCTTCATAACGAAGTTCTGGGTCTTGAAGTCATTTTTTTTGTCAGCAAGATAGAGTGGGTTAAACCACTCCATGAGGGAGTGATAGAGCCCATAGTGTAGGTTCCTGAAGGACAGAAACGGAGGGAAGAGTTAGGCTCCAGTGGGGATTAAGAACTGCTGGCATTATTATTTCATTATTTGCAAGCACTAGGTTTTTCACACTAAACTCATCATTTTCTGCTGTTTGTCAGCACAGCCAGGAGGATTCACTGCAATATTATACAAAAAAAAACCCCCAAACAACTGATTCAGCTGACAGAACAGCAGTTTGGCAGTGCCATACCTCTCCCTGAGGGCTTCTCCCAGCTCTCCTACGAGGTCTCGGTGGGGCCCTACATCCACAGAATTCCAGTTCCAGGACCTGGGCGACCCCCAGTTGGTGAAGCCTTCATGGTGCTTTGTGGTCAGGACCACGTACCTGAGGGGAAAAAGGTTTTGATCAGGATGGCAAGGGGACAGCTGAGATATTCCACAGTCACTAAAACAGCCAGGGACTGGATAACCACACTGCGAGGAGCCCTCTGCCACTACCCTTCAAATTTAGAAGCAACTACAAGAATAACAGAGGTTTTAAATGGATTTTAATGCTGGAAAAGAATGAACAATCGAGACTTGGGAAGCAGCAAGACCAGTCATCTCCTCAGCACTCTGGGCATTGACCCATCCCCTCAGGGACCCCTGCAGCCTCTTGGGGACCCCAGGCACAGTGCCCCCATCTTCTCTGGGCCTCTCCAGGGACTCAGGGACCCCCAGTCATCGGTCTCCTCTCTGCTCGGTCACCACGGACCTCCAACCCTCAGACATTCCCAGAAATGGCTCCTCTATACCCCCAGGGATGCCCGGACCCTCCCATCCCCTCAGGGACTCATGGCCATGGTACTTATTCCCTCAGAGACCCCCAGACCCTCCCCATCCCCTCAGGGACCCTCAGACCCCACCCTGTTCCCTCAGGGACCCCCTGTTCTCTCAGGGACCTCCAGATCGACCACCCATCCCCTCAGGGACCCCCTTTCCCCTCAGGGACCCTCAGACCCTCCCCAGCCCCTCAGGAACCCATGGCCAGGCACCCATTCCCTCAGGGACTCCTCCATCCCCTCAGGGACCCCCAGATCCAGCCCCTATCCCCTCAGGAACCCCTGGCCATGGCACCCATTCCCTCAGGGACCCCCTGTCCCCTCATGGACCCCCAGACCCTCCCCAGCCCCTCAGGGACCCCACCCCAGCCAGCCCCAGGTGCCGACCTGGCCCCTGCCCTCCAGAAGAGCTCTGCCCACTGCCGGGGCTGGAAGTCGTAGGCGGTAAAATGGGGGGCGAACTCGGCGTAAGAGGTGCCGGGCGGGAACCGGGTCCGCACGAAGCGCTCGTAGGCGGCATCGCGCTGGCCCTGCCAGTGCCACCAGAACCACTCGGAGCCCCAGGCGGGCACCGAGAACACCCCCCAGTGCACGAACACGCCGACCTTGGCGCGGTCGAACCAGGCCGGCAGCGGGCGCGCGTCCAGGCTGCCCCAGTCCGGGCGGTACTGTGACGGCGGGGCCGCCAGGCACGGCCCGAGCGCGGCCGCCACGCACAGCACCGCGCCCGCCGCCATGGCCCGTGACGTCACGGCCGCCGCCGTGGGGACCGGGGCAACGGCGGGACCGCGGGGCCGCGGGTTCGAGGCTGCGGTCCGCCACATTCCCGCGGGGGTGCCCGATCCAACCCTTAGCCTCGCGCAGGAACATCCCCGAGGGTCACGCCAAATGATCCTTGAGCTCTGGCAGCCTTGGTGCTGCAACCGCGTCCCCTTGGTTAGCCCCATGCCCCCTGCTCCTGTCTGTCCAGGCCGCCTGTAACTTCCCACGTTCCCCAGGTTTTGCCAGTGTCACGGAGCACTTCTCTCGTTTATTCTAAATAGCTAAACCTGCCTGTGTTAAGTCTGAGTGAACAGCCTTGTCAACTGGAGGTGTTTATGCACCAGGGAAGAAACAGAAATAAAACATGAGAAGTGGCTGTAATGTTTAATCATGTAACATCCACCAAACACTGCGTGGTTAGGTCAGCTCTCCTGGAATTTGCTGGAGGAAACGTGGTACCTGCAGGGTCCTGTCTGCCCCAGCTATGGCTGAGTCCATAAACCACAGTGAGAACATTCCAGTTTTTCATGATTGGATGCTAAAACCAACATGGTCCCAAATGCTGTGAGACACAATTGGCCAAGACTGTCTGCAAGTCCAGAGGAACCATCTGCACCTTTCCTAGGAAGAGCCAAGATGCTGCCATCCTGCTCCTGTGGGATCCAGCCAGGCATTCCCTGCCAGTGGGAGCTCATCATGACTTTGTGTTGTCTCTGTTGTTCACCTTTGCCAGGACATGAGGACTTTTTTTGTCACTGTGCTGCACATACACAACCCCCAGAGTCTGGTATAAATAGATGCACCTCTGCCTCATGTGCTCTCAGCACTCTGCTGATGGTGCTGGCACAGCTCTGCCTGTACCCAGTGAAGTGATTTAGGGAGATTATGTGATCCCTGGGGATTTCTGGAGGACTTGAAGGTCTGTGGAGGGTTTTACTTGATGTTACCTCTGTGTTAAGGAGTGTAAGGAAGACACCACTGAATGTGATAAAAACACATTGGGGGTTATTGGTGGACAGGCAGGGGGAATTGTCATAAAATATTAGGATCTGCTGTTCTGGGATGTGGTTTTATCCACTGTGTCGTGGCTGGCACTGGTAACTCTGCAACCTGGGGACTGGCTGCCTGTGTAAGTTATAGAATCACGGAATTATTTAGATGGGAAAAGACTTCCAAGATCACCGAGTCCAATCTTTGACCAATCCCCACCTTGTCACCCAGCCCAGAGCACTGAGTGCCACGTCCAGGGATGGGCAGCCCCTTCCACTGTTTAACCCTTCCAGTGAAGAAATTCCTCCTGATGTCCAACCTGAACCTCCCCCGGCAGGAGGTGGTAGAATCACAGAATCACAGAATATTCTGGGTTGGAAGGGATCAACAAGGATCATCAAGTCCAGCTCCTGCACAGGACACCCCAGCAATCCCACCATGTGCCTGAGGGCAAAGTCCATGCGCTTCATGTCCCAGCACTGAAGGACAATATCAGCAGGAGCTGTCTCCATGGCAGGCAGCTGATCCTCATCTCCCAGGTCCTCCACCAGAAGAGAAAAGAAACGGGAAAGTGATCCAGACTGTTTCTGCCAGCCTGAGTTCACGGGTCTCCCACGGATGCCTCCCTACGTCACGTGCGCGTCCTCGCAGATGGTCTCTACCACGGAGGACCTGTGGGTGCTCTCAACCTCCGGGCTCTCCTCAGGGGCCTTCAGCTGCCTCCTGAAGTGAGAAAACACCCTCCTCAGGGAGGAATTCAGCTCCTTGCTCCGCAGGGCGTAAATGATGGGGTTCACCATGGAGTTGAGCAGGCAGAGGGTGCTGCAGAAGGCGAACACCTTGCGCAGGCGGTCGCTCAGCCTGGAGAAGATGCTGTAGATCATGAGCCCGAGGACGGGGGACCAGCAGAGCACGAGGACAGCCAGCACCATGACCAGGGTCTTGGCCAGCCTCACGTCCATCCTCATGCGGGTGTTCTGCTTCCCGGCCTGTGCCTGGTGCTGCTCCATGTAGGCCACGTGCTGGCGGGCCCTCCACAGCACGTGGGCGTAGGCGTAGACGATGCAGCCCAGCAGGAGCAGGGTGAGGCACACCCAGCCCGACAGGTAGTTGTCGTCCACGAAGGGGAACAGCTCGGAGCAGGAGGAGTCCAGCGTGCAGCAGTTCCAGCCCAGGAGGGGCAGGGAAGCCACGGCGGCGCAGGTGGCCCAGAGCACTCCCAGGGCTATCCAGGCTCTTCTCCTCGTCATCAGGAGCTTGTACTCGGAGGGCCGGCTGATGGAGACGTAGCGGTCCAGGGCTGTGAGCAGCAGGCTGCTGAGGGAGGCGGAGAAGGAGGTGTTCACCCCTCCCAGCTGCAGCAGGAACGCCTCCTTGGAAAAACCAGTTCCGTTGAACACGTGGAAGTTCACGAAGCTGCAGACAAAGATGATGCTGGCCAGGATGTCAGCGAGGGCCAGGCTGCTGATGAAGATGTAGGAAGGCTTTTTCCTGGTCCTGGGGGAAGAGAAGATCAAGTAGAGCACCAAGGAGTTCTCGAAAACACACAGTGTCCCAAAGAGGCAGCACAGGGTGGCAATGCTTATCTTCTGTGCCTGTGTGCTGAGCACCATGAAGCACTCCATGGTGCTCCCACTGCACTTGGAGGCGTTTTCAGGTTTCTTACAGATATCCATGGTTGATAACTGGATCTAGGAGCTCACAGAGAGCCTTTCTGCTTCCTTCTGCTCTTCCTCAGATGCTCTGAAAAAGGTAGAGGGGAAGAGGACTTACACAACAGGCAATAAATTCAACCCAGACACATTCCCCCCCTTTAGAGGGAAGCAAGCAAAAGGAAAATAGCCCATGGGGACCTATTTTCAGGTCCACAGCCCAAATGCTGGAGCCAACTTCAACCCTTTCCCAGCAGAGATCCAGGCTTTGTCTGGTGATGTAGCTGAGCCCCATCTGTCACAGCCCACGGGTACCACGTCTGCACCACGTCCATTCCCGGGCCGGTTCCTCACCACAAGAGGGAAGCAGCAACACTGGGAATTGCACAGATCCTGGGCCAGTTCTTACCAGTCCTCCAGGACTCACTGCTCAGGGCACCCTGTGGCAGCAGAGTTGGGTTTTTCTCTCCACTTCTGCAGCTCAATGCATTTAACCCCTTTCATCTTCGTCACACTGAGGGGCTTGTCCTTCAGTTGTCTTCTCCCATCCTTGCTGTGGGTTACACTGGTGTTTAAACCAAGTGCACTTCCACTGAGGGCTCAGTTGTGCTGCCCCAGGTTACAGGGAACAAAGGCTACAGAGAGCAGGTGAAGAGGCAGCTCTGGGATACACTAAACCTGCCTGATTTACAGCAAGATGCTATGTTCCAAGTGCCAAGCATCTGCTGGAAAATCCCACAGAACAGGAGCCCATTCTAGAAAGCATCTCCCTGGCTTTGAGTGTCCAGGATCCTTTATCCAGGCAACGGGACCATGAGTTCCCACTGCTGGAGGAGAGCATTGACCTGACAGCATTACCTTTTCCCCAGAACAAACAAGTCACTATCTCTCCTTCCCCTCAGCTCTTTTTTGAAAGGGGAAATGTGCCAAACACGTGAGGCACAGCCAGGACTGTGACAGCCACAGCTCCCTGGGGAGCAGGGCAGGGGCTGGGCTGCTGGGCTGGGGGCTCCAGCCACCTGTAATCCACCACCTGTGGTTTCTCTGCCTGTTTTGGGAAATCCAGCAATAGCAGCAGCTGTTTGTAGAGGTGACAACAGCCAGCACTGACCAACAAACCTCCATCTACAACATCTGACACGTGTTTTATACCTGACCCCGTGACTTCCTTCCCCACTGATTTCCCTGACGCTCATCCCCGGTTCTGTTGTTTGCAGCAGCTGCAAAATACCCTCGAGCTTCTCAGTACTTGACATGCTGCCCAGGAGGTCTTGGAGGAGAGCCTGAGCCCCACACTTCACTCCTGCTGCCTGTGGGGCTGGAATATTGGCGGCTCCAGGACGTTTGGTGCGTGTTACAGGCAGAGCAGGTCTATCCTGAACTGGATTTCTTGGCATGTCAGGCTGGAGCAGTCCTGGACCTTGGCTGACATGTGGGCTCAGCCTTGCAGCAAGTCTCTCTCCTCTTACATCAGACCCTGGCATGGGGTAACAGGACTGGGGATGTTGCACTCACATCTCAGGGCTCTCGTTTCCTGCAGCTCTTCACAGGAACACGACACGGGCAGAGGGAATTACCAACTGCTGTTATTAAACCTGACAACATCCCTCCCTCCAGAGAGAGGTGGATTTTAGCAGACAGATGGACTTTTCATATCACAGGGCTCACCAGGGACCACCAGGGTAACAACTGCCTCGAGTACCCAAACCTCCCCAGCCAAACTCCAGCATCCAGACCAAGACATCCTTTAATTAAGCAGACTCCAGCATCATCCTGGCATCCCTTACCTGCAGCCAGCATTCCCAGGGCCATCATAAATCCTCTAATCTGAAGTTGTGCAATATCCAACTAACTTGCTTAGAAGCTTGGAAACTGCTGAATGCTGGGCAAGAGACTGAAGGCAGCAAAATGCCATCCCTGACATTACATTGCTTGGGGAGAGAATTTGGTTATAATGGTAAAAAACTCCTGCACTGCCTGTCCCCCTTTTTTGTTTGCTTTTTTTTTTGGACATAAAGCTGCTTTTTCATGCCCAGGGGACATTTCCCTCTCACCAGATGAGCTCCTGGATTTGTTTTTTCATGCCCCCTGCCTCCTGCACAGCTCAGCTCCTGGGAAACACTCCAGCCCGTATCTGGGGGAGAGCTGATCTGCAGCATCCTCCACAGGGCAAATCCCACATCCAGGGTGGAAAACCCCTTTCCAGGAGCAGCATCTTCACCTCCCTGGCAATTCCAGCCCCACAACCAGCCCAAGGAGCCCAGGGAGTCCCAGCTGACAACTCAGCTCAGCAATAAAGAGCAAAGTGGCTTCTCACCCTCCTTTCACTCCAGGAGCTGTGGCACAGAGGGACTGGTGCCCTGGAAGGAGCCAAGTGTGGATTCCCTGGGCTTCTGCACAGGAATAACTCTGTCTGGCACAGTGTCTCCTGCCAGCAGGATCTCCCAGGGGGGGATATTTTGCCAAAACAAAGCACCCTTGCAACGGAGAAACCCCCCAGACAGTGCCAGCACCAACAGCAGAGCCCCAGGAAACAACACCCTGAATAAATGAGGAGCCCAGTTATTAGGAACAGAATCCAGGAATGACATTTGGGAATGCAACATATTCCTGATACAGCCCCAGTGACTTTAAACTCTGCCCAGAGCAGCACAGAAACCTCCCCCTCCATTAGATCTGCTGTGAGCCCACTCACTCCAGCCTAATAACTCCACTGGCTTTGGGGGAAATTAAATTTACAAATGGAAAAGTCCTTTTCCTTCTCAGTGCATTGCTGGGATTGATTCCAGCTGTCAGATTTGCAACACTTCTCACGCAGCAGCACGATTCCTGCTTCCACTCCTGCATTTACAGAGCCATCACAGCATCCTGGTGATTAATAAGTTACATACCAGTTGCTTAGATAATGTAAAATTAAGTTTTCCTGCTGCAATCAGCCCGTGCATTGTGCCTGCAGCACTCTGAAAGTCTTGAATATTTCATGTTCAGAATTTCTGAGATGTATCGTTATGATAAAATAAAATGTCTTAAATGATCACCTGATATGATCTATGCAAAAATTGTCATTAATGCTTGGATATTTCACTTGTTGAAAAAGCAAAATACCTTCTGCTTTACAAATATTTTGGTTTATCTGTGAGTTCTTGTTCTAGTCGCAGAAGTTTTTCCATTATTTTGGAAATAGCTGTTCATCCCAGCCTGTCCCTCTGACCACATCAAATACTGGGGAGTGGAATTCCCTCTCTGCTGTAGGACCTGTCTGGCACAAATGTCACACTGAAGATTATTTGCTTCATTTCTTTCCAGAGTCCAGCTCTGCCCACGTGTGACTGCCTGGGGGGGGACAGTGTTTGAAGCCCAGGATGGGGTGGGTGCAGAGCAGCTGTGAGGGCCAGTTTGGGCACAAAACAGGGCAAAATGGAGCTGCCCTCACTCCACCAAAACCACCATGCACAGAGTCAGAGTAAACACTGAGCTCAGCATCACACTCCTCCCTGTGAGACTTTTGGAAATACCTGTGACACACAGAATCATGGAATGGTTTGGGTTGGAAGGGACCTTGAAGCTCATCCAGTCCCACCCCCTGCCATGGGCAGGGACACCTTCCACTAGCCCAGGTTGCTCCAAGCCTTGTCCAACCTGGCCTTGGACACTTCCAGGGATGGGGCAGCCACAGCTTCTCTGGGCAACCTGTGCCAGGGCCTCCCCACCCTCCCAGGGAAGGATTTCTTCCCAAAATCCTGTCTAATCCTGTCAGTGTGAAGCCATTCCCCATTGTCCCATCCCCATAGTTCCTGATGAACTGATCCAGCGTTAATATTTCCAAAAATCAGCTGTAAAGACTTACCCCACAGCCTGCTATTAAGCACTTACCTTTCATCCTCTCCTTAAGAAAGAATTCGTCCTAAACCCCAATTTCCCCCCCTTTGCCACACGCCGCAGTTCATCCCGAGCAGCACCAGGAACCTCCCTGTGCAGCGGAGCCTCCCCAGCCCGCCCCGTGTGAGAAAAAGGACCCTGCCGGATGCTGTGGGGCAGCAAAGGCAAGCCACTCACCTCCCCGCGGCTGCTCGGGGGCTTCCCATCCCTCTGGCTCCCAGGGCAGCCCGTGCAGCTGCGAGCGGCGGCTGCTTCCCTCTCCTCTCACGCACTTCTGCTTTCAGCTGGCTTTCTTCTACCACTCTGGTTTATTCCCCCGGGCTGGAAAACCATCAGTGCGAGTCCTCCCTCCGCTTTCTTGCTCTTTCTGTGAATGTGTGTCGGGTTTTCTTTCCTTCCCCACTTCCCCTCTTGGGTGTTGTGTTCTTCTGCCTGCTACTGCCACATCTCACAACCGCTCGAGCGCTCCTGGCTTGCTGAAATAATTCTCTCACTCCATCTGATTCTTCCATGTACCTGCAGCGTTTGAGGCAAGGGACAGTCAAGGGGCTCTTCTGATTTCTCTGGAGAAGTGGGAGAGGAGGGAGAGGAAAAGGCCTAGGAGGCAGACATGGAAAAGTCTGCATATACCTGGCTGTTTCAGGGCAGGTTTAAGGGCAAGCTCAGAAATCTACTGTCTTTCAGCCCCATTAGCAGCACAAACCTCACCCCTCTGTGCCCCCCAAAGTGGGGAAGGCCCTGCTTTGTGCACTCGCTCAGCTAATGCCAGAGGAATGAGGTGATTTTCTCTCTTGCAAGAGGAAGGGAAGGTCTTCAGTGGTACAATCCTGTGGTGAGGACAGACCCAGGGGCTGCTGAGCCTGCAGTCACTGCTCTACCTCCTCTTAGCCATCCTTCCTCCCATAACCACTTCCCCCCCCTTGGCTGGGCAGCAGCTGCCTGGAGCTGGGTGTGGGCAGGTTGTGCTGGTGCTGCTGGAAAGCAGGGACAGCTGCTGGGGGACAGTGTCGCTGTGTTGGTGGGTAGAGGCAAGTTTGCCCCAAATCCCAGAGGAACTGGCCACATATGGTTGTGTACAGACCATCCAAGCTGCAGTGGGGAGTGCACACAGTGCTGGGTGTGAAGCAAAGACGTGATCCTTGGCCCCTGGATGCACCTTACCCTGCTCTGCCACCCTACAGAGCCATCCCACAGCCCCATCCCAGCACCAGCAACCCGCCTCCTCCAAGTGGGAGCTCAGCCTTCCCTCCTGCTTGGATCCCAGTTCCCCCATTCTGGGATGGTTTTGAACAGCAGTTACACCTCGTGCTCTCCGAATCCTGCTTTGCCTCTTTCCCCTCTGCCGTTATTTGTGGCCCAGGGGGGTTCCCGGCAGCCGGAGCTCGGGCGGTCAGCGATGCTCGGCTGCCCTCTCCAGGGAAACCTGCAGCACTCGCGGGGCATCGGCTTGTGAAGGCTTGAGAAAAGAGGCAGAATTGGGAACCCAGCGCTTCCCCTCGGCCCCTGGCCGGGAAAAGGGGATTCCCAGCTCACCAGGGCGCTTGGACACTGCAGGGACCTGCCTGACCCTTTAGATGCTGCTCAGAGCTGGGCGGGTTTGGAAGCCCCTCTCTGGATCTCGTGTGTGGAAACCACAATAACAGTGAAAGGCCTCTCGTACTGTTGTGTAAGCGGAGCAGAAGAGGTGGGTTATCAGCTCGGTCTCAAAAAATAAGGGCTTCCATTTCAGTTCCCACGAACTGACAAATTTTCCTTTGCAGGAACAGCTACGAGACTGTAAAGAATAGGTGAGAAACAGGAAGATGCTTTATACTATTCCTGAGTACAAAAAGCAGCTCTCAGCCTCAGACTGTTCCCTGCTCTGACACACCTTCACATCCAGCAGGATTCTGTGAAATATGGACCCAAGTTTCCTCTGTCTGCAGGCAGAACTGTTGTGACACAGGAGTCTGTGTTACAGGAAAGAAACATTATTGTGGCAGCATAGTTAAAAGTTTGTATTTTGAGTCTCATTTATGGCAAAAATTGTCCTGCCAGATTGCTGACCCTCTGGCTCAGCTGGGTGACGTTACCTGAATTCAGTGTACCTGATTTTATGGCATTTAAGCCAGAAGTATATTCAGGTGTGACTGAGCTGTCACACAGACAGTGGTGCAGGGGTTTGCTGAGCTCTTTGGGGCAGTCTTGGCAGCACTTTGCACTCCTGGCCTTGGTGCCAGGAGCTGAACTGGATCCTCCCAGGGCTGAGCAGAACTGGCAAGTGGGCAGACAGCCCTGGGAAGGGATGCTTTCCTTGTGGCCCTCGCACAGGTAGCAGCCCTGGCTGCAGAGGTGTCTGGCTGTTGGGTGCCCATCTTACTGGGGTGCAGGAGGGGCTGGGGCTGTGTCTGGCGAGCTGCCAGCTCTGGTCCTGCAGGGTGTTGGGGGAAAGGGTCAAGGAAATGCTGTGCAGGCACTGGGGAAAAGGGACTGTGAGCTTGGTGTTGCTCAGTGGTGGTGTCTCTGTCTGCAGAGCAGAGGGAACACCCCGGGGCTGTGTTGGGACACAGCTCATGTGATGGGACACTCAGACACCAGCCCTGGCAGGAAGGGTGTCTGTGCCTTGTGGGAGGACTTGCTTGTATTTCTCTGACTGTTGTGTTTGCTGAAGCTGAATTTGAAAACTGGGTGGCCCAGACAGGGCAGGGAGTGGAGGCACTGCTCACCTTGATAAGGTGTGACTCAGAGCCAGGTGAGTGACTTTATATTGCACTCTTAGAGGAAATGTTCAGAAAAAATAACCCCAGACTTATTCTCTTGTCTAGCACAGCTCCTGAGAGCAAACAGGGCCTGTCCAAGGGGTCTTCCTGTGGCCCAGGAGAGCTGTTCCTGCCGCAGAAACTCCTGTGCTGCCCTGCAGGGAGGAGGTTGAGGGTGGCAATGTTTTCCCTGCTGATAGGATGTGAACCAGGCGTATTGATTTGAATGGGTTGAAGGGTCCTGCAGGGTTCTGTGACTCAGGGCTGGTGGAGTTTGAATGGGGAGCTGTTGAGACAGAAAACACACAGGGTGTGACTTGGGAGTTGTGCCTGGAGGTGCTTTTATTTATGGAGTTCAGAAGTCATGTTGTGGAGCTGATGTACCTCAGGTACTGGTGGACACTGACTTAACTCATATGTACAGCTTACATAGAAAATATCATTAAGTCTCCTGCTTTTGTTTTATTTAATGTTCTTATGAGGAGCTTTAAACAATTAAAGTATGTAATTTTATTAAATTGTTGGGGTTCTTGTTCCTCTTCTCTATTTACTCTGCAGAGATTCAAATATCCACCCAGTTCCTGTAGATCGTTGCTGTGGATTTCCTGAGCTTTATTTGACAGAGGAAAAGGAGTCCTCTGCCAGACAGAACAAAGGATATTCTAAACATGACTGTATACTCAATACTCTAGTGCAGATTTTCAAGAAAATACAAACTCAACACATTTCTCACTCGAGGATAGATTGATACCCTGCTTAATGTTTGACTCAGATGGAAATGTCAGTCTAGTTTCAAGTGTGTCATGGGGGCTCTGAGAGCTGCAAAAAGTAAACATCTTGGGCTTACTAAAAGTCACTTAGTACCGGAAACTTGTCACTGTAAAACAGCACTGGGGCAACGGTTCACTGTTAACTCAACAAATGATTCATCCGTGCTGCTGACTTCCTGCAGGATCCACCACGGGTAATTCCAGTGAAACCCTCCAGCGGGAGTTTTGGCATTCCATAAACACATGAATGTGTAGATGCTCCAGCGTGGTGAGACCCATCCCAGCCACAGCTGGAAGCGGCTCAGTTTGGGGCTAATGAAGCTCCAGGGACTTTGTCTTCACTGGAACTTCGGTTCAAAGTGCTGGTTGTGGCAGTGCCAGCACAGATGGAGCTGCTTCCCTGGGCTGGATTAACATTTGCTGTGAGAGGGAACAGAGATGCTGAGTGAAAAATAGCAGTGTCCAGGGGAAACCTTGAATTGTTGTCGCTGCAGCAGCAAAAATATGGTGGGGAGATGAGGAGGATTTGGGTAATGCAGAAACTGGCTCCCTGGGAACATGAAGAAAGTCTGTATTCGTTGCAGCAAGCCTTGGATTACATGAGGAAGCAGAATAATCCTGACAGGGCAGACACTTGCACAATAGAAAAACCACGTACGTGTTGTGAGAGGATGTAGTGGAGCTGAGGTCACTGAGTGCGTGTCCCCACGTGGCACAGCACAGTCGGGTTTGGAAGCACTGCCCTGGCTCTGGAGCTTGGTCTGTGGCAGCTGGAGGGCTGTGTGGGTATGAAGGGTGGGCACAACACGGTCCTGGAGGCAGCTAAAATACCTCAGACTACCTGTGAGTACCTGAGGGGAATGTAGTGCCACAAGCTTTGGAGCAAGAAGTCTTATGTTGAGGCCTTTGGAAAAAATAGAGGGGTTAAAAATAGTTGTTTGAAGGAGCGAAGTAGCTTCTCTTGAAGGAATCTCAGATTTTGATGATAAGGGGGACTGAACCCTGGATTCAGTCTGTGCTGTGTCTTCAGGACACGGCAGGGATTTGAGAGCTTCTGTCCCTGCCAAGGTTACCATGGCTCTGGGAATATCTCCTTTTCTTCCATTGCAAGACTGAAAACCAGCCCAAGGCTTCAACAGCTGAAGTGTAAAAAATGGGTAACTTTGCAATTTGGGCATTGTGGTGTTTGGGATATTCTGGACTGCCCGTCCTTTTGATTTAAAAAATACCCCTTTGTGTATTTTTGAACTCTGAACAACACAACTTGCTGCAGTCACCGGGTTCCCAGTGTGTTTCAGCAGAACAGTCCCTGCACAAGTACAGCACTGGTTTATCCTTGACATTTCCTGCTCCTGTCAGGCTAAATGTGTCAGCCCGACCCCGAAACCAGCTCTGAAAGACGAGATGTTTTTTGAATTCTCAAAGATAGTGAGGAAAAACTGCCAGACCTTGTGTCATCCTTGATCTGGATTGAAAAGCACACGGATGTTCTGCTCCCCGGACAAGGGAGCACGTTTGCAGCCTGTAAAATACTGTTTCTTAATCCCAGTGACATGTCCTGACTTGAAAACTGAGATGAGATTGTTTCAGCAGAAATAAACTAAAGATAGAACCAAAGCAAAAAATCTGCTGATGTGCATTATAGGAGAGTTGCTTGAGATAATCAGTGGAATTTCAAGGCTTAAGGGTTTGGTTACAACAGATATTGTTGTCTTCTATCTAAAATGAAAGCTGCTACAAGGATCTCAGCCATAACATTATGCCAAAAAATCCAAAGCAAAGGGAGGAAAACAAAGTAATTTCAGCTTGGTTTGTGCAAACATACGATAAAGAATATGAACAAAGGTCGGTGCTTGGGTATGTCAACACATCTCATGTATTTAAACATCTGATGGGGTTTTTTAATAACTGCATAACAAATACAAACTTCTTTACATTATCCTGGTAGTGCCTGAAGACCCTGGAGTGGGTCACAGCCCCGTAACACCAGGTGCTGGTCAGTAAGGAAACACTTTTGGTTTAGATGTTTTGGGGATAAAAGAGGAAAGAGTAGTTTTTTCCATTCTGTAGCTAAAAATGCAGGGTAACTCAAGGAACCCAAGGGGTCTGTCTGTACCTCAAAATAAAAAAATCTGAATGTTCATGTGTTGGTTTTAAGTACTGCTTTGATCTGGTGGTGTTGGAACTGAGTTAGTTCTTTTCCATTTTCTTTGGAAATTCCTTTTTTTTGGCCCTTAATGTGGTGTACAGTGCTCAACTGGCCCCTCAGCAGTGGGCAGGGAGCACTCTTAAACCTGCAAATTTTTAACATATATTTAATATTCATTCACCCTATAATTGTAAAGGCCAAATCTTGTGGGTTTTGGTGTAAAATTATACTTTGAGGTTAAGTAAGAGGATGTGAATATAAACATGAACTGCAGCTGCTGCCAGGGGCTTTGCTTTCCCACAGCAGCAGTTTAAACCCGCGGAAGCTTTTCCCTGTATTTTGACACGAAATAAAAAAATCCCTCTACGCTATTTTTAATACTTTAAATTTAAACATTAAATAGTTTAACTAAGCGCAGGTGTGTGGAATTGGCTCAGTGAACCCTCTGACACCAGAGCGCTGCGGGATCTCTGAGGGGCCGGATTTTACTCTTTGTTCGCTGAATCCCCTCGCACAGCCGCGGGATGTGTGTGTGTTTTTGTGCGTTTTTCCTTTTTTTTTGTGTGTGTGTGCGTGAATTATTTTACATCATTGAAGCCCCAAGCGGCAGCTGGCGCGGGCGTCCCACAACCTTTTGTTGTGCTAATTCCCGAGCGGGGCTGAGCGGAGGGGGTTGCTGGCAGTGTGTCCCGGGGCTGTGGAGTGGAACCCGGGGGCTGTGGAGGGGAGCCCGGGGACCCCCGGGCGGTACCCGGCGGACGGGTCGAGCCGGGCGGGACAAAGCCCCACAGCCGGACCCACGCTGCCCTTCGTGAGGGGATTCAAATGGCGGCCCCGCCCGCCCGCGCGCCGCGGCCGCTCTGCCCCGGCCCCGCCTAGCAACAGACGGAGCTTGGCGCCCATTGGCGGAGCGAGAGAGCGGCGCGCTCCGATTGGCTGAAGGCGCGGGGAGCAGTGAGGGGGGAGGAGGGTGAAGGTGTTAAACCGCGCAGGACGCGGCCGCCATTTTGTGAAGGAGCGAGAGGGGCAGCGCAGGGTGGAGGGAGCTTTGAGGGTGGGGGGGTTGGAGATTGACGGCGGAGCAGCAAGGGGTCGGTTCCGAGTGACCCGTGTGTGTTGTCTCTGCTTGCGGGCGAACGGAGCGGACTGAAGTCGGTAAGGGCGGAGCGGTGCGGGAAGGGCCGGGCGCGGCCGCCGCCATGTTGTGCTCCGTTGTGGGGCGGTGGAGACGGGGGGTCCCGGCTCCCCGCGGGGCTCGGGGAGAGGAGAAAGTTCCGAGGCGAAGAAGCGCCGGTTCGTGGGAGCAGCAGCAGCTGGGCTGAGACTGGTTATATTCCCTTGGTTTGAGTCCAAACAAGGCGAAAGAAATGGAGATGGGCGGCTCCTCTAGAGTTGACGGAGGGATGGGCTGGGGGCTGATGAGTTCGGAGATTTACAGGAGGTGAACAGATTGGAGTGACTCGAGATTAAAATCTTAGAGATTACAGGAAAGTACAAGCCATGGGCTAAACAGGAAGTTAGTGTAAGAGTTAATAAGGAATTACTTGGCTAACAAGGTGAAAAAAAATAGCTGACAGATGAGAAATTGAGCTCTATGATGCTTGGGGAGTACAGGGGGTGTCACGGGAAGTGTTGGGACATTTGGGGGCAGTTCCTATACTGGTCCCAGTTAGGTGGGTGCGTTCTCCAGGGGCAGTTTACAGGGAGGGGTTTCTTTGTGCTCAAGTGATCCGTTGAGCTTTCCCTAAAGTTAATCCCAAAGTATGTTGCTTTTTCCATATTAAAAAAAAAAAATATGAGGTTCTTCATTGCCTCATGAAATGCTTTTTAAGACACAGAGAGTGAGAGAGCATAATAAAAAGGCTGTTACTGGTGAAATGCAAAGTATGATGCTGAAGTTTGTATAAGGAGAGTAAGACAAATACTGCCTTGTGTTTTTGGATGGGAGGTTGTTTGCAGCATGTTGTCATTTTTAGCAAGAGACACAGCTAACTGTGAATTTGCTGCTTCCCCCTCCCAAATCGAAACAATTGTTTCCTTACTCTGACGTCAAATGTCCTTCTCTTTTCTGCAGCGGGACTTCTCCCTTGGAGCTTCTGTGCCGAGAATCCGATGTTGGGCTCGGCTCCCTGGCTGAAGACAGCACATCAGCCCATGAAAACTTCTATTCCCAGCCAAAGGAAGGAGTCCAGCACAAGGCAGCACCTGTTCTTTCAGGCTTGGAAGCAAGAAAGGGGGCAAGAGTTGGAGGGTGTGGAATCTGAGAAGACAACTGAGAGGTAAATGGGGGTGAGAGAGGGGAAATTACTGCAGGAATGTCAGCAGAAAGGTGCCAAGCACCATGTGATGGTGTCTGGCAGTTCAATTACAGTCTGTTTGGAGGTGGTTTTCAGTTCACTTTGGGTTTATCAGAGTAATTCTTGCACTTAGCAGGAAGCCTGGAGGGAGTGGCTGTATCGGTGCAAACTTTGCCCTATCTTTAGGTGTAACAAGCTTGGTTTAAATCTCTCCAGCACTCAATAGTAACACCTTTTATTACTCAAGTGGTATCCAGTAAAGAAGTAAAAACCACTACTCAGAATTGATACAAGTTTTGGTTAGACTGATTTGTGTCCCCTTGCTTAGAATCTAAACATCCTCTGAAATATCTTCTGCTTAAAAAAAATGAGTGATGAGAACTCACCCGACTTTTCTTCCTGTTTTTACAGGTGACATTTAAGTTGAAGATGGGTGGTGGAGAAAGATACAACATTCCAGTTCCCCAGTCTAGAAATACCACCAAGAACCATCAACAACTTAAAAACAGGCAGAAGAACAAAGAGCAGAACTCGCAGATGAAGACCTACATGAAGAAGGAAAGAGGACGTGGAGGCAGCTCATCCCCTGGTGCATGGCAGGCCATGCAGAAAGGGGGCAAGAGCAACGTTCCCTTCCCCAGCAATCCCAACAATCACAACCTGTTGTTCACCCCCCAGAGCAACCAGAACTATGCTGGAGCCAAGTTCAGCGAGCCACCCTCCCCAAGTGTTCTTCCTAAGCCTCCGAGCCACTGGGTACCTGTTTCTTTTAAACCTTCTGACAAAGAAATTATGACATTTCAGCTGAAAACATTACTAAAAGTCCAGGCTTGAGATGTAACTTTTCCTTATTTTTCAGAAGTGATTTAAATTGACAGGGTTTCAAATCTGAGCATTGTTATTCCTAACTCCAGCTGCACAGGTGTGTGGAGCCAGGTGTTCTTGCTGCATGTAGTTAGTCACTTGGAAGAGGGGTGGAAGTTTACATTCCCCTCATGTTTTACCTCAAAAGTTCAGTGCTGTGTTCACGTCACTGTGAAATAGGTATTTTTCTCTAAAATCAATCAAATCAAATCCTGAACAGTCACCGTTTATTGTATTTATTGTAAGAGTAAATGGGACTGTCTCCCAGAATTGGAAAATTGTGATTTGAATCGTTAGAAAACCAGCTCTTACCTAACTTAATGCAGCATGAACTGGAAAAAAAAAACTGCACTGAAAGCTTTAGTCAGGTTATTTGCTGCTTTTCAGACTGGTGTAAAATTGTGCTAAACAAACATTCTGTGGATTTGCTGAGCAGAAACCTCCCCCTGGGCACAAGGTGAAGCACAGACGATTCTCTTACCTGTACCTGGGAGCTTTGGTGGCACTCCTGGAGTGGGGGATGAGCATTTCAAGCCCGTGACTCTAATCTAGAACGTCCTGAAGGGATGGAAGAAGTCCAGGCAGATCCGTAATGCCTCTCTCCAGCTCCAGCAGTGCTTCCCGGGAATCTCCACGAGTCAGAGTGCCAACTAAAGACTTTGCATTGCCAGGTGACTGCCAAAAAACTCCCCAAAAATCCCTTGGATGCCCACTGCACTGAGGAGTTCTAAACCACATTTTTCTATCAGTTTTTATAATGATAAAAGGTGAGGTAGTTCCTTAGACTGGTCTTGAATTGGTTCCCTTCTAATAATTAACAGTAGTTTGGGGCAGGTATTCAGTGTTTTCACAGGGAAGACAGAGCCATGTAAATACATGTAAAACATTGTAGCATATGTAAATTTATGCTGGGCTTTCCTGCACAGAAGTATTTTTAGTACAAAACTGCTGAATGTAAGATGACCATGTTGAGTACGTGGCCTAGTTTAAAAAAAAATGTTATTTTGTTTAAAAAAAAAAAAAAAAAAGACATTTGTGGCTGTGCCCTTGCACTTCACATGCAGTGAATATGCACGTTGTACTTCGTTGTGAGCTCATTTTTTAAGGTTAAATCAGTGCAAAAGAGGCTTATTTAGATTTTTTAAATAAAATAAAAAAAAACTTAAAAAAAAATGGAGCTGATGAAGTTTCAGCTCCTCCTGTTGAGAATGTGGAGGAGAGGTGTGTGTTCAGTGATGAAAAAACACTGATGTGTTCCAAATCAAGCGTTCGGTAAGAAATGCAAATGCCTGGGTTTGGGTGCTTGATAAACCGAAGAATTGTAACCATTTTGTGTTTTGGAAATGCATCGATGCTCTGCAAGACATCAATTTCTCCCAGTATTTGCTCAAATCCTTCAGCAACAGCTCCTGTGCTGTCACATTCCAGCTGATCCTGCAGCAGGAACAGCTGAACTGTGAGAACAGGATCATCCAGGGTTCTTTCAAAATACAGGAATTACCAAAAAAAAAGTGCTTTAATTTGAAAGGGACTTTTGCAGATTGTGAAATGTTCTGAGGTGTCTTTCTGTACATTCCAAACACAGTGGCAGCTGAATGTTTACAAATTATTGCTCCCAATCAGATGGAATTGGCAGTCTCTAAACCTGTGTTGTGACCTGGACCATCACCAGAGTCTGAGCTGTATCCCAGTTAATTATCTGTTCTTCATTTCAAATTGTCAATTACCGATGGTGTTTGTACAAATTGGAAACAAAAAAATTTAAATAAACTTTTTTTTTTTACCCCCTAAAAGCATCTATTTGTTTTCAGATGGAAATGGGAAAGTGGGATGACATCATTTTGGCAGCTCCCTTCACAGAGAAGGTTTAACTGCAGCCTTTTCCTTTATGCCCTTCCAGAGGTTTGGGAACATAGGGCTTGAAAATTAACACTAATTAACATTCCTCACAGAACCAGAACCTGGCGACACTGGGGCTCCATCTCCCACAGACTAATTAATTAAGTCAGAAGGTGCTCTCAAGTTATAGTCAAAACTTGTACATTTTATTCCCAATTCACAGGGTTATTTGCACAGATGGAACACAAAACTCAAGAAGAAAGGATGTGGATGAATAAAACATCAGCATCTTTGATCAAACACACTACAGGGTACAGAGTCTTCCCTTCCTACAATAGTCTCATCAGCAAGAGCATCTTTAGACAAATATTATAGCAATGGACTACAGACTTTTTAAGCAAGTTACAAGATAAATGGAGAAAACCAGCAATTCTCAATGGGTGATTATGTCCTAAAAATGTGTCAATTTATCCCTTTGTATTTCAGAATGTTGGTCTGCACCATCCCTGGCAAAGCCAGCAGCAGCTCCACTGCCCTGCTCCGAGCGCGCTCCGGGCTGTGCCCCCAGACTGGACAGGCAGGAAAAAAGCTCTGCCCGAGCAGAGAGCTCAAAATAACATTGAAACGGAAAAATTCCACTTCCAATAAAACCATGATACTGTACATTAAACATCTTGAAAAGACATAGAAAGGATAACATTGAGCTTTCAGAGACCAGTCTATCAGAGTCCCTAATTAAACACCCAGCTACTTAACCACTAAATTGAAGAGTTTTAATTACCAGTTGGGTGCATGGACTTTAGGTGAAAAAGAAGTTCCAATAGAGCCTTCTATGACTGCTGCCACCCATCGATTTGCTGCAGATACTTTAGAGCACAGCCATTATTTCAGCAGAATATTATTTTTTTTTTTACACACTACTTCAATTCTACAAATTTCGCAGGAATGACAAAAATCTAGTTTACCACAGGAAAAAAAAACGCAATTCCCACCGTTCTTGAGACTCCAAAAGAAAGATGCCTAGACATGATCTTTTGTAGCCTGCAATGTTCTTGCATTCCAGCTGTGCATAACCTGCAGGAAGCTTGCACAAGACAGGCTCCTGCTTTTTTTAGGGCAGGACTAGGATACCTGCATCAAGGAAGGGAGATGTTATCTAGATGGGCTGTGGCTTGACTTGCATGAATGCATAAACATTCCCTGCCCTTTTGGCCACATCCTGCTAACTCGTCCCCAACTGAAAGGCCCACAGAACAGCTTCTTCACAATTTTTCCATGGGAGCAAGAACTAGGACAACATCTTTATTCATGCACTCTTGAAACATCGTGGGTTTGTGTTCGGCTTTTCTGGCTTGTTCATATACACAAGTCAAGTCAAAGTTTAGTCCTACCTCTGGGAGAGAAAGAAAGAACCATCAGAACTGGCAGACACTACATTATACTTGCAATGAACTGGATTTTCAAAACAAAAAAAAAAAAAAAATTAAACTGTGCTATACATAAATGTTGAGGCACACAATATAAGGACATGCTGACACAATAGTAAAGGAATAGTTACTGTTATTCTGCAGTCTCAAATCACTCAGCCTGGGCTCGGAGATGTTCTCCGCCCTCCTCCCACTGATCCAGCTCTAATCCCAGCTGGACTAAGGTAGAGCATGAACGACCTTGCAGGCCCCTGACAGAAACAAACCCTGCTTTCCCCACCACAGTCATGAAGACCCCTTTTAAGCAGGATTTAGTCATGAAGACCACACAGATGAAGCTGAAAAGGGTGGGGGGTTCTGCTGGTAGAAGCAGAAAGCTGCAGGATAATTCACAGCTCAGCTTACACAGTGTAAGAGTGTAACAAACTAATTAAGTTTTTTTCTTTGAGTGGTAGAACCTCCTCCAGTGCCAGGAGGCAGCTCCATCTCTGAATGTCACCAGCAAAGCTTTGTCACCTCCCACAGAACCACTGCTGGTGCCAGTTTTGATATGGCACCTCTAAATTGATAAGGTGACACTATAAATTTGATTCTATTAGCACCTTCAGTTGTAGCTTTTATGTAGTTCATAACCCGGCTAATAAAATCTGAATTATAACCATAGGACAAGTTCATCCAGCAATAATGAAAGTTAATGGTAAATAAAATTCAATATATTAGACTAAAACTTATGCTTATCATTCTCATTTTGTCTCGTACCCCTTTAAAACTGTGAAAAGACATTTATTCAGATATTAAATGATAAATTCCTGCCTTTACTGAAATACCATAGGAAGGATTTTACTCCATAAGGGGTGCATAGCTCTATTCCTAACCATGCTTTGGAGTCAAATTCTAAAGCTACAATAATTCCAGTGGATCAGTATTTCCTTCATTTTTTTATTACAGCATGTTTGCTAAATTTACAGCAAGCAGAAAATAAGCTGGGTCTGTAGTTATTTTGATCAAAACATCGATGTTTTAAAGGTAGTACACAATATTTGTTAAAAAGAACATATAAAAATACCTTTTTAGAAGCCTCTATAAGAAAGGAAATACAAAGTTTAATCCCACAACTTTCCTCTGCTAGAGCTGCACGCTACTGCTACAGTTTTAAATAGACTTTTTGCTGTTTTTTTAAACTATACATCCAGGAAAGTCTACAAAATTAAAGGAACGTGCATATAAATGATTGCATAGCAGAACATGAACATTAACTGCAAACAGTAAAGAAAAAGTTAGAAACACTACCAAACGTACAAAGATTCTACGATCAAACCCCTAAAGCACGTTCCAACACTCCAAAGCCATCTGCACTTCTTTAAAGGCCCTGCTGAAACACTAAAGCCAAACCCTAAAACATTTCTCTAAAAAGGAACTTTTGGAAATCAATGTCTTTATATGCTACGACATCAGACAGCGAGGAACACTAAATGTTTGATGCTGGCTTTTGAAAGTAAATAGAAATAAAAAACAACCAACACCAAAAGCCATTTCCATAACAAAGGATCTTGCCTTCTAGAGAAATACTGGTGAGATTACACACTGGGTTTGTTATTTTTCACATTCATTTTTCTAAAGATACTGTATTAGTGATAAACTACATAGCTAGAGATGCAGCTCTTGTTCATATCCAACTCCAAACGTTTGTTCTGAAGTAAACCAAAATCTTGTAACCAAACCACTATCAATTCTGAGGAAGGAGTGATTCAGACTTGCTTGACCAACTGCTTTTTGCTGTGTAAAAGCAAGCCTGGTTACCCAGGAAGAGAGATGGCTACGGTTTGATACCTATGAATACACCAACTAACCACAGGAGTCATTGGCATAAAAGTTTAGTTCTTATATACTGTACACACACAACTCGAAACAATCTACTTGTATCTAACAGCAGGAAAACTAAGCAATTTTATGGTTAACTGCTCACTAAAATTTAGAATAGATACAAAAACTGCATAAAATGTACATACAACCTAATATTCAGTTGCTCTGCTGAAATCTGAATTTGATTTTCCATTTCCAGGTGGGTTTTTCTCCCCCCTCTCACACCTTTAGTAGCAGCCGGGCCAAAGGCAGTGAAGCCTCTGTCCCGACCCGTCACGACACTGCACAGCCCAACTCTCTCCCCGTGTTGTACATGCAGTGTCAGTACCATCTCTCCAGGGTTAAAGAGAAATCTCCAAAATATCTCTCCAAAGGGCTCCAATTACCACCCTACTGGTGCTGGTGGTGGGCACGGAGAACACCGAAACCTGCCCCGGAGCCACGGGACCAAACTGCCAGGCTGATTGCCCAGCAGCCAGTGTTGCACTACAGCTGTCCAGTTTTCTGTTCTCTCACAAAGTTTAGCGTCAAAAGAACCAGTTAAACAGCTGGTTTAACTGCTCAGCACAAACTGGTACCAATTTCTCTATGGGTGTGACATTTGTAAAAGGACAATGTTGCAAGTTACGATCGATCGACTCATCACCAATATCTAAGCATTAAAAATGCAAATCTTTACAAAAATATACATAGAGACACCACAACCAAATCAGTAGCTGCCCATGACATGTAACCAAGTGGACATTCTCTCTCCCTCTCTCTCTGTCTCTCTCTCTCTCTGTGGCTTCTCAACACTGTTTTAATTTTAACCATTGTGGGCTACAGGGAAAACTGACAAAGAAAATATTTTTTAGCACTGTTGCAACATCATATTCCTGATAATTTAAGTAAACTGAACTGTGTGTAAATGAATCTTACATGCCTAAACCAACATGGAAACACTGTTAGTGGCCACTGGACTTGGGACTAGTCCAAGACCTCGATCTGGATTTTGACCTAGATCTAGAATGTGATCTTGACTGTGATTTGGATCTAGCTGGTTCTTTTTTTCTCGACTCCTTCTCATATCTTGAGCTGGACTTATAGTGTGTTTTAGAATCTGTTTTAGAGGTGCCTCTAGATTTGGTGTGAGATGCAGACCTAGACCGTGATTTAGCCTTCATTTCTTTCTTGGGCTGTGACTTGGATCGTGATCTTGAATTGGACTTAGATCTTGAAAAAGATCGATTGCGGTGTTTGAACCTATCAGAATAAAGGGGAGAGAGGAGATTTGAATGTAAAAACACTATTCTTACACATCTAGTACATCAAAAATTGTTTTACCGTTTTTGCAGGAGAAACTTTTTTTTTTTTTTTTAAACCTATAGTTAAAGGAATACAGTGATCTAGCTTTCAATTCAAAGGGTGTAAAAAGTGTTTTACCTATCATTGTCCGAATGGCTTCTGCTACGACGAGGTCTTCCCGTAGGTCTACTGCTAAAAAGGTACATCAGAAAAAGTAAACGGTGACAAATACCTATGCAGACACACAAATGCTTCATAAATTAATTTTCAAGCTGTGCATTTTTAAATTATTCTCCAGTGAAGCACAGAGCCATTTCATTCACTGTCTCTGATCTGATGCAGCATGCAAGATATGCAACTCCCACAGGTTACTCCCACGACAGAAAAGGATTATTCACAATTTTATAACGATTAAACAGTCAATGTGGTGTTTCTCCTCCAGCAGGCTGCTGTGCAGCTGAGGCCAAACACACACTACACACTTACTTTCTGGGACTATAGGATCTTCTATAGCTGTAATCAAAGGAACGACTCCTCGACCGTCTCCTCTCGTAACTGCGACTCCGGGATCGCCTGTATCTGTCATAGTCATCGTAACGAGAGGAACTGTACAGGTTTCTCCCTTCCTTGGCTTTCATTTGATTTGGTGCTGTAAAAAATAGCAATACATAAGTTGAAAAAGATGCCCTACTTTCCCCCTTAGTGACTAATCCATATATCTGGTGTTTAGCAAACGCTCGTTCGTGATTCTATCAGAGATGTTTAGGAAAGGACACGAGAGGCCACTTTCTGCTGCTTTAACCACTGGACAAAAATTAATGCAGCCTCGTGGGCATTATAAATCTAGGAAAAAAACCAAACAAAAAACCCCTCAAAAACAGTAAGGAAGGACTAATGCTCCATAAAACCAGAACACAGAACTGGCAGAGGTGATTTCAGGCCAGCTGGAAACTGGTATGTCAGGTCAAACCCATGACCGAGACATTCTAACATTCCTGAATTTACCCAATGAGTGAAAGCTAACAGGGAATTAATTAAACACTCATTTTCCTGATTACACAGCACCAGGCATCACACCTGATCCACAGCTTTCTTTAATGATTAAAAGCCAGCTAATATGGAGCATCAGTGGATGCCACACAAAGAGAAGTTTGATTCCAAAAGGACCCCCCAGTAAAACAATGCACATTCAATCTGTAGCTTAGTTATTAAAGTAATTAAGAATGAATGAACTTATTAGTGTTCCATTGTATTTCCTCTAAACAGCACAGCTCTCTTTTCTTTGTATCAAATCCCACTCTCATTCAAACCCAAAGACCATGCTCTAAGTATTTTAAACATCCCACACTGTAACAACCACTGTACTAAATGCCTTTAATTATTATGCTTAAGTGCTGCTGCTTAAAACACTAAGGGAGATTTAGTTAATGTTGTTCAGAAGCTTATTAGAAATCCCAGTGTTTATACACAGGACAGAAACTTGTCCTTTAGAGTGTAAAATTTCCATTGACTTCAATAAAAGTTAATTGTGTGTATTTGAGGGAAAACTGGACAGTCAGGTTGTTTCTCTGAGAGCTGTAACTAAAGATCTTTAAGGTACTTTTATTCCCAAGCAGCACACAAGTATTACAGCCCTGGTTTAGATCAGCAGGTTTGTGCCAGGTTTACCAAGAGCATGTTTTGGTTTTATATAATACCTGTACCTCCCTGCAAATTAAGACTATGTACAGAAAAAACAGATTTAGAAGACCTCAGTTTCTGTTCAGAAAAGCAGGATTCTGTTCCCTGTTGAACTGAGATACCTTGAAATTTACTTTTATCCTGAAACCAAATGGAAATGAACACGTTACCTGAATCCTGGGAATAACAGAGAACTGCACAGAATGGTCCTAAGAATGACTGTGGCAAGTGACTGTTGCACTTAGTTATCTGTTTATAACTAAAACGAGTCATTAATAGTTACTGGATAAAAAGCAAAACATCCACATGCTATTTATATACAAGTCAGAACATATCAGAACAACCAGTAACACATGGAATGCTGTCTGGTGCTAAAATGAAGGGTAAAATCACAGTGTGATGAAACACACACAAGGCACTTACTCTTCCGGTCCCCCTGTGCAAACTGGATTTCTATTTGCCTTCCACAAATCCACTTTCGATCCAAATTATGGAGAGCATCCTCTGCATCACGGACATCTTCGAATGTGGGGAGTGTTAAGGTACTTGGGAATTTGAGCAGTTTACACATTTGGTATTTAAAACAAAAATAAAAGTCAGTTATTTTCTAATTTTACAGGCGGCTTTTTTTCAAGTTCTTTTGTCATGCTACACTAGGCACTAGTGAATTATTTTTTTTAATTAACCACCAGCTGAGAACTCCTGTAATAAAATTAAACTCTCATAATATGACCAGAACTCATCCATCAGCAAGCAGTTGCTATGTGATACTCTAACTTTTCTCTTCTCCCACTTGTACTTATGCAAAGAAAATAAAGGTATCCTTTTCCAAATACACTTATTAATGGTCATTTAGTTCTCTCCACTGCACTGAGTTTATTAAAATTAAACCCTATTCCTAAATTACGTTGGACGTACCAACAGTAAATATCAACGTTAGAACTGGGATAAAGCTTTACCAAAGTGGTTTTAAATTGCTGTGTGTACAGACCTTGCCCAGGCTGAGGTAAGAGCAGACCCTGCCAGCCCTGCACTGTGTCAGGGCCAACGTGCAGGGTCACACACTCATTCTCATGCTGCAATTCGTGCACCTGCTCCAGCTACGGGACCCAAAACAACGAGTTCCCTTCTCCTCGAGGCAACTCAGTTCTCAGCAGCATCAGCTCTGCAGAAGATCAACTGCCCTGCTGTAGCATCTCCCTCGATAAACCCCATTTCATTCAGACCACAGTTACAGGAGCACTCACAAGAGAAATATTACAGGTTTTGTCAATGGACTAAACCAGAATAATTCATCAAATCACTGCTTACATGACAGACAGAAGAAAAACTGTTATTCTGTAGGATACATCAGGTATGACTCCTTTAATCTTGGCCACCATTCAACTTCATCTTGACCTTTAACTCTTTAAGTGCTTGTCAGAAGGACTTGTCATGAGATGCTTGGCCAAAAATGACAGATGGCTTTATCTTTTACTTTGAAAAACAACCTTTTCCCCCTTTTGTAGATAAAGCGAAGCTTTGTCTCCCATTATGGCTTGTCCTTCTTCCAGCTTTTCTTTATTTTTTCTTTTCCCAAACTCTCCCTTCTCTTCAAGCCTGATCCTTAAGAGGTCTTTGGCTTGTCTACTTGCCTTAATTGTTGAACTCTACTCTAAAGGTTCTTTCATGCTTTCTCTTTGGGGTCGCCATTACTGTACAGCTTTACATTCTGAGGCAACAACAGAGGACAGCAAATTAGGGGACAATATTAAAGAGAGAAGTTCACCTAAGTTTTTATACAATCTGATTTTGATCAAGTGATTCCAGTTTCCATTTGTTAAATTAACAATATATTATATTGGAATACCAGCCACATTTTGCTAAGCACAACTTTACTTACACACCAGTGATAATTAAAACGTGGCAGACAATTTTGAGTCAGTGATAAATTTGCATTTAAATCATATAATATTAATTTCAGTGACATAAGCAAGCTTTTATATTACTGGACTTGATTTAAGTTTTGCAAAAAAGGCAAAGAACAATTGAGAGAAGTTAATCTTCAAAAATAACGAAACACCACGACATAAGTAAGACACTTATTAGATACAACACAAAAGTAAACTGCTTTTTCATTTAGATTGGTTACCTCTTACACAAACTTGAATTTCAAACTTCAACACCCCTCACTAATGAGCCATCTGAAGAAAGGATATTGAACATAAGCAAATCCTCTGGGACGGCGAGTGTAGAAGTCAAGTGGAACGTAAACATCAACTATAGGCCCATAACGACCAAACTCACGGCGCAAATCTTCAGACCTGGAACATCACAAACAGCTTATATGGTTTTTTTCACTGTTTAAAGTGTTACGAAACATCCACCAAATTTAAAAAAAATAAAAATAAAAACCTACAATCAGTAAGACCAACTCTGGTTTTTGGAAGCAGCTGGGAGAGGAGGAAAGTAGCAAAACATTGTTTGAGCAATTCAGCGTTGGGGGAACACTGGGATTCTCTGAATCACTCCGGACTTGGGATGCTCAGGATATACCCTGGCAGTTGGAAACAGCCTTCAGCATAACTCAAAGAAGTATCAACTGAGGAGTGATGCACATCAGTTAATTCAAAGCAGGAGGTACCAGCAAAGGTGGGCAGAAAGCGGGGGAAAAAAGGACTGTTAAGAATTATTATTATTATTATTCAAGTACCTCACAGCTCAACAGTCATTTTGCAACACCCAAACATCAATTATAAGATCCAAACAAACATTACAAGAATGAACCAGTCACCCAAACTCATTTGCATAGAATAATCAATACTTACAACCACATCAAACAGAACAGATCTCGAGTGAGCAACTACTCATGCCCTCAGGACAGTTTTTCCAAGGAATTGGCTTTAGAGATCTGGGACAAAACCGTCCAAGTGCAACTATCCCTGGAACAACCACTCTGTCCTCAACAGAGGTTTCTTAATCACATCAGCTTCTTTACATGTATTTTTGTGACATATGAGGACAAAAACCTGTATGAGAAAGACTAATATAATACCATATTTAGAGGGTATAGTGAGTTACTACTGTTTTTTTAGTATTTTTACACTTCTCTTTCTCATCAGTTGCGAAACAAATCTCCACACAGTCAGAGCTGGCAGAAGGGAACCACAACAACCAGCACTGAGACCTCACAATGAAACCATCTCCAGGAACACTGAGCTACCTAATCACAAGCTTATGGTGAAGCCTCAACAGGATCCACATAATTTTAAAGAATTTGGAAGTAATCGTCCTCCTCATCTGTTCTTACAGTAAATTAAACGACTGGAAAGAGAAAATTCATGCAAAAAAAAAAAAAAATTATTTTGAAGCTATTTACACTTTTGATCACAAGGTTCCTAATTCATTCCATTCCACCGTGCCCACGCTGCTGTTATTTGCTGAGCAACTTTGATACAAGTCGTCCAGGCAGAGAGTTGGAAAAGCTGCATTTTGTAGAATTATATCTCGCAAGGGACTTCTATAAAAATTCTACAAAAAATCAACAACACACGAGTGCTCTGACACGGGCACTCCGCACCAAAATGCTCTATAAATGTCCCACAACTGACAACACTAAAGAAACACGATAAACTGCAAAAGAGGAATGGAGAAAATAGCAGCTTACTGAAAACACCTAAATAAGAACCCGTGTGATGCGCACTTCGAGATTATTTTAATTCCCTGTGAGGAGTTCTCTCACTGCACGTTCTTAGTCCTCACGGGGTCTCGCTACAACGCGGTTATAACGGAGAACAAGCGCCGCTTCCCCCGCTCCGTCCTGAGCATGTAACGCAGGAACATTCCACCTGAACCGGCTGCGGTTCCCGCACTAACGGAACCGGCCACGCCAGGCATTTTGGGGCATAAACGCGCTGTTTTCTCACAATCTAACTACAACGCTGCTTTTTCAAGAAGAGCATTCCCAGCTTCAGCGGGGCAACATCCCGCCTGGAATCTCCCGCTCAGCGGCGGGTGCGGGAGTCTCCACTTTCTCGCGGCCCAGCTTTGTTCTGGAAGGCGCTGTTTGGGAAAACGGGATCCTCGTGGAGAAGGCGGGGAACGGGCAGCACCGCAAGGAGCGCAGCGAAATGGACGGCAGGGAGAGAGGAGGGAGGGAGACAGGAATGCGGGGGGAGAGAGAGAGCGGGCCGGGCTCGCCGCGGGGGGACCCCTGCGCGCGCGGCCTAGCGAGCCCGCCAAAGCCTGCGCGAGCCCCCGCTCCGCCCCCACTCACCGGGTGTCGTCGGCCACGTTCCGCACGAAGAGCGAGGTGTTGGGGGGCCGCAGGTAGCGGGACATGTCGGCGTCGGCGGTGAGGGGGAGGAAGGAAGGAAGGAGGGAAGGAGGGAGGGCGGCGCGGCCCGGGCGCGGCGGGAGCGGCTGAGGCGACCTGAGGGGAGCTGCACCGCCCGCCCGCCCGCGCGCCGCCTCTCGCGAGACTTCCCGCGCGCGCGGGGGCTTCCGGCGAGAGCGGAGCGCGGCGCCAAAACCTGCCCCCTCTCCCTCGGTGGGGGCCGCTCCGCGCATGCGCCGAACTCGATCTCCCCCTTCGCCACGAGCGGGAGCGCGCGGTCCCGCGCCTCGGCGCGCGCTGCGCGTGCGCAGTACGTTCCCCGCGCGCCGGGCCACGAGCGCTCGGTTTTCCCGCCGAAAAGGAGGAGAGGTGGGGGTGAGGGCAAGATGGCGGCGGAGCCCACCCGTGAGGGGAGAGGGGGCTCCCGCCTCACGCAGCTGCCTCAGGGCGCCATGGCCCCCTCCTGTGCGCTCATGTGTACTCCTGTGTGCTCCCTGGTGCTCCTGTAATATATGTACTCCTCTGTATACTCCTGTACACCCCTGCACAGCAAACTGAGACTGTGTACTCCAGTGGACTTCTGTGCACTCATGTGTGCTCCTGTAATATGTCCTCCTGTGTACTCCTGCACCACAAACCACAAGCGCTCTTCCCTCACTCTTGAGCCACCTGAGCTCCCCTTGAGCCACTTCCTGAGGCACAAAGAATTGCAGTTCTCTGGCCCCTGTTACCCCCAGTGAGCCCCAGGAGTTTTTACTGTACTGTTGCAAAATGTAGGAGAAATTCTTTGCGAGGAGAGTCATCAGACATTGCAATGGGCTGCCCATCTAGATAGAGGATTCACCATCCCTCGACTTGTTTAAGAGGCTGGATGTGGCACTCAGAGCCATGGTCTAGTAGGTAAGGTGGTGTTAGGTCAGAGGTTGGACTCCACGATCTCAGAGGTCTTTTCCAACCTAGTTAATTCTGTGATTCTGTAATATGTAAAAATTTTTTTAGAAAAGGATGTTCTTTTATGTTTGATCTTCGTATACTTTCATGCCTAATCAGCAAAAAGGGAGATTTAATCTGAAACAGAGCAGCTAACAAGCTCCATGTGTCAAAAAAGCAAATTACTTGTTGGTAGAATTGCCTTGTTAAGGTTTAGGGCTGGACATACTTCAATGATCTCAGACTTAGGGGGAGGTTAACAGAGCTTGGCGAGAAGGATTTACCACTGATAGTGGACACAAGGAATGCTGAATTTATGGGCCACAAGGACATCTGGCAGAACTCCCAAGATAAGGAAGAAACTAATAAAGACAGCAACTGTGCTGAAATCAGATATTATTTCTTACCACCCTCGTGTGACTCACCATATACAGGAGAAGAAATGGCAGATCTGTGACCAAACTGTCATAGGATTTGATGAAGGGTTCAATGAACTGTGTTTGCATTTCATGTGAGGGATTTTCAGCAAACTGCTGCTGGGACTGAAAGACTTGGAGTTGTTGCAGCCCTGATGTCTGCCACTAGTGGATTTTCACTTTTTTTCTTTAATATTCATGAATGAAAACTGGTGGGTGGACACTGCTGTTCATATCCTGGCAATCTCACATTCCGAATTGCACGGGTTTTACAGTTTTTGAATGACAAATGCAGTTCAATCACACACACAGGAGATGTGTGTCAGCTATATACACAACTCTTCCAAAAAAAAAAAAGAGGAGTTCATGGTGGTTATACACTCAGTGGTCTGTTCAGGACTCTGCAGAAAAGAGATGGGGGTCTCTGAATTTTTAGTAGATTAAAATTAAAATGGCTTAATATCAGTTAAAGTTCTAAACAGGATTAGTGTTTTTAGTGTGTAGTATCTACAATCTATAACTTGATAAACCACTTTTGTGTTCCAGTTGTCACTGTTTGAGGTTGAATAGATGTGAGTTTGCCAGGCAGATTGTGTCAAGTGTGCTGGGAATACTTAGGTAGGTACTGAACCAAAATAACCCTTCATGTTTCTTTTCAAAACAAACACACATATACACATTTTGCTTTAATGTCATCAAAGCAAATCCCTGTTGTACTGTAACAAGCTTTAAATGAGTAATGAATGATCTCTGCATTGGTTTAGAGATCAACCCGAAGTGTCTCGTATTTTCCATCCTCCATTTACAGATACAGCATTTGATCAGTGTTCTGTGAAGTTACTGTTGGAAAACCACGTTGTGTGTTTGGTTTCAGGGTGTAGTTTGCAGCAGTTACCCAGCAACTCCCAAACAATGGTGGCGAGCTCTTGGATGGCTTTTTGCAGCACTGGTGCTTTAAAGCAGCCTCCTCCTCCTCCCTGAGTTCTACCAGCCTTGATTTCTCTGCTGTTGATCTTATTTCTGTGCAACTCTCCCATGGAATTTAATTCTGGCTGTAAAAGTCTACTTAGCATTAGAACTGCCTGGGAAGCAAAATGAACACAATGATCCTTTATGCCAGTAACACTCCCCATGAGAACAGCCTTATCCCAGAATAAGAATACACTTCCCAAGTTGCTTGTACCCCATTGTAAGTGTTACTAACTAAAACACAGCCTCCCCCTCACAAACTGCTCTTCTAGCACAGGAACATGTACACTCAGCACTCTTCATTGGAATGGAACGTCTCCATGAGGCTTTGAAATGGCATAATCAGTCCAGGAGCTTTTTTTCATGGAGATCTTACACCCGAGACCAACTCCAAGAAATCTGCAGTGGCTTGTATAAGTATGAAATGGGGCTGCTGATATAATAGTAGGAGCTGATCAGCAGGGAACAGAGAAATGGTTCTAGGCACAGGTCCTGTGCATTTTATACTTCAGTAGAGACACAGAGTCTGAACAAAACAGTCTGGTTTAATTGAGCTTCCCAAACTGGGACCGTGACAAGATCCTGGGAGTTCGTTGCAAACAGAAAGAATTTTTAATTCTCTTTGCTCTTGCAGTGCCTCATTTTTTTGTTAATTGTACTCATATGCAGTTCAGAATAGGAGCAGCCACCCTATTATTACTTTGTAATTGTTAATGACTGTTAAATACATCAGAGCTTTTAAAATACCACTGTTTCCATTCCTGTGACATGTGGTGCAGATCAGCTCCACAAATGTCTGCTTGTTCTTTGCTGGCCAGGTTATAGAGAAAGTGGTTTAGTAGAAGACTAAACTTTATTAGACACAGGAATATGTTTGGTGAGTATGTAAGAAATCAAGAAGCATTTATATAGCTTTTGTCTGCTCCCAGCTATTATTGTGATTAACTGGAACATCATGATTTTTTTGCCCAGGTTTGGTTGTCTGGGAGGCAAAATTTGTCACTCTGAGTACAGAAGGGATCTGTGAGAGCACTCAGGGAAAACAGTCCTATAATAATGGGAAGTGATGCAGGTGTGAAAGGAGAGCAGAAATCATAATTATTTCCTGTACTGTTTTTTCAGATAACAAAGATCACACCTTGTGGAAAGTGCACTTTATTTTAGGTATGTAGAGATATCACAAAAGAGATGGTCTGTCTTTAAACTTTCTTGCTTCTTCTGACCAGTGTTACTCCACCAGATGTTATAGTCTGTAGAAGACAAATATACATAATTTGTTTTCCACTTAGACTTTAGGAAATCTATTTGTAGCTAAGTGACATTTCTGTAATTCATGTATAAATCCATCTTAGTCCACAGGAAAATACAGTCACAACACCTGACTATAAATATAACATTCATACCAGGGAAAAATGTTTACAGTACCAGATCTGAAGACAGAAAATCTAAATATAAATGCCTTCATCAACTCCATTCTGTTGCTATCTTGCTTACTTAATGTTAGAAAAGTAGTTTTCTAACTCAGGTGTTATTATATTCCTTTAGACCTTATACCCTCTAAGACCTGAGGAAATTGTGTGTCCAAACCTTATAACTTTTATGGAATTAGTTGTGCTCCTTGGATCCATCTTTACCCAAGAGGACACTTTGTAGAAGCCCAACGAGCTTCACTGTAGAGCAAAGCTCTTTGTCAGCACTAAATAATTTAGAGCTGAAGAACTCTGAAGAATTGAGGTGGAAGGAGGGCACTGTGAATGTTCAGGTTTGACTCAGCCCTTACTGTCCTTTCAGAGGTGCTGCTGGAGCCAGAGCTGGGGGGACACACTGCTGTGGTAATCCAGGGAATTTATAAGGAGCCTTCCTGCAGCTCAGCAGCTAAAACCCTTCACACTTCTGTGCCTGGAGTTGGCCCCAGGGTAGTAATTAATAAAGGGATTTGTTGAGCAGGATGTGTTAAATACATGGGCAATATCTAAAGGAGAATCATCTGCATTGGTCTTAATAAGACAAATGAATAATAAAGAATACTAATAGTGTCTTCCACTATCTGGTTGGTTTGATATATTTAAATTCTGTACTTGCATGTGTAGGAATTCTGCAAGTAATGTGATTTTGGGGCCAGGATTTTGAGCCTACACTAAGAGCTAATCAACCTGTTTTCCATCAGCATTTTCCCCAATGTTCTTAATTGTGTTATTTTCTAACACTTACCTCCACCATTTCATTTCCTTTCACTTCTTGCTCGTGAGAGAATTTATCTGATTTGCACACAAGCTTCCCGTTGACCAAGTTCACAGTGCACTGTTGGAACACAGATTTTGGAACTCGATTAGAATCAGCACAGGACTAGCAAATAGAAAATAAACCATACTGATGTTTCCTATTCACATCTGCTGATTTAAACGGGAGCCCAGGGCATTGGAATGGGAGTTTTAGAAGACACATTTCTGCTGGTTGAAGGGATAGAAATGTTTGCTAACAGAAATGGTACAAACAAGTTCCACTCGTGCAGAAACTGAAGCCCAGGGGTGAAGAAAGAGGAGCCCCCTTCCTGAATCCTTTACCTTCAGCTTCCTGCCATCCATGGTGGTGATGTCGGCCTCTTTGCCCAGGGTGAAGGAGTTGGTTACAGATTGCTTGGGTGTTTTTGATGTCACAACAAAGTCATTTCCTTTTTGCTGTATTTCCACAACAGGCTTAATGTCTTTGGCCACTTTGATGATGTCATCTGGCAACCCTGTGAAAACAGGCAAAATGGGACTTTTTTCCATTATGGAGCAGTTGTGTTGATAGGAAACAGCAAATTCTTTTCTCCAGTAAAGGCACAAAAGGTACAAACCAATCATAGAAAGTGATGTCCAGGTTAAAAAACAAATCCTGTTGTGGATTCTTCACTCCCCTGTGGGCATTTGGCTCCATTCCTTCTAGTCTGGATAGATTTTGACATTGTGTTTGTTGATGGTGGGTCAGAATATGTGTTGTTTCTGTCAGTAACATCTGGCTACATGAGGACATTTCTCAATAACAAAAACTGTGTGTATTGTTGTTTTCCCAGGAGATTGGAGGTGGATCTGCCTAGACAGAGCTGCAACAGTGTGAGTACCTCAGACTCCCTTATTGAGGTTCCCTGGTGTGATTTGAGGGTGTCACAGTTAACAGGAGAGGGGCTGGTTCAGGCACCATACTGTCAGACTGGGCTCTTCTACTGGAACTGAATTTTACTCTCCTGAATATCCCTTACACCCTCTTAAAAACACCAATGGGAAGGTTTTTTCAGGATTGTCAAGAAGGTAAGTGCATTTTTGTTGAAGTAGCACCTTTCAATCATAACCATGAGTGGATTCCTCACAGATTACTGACCTGTTAATCACTCACAGATCACTAACCAGCTTCACACATGGTAATCACACACAATTCCTGACCAGCTAGCACACAAGTTAATCACTGGTGATTAACTGCAGAAAGGGCCTGAGTACCAGTAGCACTTTGGGCAGCTGAACACGTCATCAACAGCTTATTTCTAGTTGAATGTATTTATAAAGTTATATGTTAATAAATACAAGTTCATTTCTAGCATAGCTCTTCTTTCTCAAGGAACTCATCTAACATCAAAATAGGAATTTGACAGTTATCTGTAGCCCTTCTACATCAATTTTTATGATTCTCAGCTCCTTTTCATGTCCAAATTAGATATAACAGTCTTAACCAGGCAGTGGGAAAAAAAAAAGTCAAAAAACCTGGAAAGCTGTGATGCAAAGTGTGTGGTGCAAATGATGTCAGGAGGAACCAGGCACTTACCCAGAGCTTTGAGAAAGGGCTCGAGGTTCTCCTGAGCGTAGACCTGCCAGGTCCCAGCGAAGGCCATCGTGTGCCACGGGGTGAGGGCTCTCCCTGCCCATTGGGGTGCTATTTATGGAAGGGGACAGGCCAGCCCAAATTGTCAGATGGCTAATTATTAACTGGGAAATAACAATTATTAATCATTTATTTGTTCTTAATGATCATAACCTCTAGTTCGTTCTGCTCTGTGGAAAGCCTTACCTTGACGTTTGGGGTGTTGGGGGTCACTGACCCCACTTCTAATTAGCCATGATTGTTGTAAAGTGGTGCATAGCTTCATTTGTATTTTTTTTAGTTCACAGCTTCTCTCTTTTATACATTTTACTGTGTTTTGAATAGAATTCTTCAGATAAAATGCCATAATTTATGATAGGCTGAGGTAATTACTGTTGCACTGCAGGAACTTCCTAATTATCACAATATTCTCTTGAACCTTAAATGGTGAATAGTGAATTAATAAAATCCACAGCTATTTCTTCCAAAATTGTGGGTCTCCAATTGCTTGAGATCAGGGAAAATCATGTTAGAGTGGGACATCAGTTATGACTCTATCCAGTAGATGTCAGTAATGTGCATCTAAATCTGAATTAAATTCAGTTTATTATTGCTGTTTTTCAACAAGCACTGCATACATAGAGGACAAAAGGTAAAATAAAACATGGAACATTGCTTGGAGAGTGAATGCAAGAAGTAAACACAATGTGTTATTTTTTCTTCTCACCAGCTGCACCAGGAATTCTCACTCATTACAGCCCTCAAATGATATTCCTTGCTGTCTGTGCAGGTGTGACTGTTGATTTTGGAAGGCATTCAATAGATTATGTGTCTTGCAGTTATATTGCTTAATTCAAACAGAGCCTGTATCCCAGGGGTGGGTGACCTCTCTGAGTTCATACCTGTCAGTAATTCTTCTATTTAAATAGAAAACCAACACTGAACTTCTTCTTAGAAATTCTCAACCTCCCTTTTAGTAAGTTTTAAAGAAAATTCACACACAAAGAGCCAGTTTTATAGTTACATTTACAGGATAGAATCCCTGAGTAGCAAGGATGAAGTAGTGCTAGGGAATAAGGCTGTTTTTATGTGTGGAGTGTGTCCTGACTTCCCACACACACACTGACTGATTTCATCATGGATATACTCAACAGCAGTGCTGAGATGTCACCAAGGGTTGAAGTTTAATGACACACACATTAGCAATTGTCAGCTACAAGAAAATCCATAACACACAGTGATTTAATACAAAAACCCTCCACCCAAAGCCTGGTTCTCACGTGTGAATCCTCTGGTATTTCCCACACAGAGTTCAACTACCAAAATAAAAACACTGAAATATTTCTAAAATAAACATAGAGACACGAGCCTGAATTTTAGGGCAGAGACACTGAAAGGAGTTAAATTCCTGCTAAATTCAAGGGGACATAATTAACTAATTCATTTAGGCTTTTTCATCCTGATCCCAGCTGGGACTTCCTGCTCTGTTCCTATCGGGATCTCTCCGTGTTTATAGACACTGATAGTGACCTGCCCTGTTTCAGACCCATATTTATTCTTGACATAAATGCTGTATTTTCCTGTGTCTTCATTGCAGACTTTCTCTATGGTGATTGTCACCACTGAACCCTTCACATCCATCTTGTACCGGTCTTTGAACACAATAACCTTCTCGTTTTTGAACCAAGTGATTTCTGGGTAAGGATCTCCAGAAACACAGCAAGTTAAACACAGGGTCTGTTGTAAAACAAGAGAGCAGAGACAGATTATGAAGCTATAAACATGCAAGGAAATTCAGTTCATAGAATCCCAATCATTTAGGTTGGAAATAAGACCATCGAGTCCAACCCTTAACCCAGCACTGCCAAGGCCACCAGTGAACCACACCCCCAAAAGCCACATCCACATGGCTTTTAAATAACAAAAAGAAAAATAAAAATCAATCCTCTCATTTTCCACAGGTGACATTCCCAGACTGCCACTCCTTTTTCTGGTATCTTCTGGTATAATCAGGATTAACCTGCCTGAATCCACTGGGCCTGACTTGTATTTGTGCTACTGCCTTTTTATAGCTTCTTATGCTGTAAAGTCACACTTAAACAGGCACATGATGAATTTGCAGTTATTGCACAGGGGTTTTGTTCTGCCTGTGTAAAGGGGAATGTGACTCAGAAATGCAAACAGGGAGTTGGTATGATGGGAAAATCAGGTCCAGCACTTAAAGGCCTTAAAAGTCTAATCCTATGAAATGGGGAGACAACAGAAGGGATCTGGCTGTGAAAATGAGCTGGGGGGGTTCCCACTTTCCACCCCTGGCAAATGCAGGAGCTCAGAAAAGCTGCTGGGAATGTACAGGAGGGGAAAAACAGCAGTTTTCCTCCCCATCAGTGATTCTTCTGTGTCTGTGCAAGGGCCAATTAACGAAGTTACTCAATATTACCTTATCCTCCATGATGGTGGCAACATCTGGCAGACCTTGAACAACTCTGGCACGACCTGGGAATCAACAAATACAACCTTTTAGTTTTTCTTATCAGCAAACCATTTGGCTTTGTTTAACTGAAGGAAAGAAATTAATTTACTTACGCTTTTCTGCTATTGCTGCTTCCCTGCAAGTGAGAGAAAATGATTGTGGTTTTATTTATTAGCCATTATATTCTCAGTTTAGAGTATGACACTCAAAATAGATTTAGCTGTGAAAACATTTAGGCAGGAACTTACTTTAGCCTTCTGTGCTCAGCCAGGGCATCTTCAAAGGCTGCAAGAATGAAAGGTGTTAGGGAAAGTTGCTGTTTGGTTTTTTTTGACTCAGTAAATTTAACATAATGCCTCAGTGTTGGGATCACACAGATAAATGTAATTATCATCTAGATGGTGTCTATGCCTGCCTTAGGGAAATATGGCTCTATTTCTAATACTGTTGAAAGAAGTGGGACCTTTCCAAAGAGAAGTTCAGAGGGGGGAAAAAACCTCCAACAGTTTGGAGCTCCAGCTCAGACAAAGGAGAGAGGAATCCCTGCCCTGGCTTTGGAGGACTCTTGGAAAGCAGCTCAGGTATTTCTCATTCCTGGGATGGTTTGGCTCAGCTCACCTTGCCCAGACAGGTCTGTTGACAGTTTGTGGGACTTGTTCCCATCAAATAACTCCAGGGTGTATTTTCCCTTATCAGCATCCGTGGGGTTCAGGATGTGGAGCCAGACCCGATCCATGGTGCTCCCAGCTTTCATCCTGTCACGGCTTTCTAGTTGTTTATCCCTAAGCAAACACATCACCTCATTAGTATTTAGAAGAGCTGGATAAATTAGAGCATTAACTTTTTTTAGACCTGTGCTGGTTGGAAGTGTGGGAGTCAGAATTCACTTCAGGGAGAGTTTTGTACTTAGTCACTTGTGGAAATCCCATGGGCCATGGGATTTTAGGCAGTTTGCCAGAGCTTTACAGACTTAAAAAAGACCTTATTTAGGAGATTAAATAGCATTTACGTGTTGAATATTTGTAAGCATTTAGCTCTTAAACATTATTAAAAATTGGCATCCTTATATATGTGTGAAGGTGGTGTCTAATAAAACACCATTTCTCTATTTATAAAGACATTATGAGGCTAAATTAGCCAGTGTTTGGGAAGAATTTTATAGTGTTTGGGAATATTTGTTATTCAGAGTGGGGGAATAGAGTGGTTTAGGAAAAGAGTAGTAGAAATAAAGTGTTTGGAAAAAACCCTGTCTGTAACCAAGGAGGCTGTAACTGAGCAGTGTTGTAAGGGCATCATTATTATTCTGGTAAAGAAAATCACTTATAAATATTTCTGCAGTGCTAAGATAAAAATCACAAGACTGCTCATTCTGGAATTCCAAGACATGTTGCAGGATGAGAGTGAATTGTGGTTTTCAGCCCTTACTCAGACAAATCTGCAGTTGCCTTAAATGGGCCCAGCTGTTTCATTTTGGATAAACAGTTACAAGAAACAGAGTTCCAGAAGAGCTTTGCAAACATTTTTTTGGGACTCACTTGTGATACCAGGTTGTTTTCATGTAGTCTGTGAAATACTTCACATCAGTGTAGATTTTGATGCCTTCCTCAGTGGGCTGGATTTTCAGAGGTGTGGCAGAAAGAGCTGAAATTGAGGAGGACTTTCAAGAACACACAATTTTAAACGTCACACCAACAAAATCCCAAGGAACACGTTAACATTTCGCTGTGGAGAAGGTGGCCAGCTGAGAGCAGGGTGGAATTCTGCCTCTTGGAGACCCTGGAGCTTTCAGGAGCTGGAGAAAAACTGTCTCTTGTGGAGAACACGGGTCTGGGCTACACATGTCAGAGAAGTAGCACAGCTTGGCCAAATTCCCAGAGCAGTGCTGGGACAAGGAGCAGGTGCCAGCACAGAGTTAATTTGTAAGTGCAGGGGGTTTTAAGTCCCTGGATTTATTTACTGACCATCCTCCTCACACTGAAGGAGAATGGGTGGTGTTTTACTGGATCCAAACCCAGGGGCAGCTCCAGAGCAGTTTGCTCTGACTGGGACATCCCCCTTTCTCCCCTTCTGTTATCACTGATGACATACCACTGATCCTGCACAGCTCCTTGAGAAGCTCTTCAAAGGCTGGAAGACAAAGATTGAAATGTCTATAAATAGAGTATTTATCAAATCACATCTGATCTACCAACTTTCTTTCACTGTGTTTAGGATGTTTTATATCCACTGGTTATTTGTTGTCGTCTTCTGTTGCAGAGCTCACTGGGAATGGAGTTTTTGCCACTGATTCATGTATTTTTAGATGCTGGGCATTTCTTACCAAATTTAGATGCTCCTATCTTCCTTAACATTCAACATGTGCAACCAACTGCCTCCCAGAAAAGAGATTTATGTGTCAGGTTTAAATGATGGATTCCAGATGTCGGGGTAGGATTTAATCTCGGGAAGCAGAATCTTCTGATTGATGCTGAGTTGAAGTGACTGAAAAATTCCTGAGCTTTTAACTATGGTGCTTGACAGAATTTATAGTGCAGTCCAAACTTGAGAAATGACTGCAGATGTAAATGACATTATGATGTAGATCAGGAAACCCTTTAAATTCGACCAGTGAATTTTTAATGCAGGTTTTAATCTCTATAAAAAGTACTGTGGTAATTAACAATGTCGTAGAAAGTGATGAAATTTGGTTTTAAATCCAAAAATTAATCCTAGGCAGGGCTGTCAGTGTGTATTATTGTGTGATACAAGGTTCTCTTACCTCCTTTTGTGAGATCCAGTTGGGTGGAGTCCTCTCCTCGCTCGTCTGAAACAACTGCTTTGTACTGACCTTCATCTGCTTTGGTCACCTACCAAACATATGGGTAATATCTTTAAAAAGAAACAAACCCCAAAACCAAACAACACCCCTCCCAAAAGGAATTTCCCATATCATTGAAACAGGGTTGGGAAGAGGGGGAGAAGCTGATATTTTCTTCTTGTTGTTTTCTAGCGATGATTTGGCTGTTTGAAATTAAAATATAAAATCAAACCCAAACAAGATTGGAAGGAGCCACACAGAGACTGCACTGAAGCTCCCCCTGCACCACCAACCTCCCTTTGTTCAGCTGCACCTTCTCTGAGGCAGTTCAGATTACAAGGGGGGTTATGGCAGCTTCTCTGGCCTTCTCCATAGGTTAAACCATAAAATTGCATTCAGGTCATTCTGTAACGAGCTCAGTAACTCTTTTTTCAATGGCACTAAAGTTCATCTCCAGAATAAGCAGCCAGTGCTGATCAGAAAAGCCCTCAGGTTCTTTTTAGCCTCTCAGGATGTGTTAAACTTTTAACAGCCACTCACTGTTAAAAACATCTTATTTCTTATTAGAATCATAAAGTCAGAGACTGATTTGGGTTGGAAGGGACCTTAAAGATCCTTTAGTTCCAAACCCCTGCCACAGGCAGGGACACCTTCCACTAAAATTCATAGTCATTAAACTACAACATTAGAAGTTTTCTCCTCTCCCCAAACCACGAGGAATATTAATAAGATCAACCCATATTTTTTTGCATTTTCATGTGATCACCAAAGCCTCTGAGTTGTTTTATGGTTTTCACCTTTGGAATACGTAGAGTTCCTATCCCAGTCTGGGGGTCAAACACACCACCTGCTCGAGCTTTCTGGTTGAAGAACCACTGGAACTTGGTGTCCTTCCTCAGGTTTGTTGCCTGTTTGAAGTCAACATTTAGAGGTCAGGATCCCAAATGCATTTTAATTCTCAATTCCTGGATGGCCTTCTAACAGGAAGCATCACTTACAATTAGAGAATTGCTCCAGAATCTTAGAAACCCCCCTTCTTCATTAAAATTCCTGCCCAAAATATAACATCTCCTTACTTTCATTGGCTGGCAACAAAGCATTTGGATGAACACTTCATATCCTCTTAAAATCCACCCCTAAAATTGAATGCTGAAGGAATTCAGCCGGGGCAGTTGCACCCCGGGCTGTGTGTACCTTGCAGGTAAGGAGCACCTCGCAGCTCTCTGTCACCTTCCATCTCAAATTCTCTATAAAATGTGGACCTAGAAAAGAAAATAAACGTCTTGGGCGATGCGTTTCCTCAGCTCTCTGGTGTTACCCGCAGAAATGCTTCCCCCTAGTGCTGAATTCCCGCAGTGCCGCTGAGGGAACGCTCTGGAATAGGGAGGGGAAATTGGGAGATGCACTTTCATCCTGTAAGAAGCAACTCAAGCCGGGAAACTGGACCTGTGGTCTAATGTGTTATCACAGTCGTTATTAAGCGAATATTTTTACCCCTCACGGGAAGGGAATAATCTTTCCAATTTAGTAGTTTTTCCTCTGAATTTGTTTTAGGAACTTCCTTATTTATGAATATAAATTGGGGGATAAAATGAAAGTGGAACACACTGATCTTTATAAACTTATCTAGAGAATCCTGTTTTCTCCAGGGAAAGTAAGTGGATCTTAATTACATTTTTTTCATGGTATTCATTATTACATATAGACTGGACAGTTTTCAGAATTCAAAAATGTTACAGCACTGATCCAGCAGATCCATACTAAGAATTCTGGGTAGTTTGGCTAAAGTTATTTAAATAAATTATTTTGATTTTTAAGGGCAGGGCAAAGTATCTGAAAATAAGGAGTGTTATCCTAGAGTAGTAATCAGCTTAAATAATGTGTTTAAAAAGATGATAAAGAAAAATATTTAGAGCACTCAATGAAATAACTTTGCTTGGGTTTTGCCATCCTTTTAACACAATTCTGGCAAGTGATGAACCTCTGGTTTATCTTACCCTGCTTTTTCTTCCATTCCCTCCGTTTTGCATCAGCCTCTTCTGCAACTTTAGCAAAACCTACGAAATAGCAATGGACAAAATCAACAAACCCCCCCTGTGTTTAGAAATTTCTGCTCCCAAAAGGTGTTTTAGAAAATGAAGGAGGTGTCTTGACCTTACAAAAAGCTTAAACCCCCCCTGAAATAATAACTTTAAAAAGCAATAAACCACAGAAGGCAGAGAGCACAGAATTTTCCTAGTCTTGGACAACCACAGCTTCTCTGCCTCATTCATTGTCAGCAAAGATAAATGGGCACTTTCAGAGCACAACTCCTCGAATTTATTCTGTATCCTGAATGCAGCATGTGCTGAATCACTCTGGGGAGCTGCCTGTTTCTCTCCAGGAGTCAACCAGACTTGCCATTTTAGAGACATTTTCCATTCAAAAACTTTGGAAGCTTTAGAAGGTCACTCGAAAGCAAAATGCAAGAACTGAAACTAGAGATAGGAACTCGATGGGGAAGGATTTGAATGGCAATCTTGTTACTTTCTATTTTTAATTCATTTTAAAAGGCTCTCTGTGCTGCATCTCCAAGGACCCTGCGTGTTTCATGTTGCTTTGCTGCCTGGCCTTGTCCTGGAGTGCAGATGACACTGGTTTCTTTATTGCATTCAGTGCAATGCAATCACCCAGCTGTTGAATACACTGAATTTTCAACCTGCTCCTGTCCTGAGATAAACATGTACTAAATAACACATCACACAGTTTGCTGCCAAGGCACAGTTTGCCATAGCAAGGTAATATGTAAAACATCTGAAAGAAATAACTAAGCATTCCACTGTTTTTATCATCAAGGACTCTATTTATAAGACCAAAAGCTTCAATTTTTGTTAAAGAGAAATTCAGGTAATTTCCTAAATGATTCCTGGACTTTAAATGTGTGCTAAAATAAGTATTTGCTCTCCCCATTCCCAGTGTGCCATTGTAACTGCTGGAAATACTTGGGGGCCTCAAGTGCCTCACAAAGTTTCCACTGGGCATGGCAGTCTATATTTGATCCCGAATTTCCACTTACATTCATCCATAAGAACTAGGGTGAACTGGTTCTTGGCTTTCCCATCCTGCAGCTGGGCTGTGTACATCCCTTTGTCATCTGCACAGAAATCCTGGATAATCAGTTCCACGAGACCTTTCTCCTTGACAAAGTTTATCTTATGTGTCTGTGGAACGAAGAAAATACAATAAATTGAAGAGTTTTTCCACAGTATTGTTTCCACTGCTCCAAGGTCAGCTCCTGGCACAGCATCTTCTACAATACCTTTCCAGTCATTTTGTATTTGTATCTTTATAAACTTCCCTCTTCTTACAGGATAATGAAGCCACTGCCCTCTGCTATTCCATCCTGTGAGATTCAGCTATTATTTATATGTGTAGGAATGGTAGAATTGCTTCCAGCAGAGCCTTCCTCAGGGAGAAACTTTTTGTTAAAACCACCTAACAAACACAACACATTCCTCCTTGCTGGATATTATGCACCTTTCAGCTCTCTGATTTTTAGTATCACAGAAGTGTTGTACTAATTAAAATCTGTGACAGGTAATTGCATATGTGGCCGTGATGAGTAACATTTCCACCCTCCTGCAGGTGCTGCTGAACCTCCTCCACATACACCCGAAACTGCCAGATGCTCCAACATCAATATCATCATTCTGCCTCACTGCCTTGTTTGCTCCGAGCAAATATTGTCCTTACAAAGAGCCTGACAAACACTTCTAATTGTCTGTAAACATGTCAGCCCTCCAGTGGGGAAGCCACAGTTCTTAGAAGAGACAAAGCCTTAGATAAACTTGTTGGGTGTTGTTTTAAACCCCCCAACACGGCACTGACTGCTCTGAACTGCTCTGGGCTGGTCCTTTGTTCCCTGGGCTCTGTTTCTTATCTTGGCATTGCCACTCTGCACTGAACTGACAGGCTGCTGATTTATACTGTGCTTCATTCTCAACTGTTCTCCCCTCTGGTCCTGTCATTCCAAATACTTTTCAAATGTTATAATATTAACTTGATATGGGAAGACAAGGAGGAGGGCTGAGCGTTTTTCTGGCTGTCTCAGGAGGTCGGGGCACGCCGTGACACACCAGGCAGGGCTATTTCCAGTGCCCCACACTGGCAAATAAATCACTTCCATCTGCTTCTAGGATTCATGAGATTTGTCTGTATTTAGTTCAAATGGATGGGGTGGAAAGCCTCAGCTTGGCTTGGGAAGGCAGAAGAAAAATATCCCATCCCATTCCAAGAGATGGAATTTCTTTAGCATCCACTGAAATGGGTCGAGTGTGGTCCCCCAGGACAGAGCTCTGCATCCTGCACGGGTGCATTTGGAGCATCCCACAAATTACATGTGGCTGAGGTTTACTGTCAGAAAAGTCCTTTAGCAAAGGGAAGTGGCAAGTTGTCAGAGGAATATTGCTGAGGAATATTGTCCTGTCTGTGACTGTGTCAGAGCTGCAGCCTCGCAGCTGGGACTGCACAGCTCGAGAATCAGGCAGTTGCCTTTCTGTTTAGGCACAAAATATCAGATGGGAATTTAGAAAACTGGGAGTGTACCCATTTGCTCTATCTCCCTGTACAGCAGAAGTCAGAATGAAATCCAAAAATAAAACCTACTGGAGTACTTTTGAGCTCCTTGTCATTGAAGATGAGGTGCAGCTCAGCGTTCGGGGACAGCTTCTCCACCTCCAGCCACAGCCTCACTTCTCCTTTCTCCAGAACATCAATGTTCCAGCCAGATATCAGCTTGATCACTGGCAAACAAAGAGAACCATGGAGGGGAATCACAGGCAAACCACAGGATTTGGCTCAGCCAGGGTTCCCCTTTCCCTGTCTGTACATGTGGTTGTGGTGTTTTACTGCTTCGACTTACGTGGGTTCCTGATTTCATGGCTACGTTTCAGTAGCTTGTCCAGGTCTGAAATGCAAAGAATAAAAAGTCATTTGGATACATACAACTAGGCCAAAACAAATTAATTGTATCCATGTAATTTAATTTGTTAATGAACTGTGCCAAGAAGAAAGAAAATACTTGATAATGGGAAGGACTAGAGAAGGTTGTGAAGATAATTCTTAGTTGTGTCTGAATAAAATGTTGGTTGTATCAATTCAAGGAGCGTGTTAAAGAAGTTTTAAATCACTGTGATAGTGTAGCTGTGTGTGAAACCTGAACTGTGATGGAAAAATGACTTTCCAGTCGAGTTGGAAGCATGGAATCTTTCCTTAGGGCACTGTAAAAGAAACTGCCCTTGAGACTTCAAGGAATGGGAAGCATCTTTCTAATGATGCCACTGTCATTAAGTGACATCAATCACTTACTATTCCTCTACATGAAACTTTCCTCTAGACATCTAATATTAGAAAATTAGGGCACACTAGGTTTTTGTTGTTGGTAATTATTAGGGTTTACCTTCTTTTGTTAGAGTGCAGCTGGCAGAGATATCGTCATCTACATCCGTGACCTCCACTGAATAGACACCCAGATCCTTTTCTGAGGGCTCTTTCAGTATAAGCTTAGATCTAGAAGTAAAAAGAACAACAATAAAAATTATGTTTTCCTCAAAAAACATGCCTCCTCTAACAGAATGCAATACATTTGATACACCCAGAACATGAAATAGAGAATTAATTGGCATTTATAAATGACACCGAGGAGCAAGGCAGAAACACTGGCAGTGTGACAACTGGTGCCTTTGGTGACCTGCAGGTTGCACTGAATGGTGCATTTCCTGGACACCAGAGCTGGGAATCAGGGAAGGGAGAGGGAAACATTTGGCTTCATGTTTTTCTTAGTGTTTAATGTGTTCTTTATTCAACAGTCCACAATTAGTTTTCTCAGTGTGCTTTACATACTCACCTGTTGCCTTTCTCTTCAGTCTCAACTCTGTCAGGATCTGGTGGTCCTTTGTAGTCCTTTGACCAGATAAATTCAGAGGATTCATTCTTTTCAGGAGCTTCAAAAGCCATATAAATGAAACCCTCTTCGTCGACCCCAAGTTCAATTTCATTTGTGCCTGTATGAGTGAAAAACATTCCTTACCAAAGCAGATCAGGGCTGAGCTTCTGCACATCTAACTGAAAAAAACCCAAACAAACAAAAAAAAACAAACAAAAAACCCCAAACCACAAAGTGTACATTTGAGTAGATCAATTTGGGCAGTTTGATTTGCTAGTCTTTATTTTGACTGGGGGTCTTTCTTGCTCTGAAACAAGTAGCTGGTGCATCATAAGGCAGTTTTTCACTGGAATCATCATTCTACCCACAGACTCACACGATCTCATCACTTTTAGTTTCATACCAGGTTTGGTTTTGGCCACCACAGGATCTGAGGGGAGCGAAGGGGGTCCAATGCCAGCCTTGTTCAGTGCTCTTACTCGGAAAATATAGCATTTCCCTGTGTCCAGGCCTGAAACCTGCAGGAAACATTGGCAGGAATTAATGTGAGACCAACTGAGAAGCACCACTTGGATACTCAGAGTGTGTACAGACCTTCATGTGGGTTGTGGCTACGGGTTGTTTATTTATCTGTTTCCATTCCTCTGAGCCTTCTTCACACATGTCCACATAATACCCTGTAACTGGACCTGCTCCCGTGTACAGTGGTGCTTCCCAGTGGAGCTGCAGGGATGAGTCTCTCACTTCACTGCACCTCACATCGTAAGGGGGGCCTGTGCAGACAAAGGAAAGCTGTCCAACATTCAAAACTGCAGCTGGGTGCACTTTGGGGTTGGGGGCAGAAAGGGTTTTAAGGTAACAAGTGACTAGGAGATGCTTTCTGTGGTAATTAGGGCTCTAGGAAAAAAAAAAAGCATAAACCAGCTGCTTTAATGTTATTTGCTGTGGTGTAATAGACAAAGGAATTAGGATTTTAGATCCAGATTGTTCATTCTCTGGAAGCAATATTGTTAAAAATACCTGGGTGCTGTATCTGTGTAGTGCAGAAATAATACTGTGAACTGGGACATCCCTGGAAATGTTTTTGTGCTTTCCTGTGCTGGCAGGAACATTTACACAGATGTGTAGTGTTCAGAAGCCCCTTGGATTCATGGGCGAGTGAGGAGATGACTAATACACCTAGTGACATTTTTGTAGATGATTTGTAGGGGCCATAACTAATACACCTAGTGACATTTTTGTAGATGATTTGTAAGGGCCATAACTAATACACCTAGTGACATTTTTGTAGATGATTTGTAAGGGCCATAACTAATACACCTAGTGACATTTTTGTAGATGATTTGTAGGGGCCATTCACTTAAGAGTTGGACTCGATGATCCTTGTGGGTCCCTTCCAGCTCAGAATACTCTGCCATTCGTGATGACAGTGATGTACATGAGAGGTACCTGGCTCTGGCATCGTCCACTCCTCACACCTGAACAGGTCACTGGGCTCAGACACTTCCCCAACTCCAGCCATGTTCATGGCACAGGCACGGAATTCGTACAGGTGACCTTCCTGCAGGCCGCTGACCTTTGGGTGCAGGAGGGCAAACATGGTCAGTACAGCCCTGCTGGGGAGGGGCAGAGGAGACTCCTAGGCTGGAACTAGGGGCAGCTCAGCCCTTGGTACAGCTGTGCTGGGAGCAGCACAGGGGCACAGCTGAGAGCAATACCGTGCAGACTCGCCGAGGAATTGGCTGGATGTTCACTCCTTGCCAGTCCAGCTCGGAGCTGTCGTGCTGGTCTAGGAAATAACCCAGGATCTTTGTTCCTCCTTTGCGCTTCGGGGCTTTCCAGCCGATGGTCATGTTGGTCTTCCCACAGTGCAGGAGGACAAAGCCGTGTGGGGCCGATGGGCAAGCTGAGCAAAGAGAAAACAGGGAATTGTTCAGTGCAGGGCTGGGAAAAGAAGCGTAGTCCAAGTGTCAGGAGGAACTGTGGTGAGGAAATCTCAGTGTGCTCATGTGATTCTGGTTATGTGAAGGCTCCCTAAATACCACTTTGGCAGTGTAAAAGGGTTTGAAGATGACCAGGTTCTCATTTGGAAGTCACAGCAAAAGGCAGGGCTGTGTCTCAGGATGTTTCTCCCGTGTTGCTTTATGGATTGTGTGACAGAGGAGGTGAAAGCAGGGGATCAATAAAATGAGGAACATGGAGGGGCAGATCCTGGCTGATGTGGTCAGTAGGACTTTGTAATTGCCCTGAGAAATTCCCAGTGCTGATTTCAAGACACAGCATAACTGAGCTCTTAAAATGGTCACCTGTAGCAGAGCCAAGTTAATACTGGGAATGTAACACAGTGCTAAGTCAAAATGCTACTTAACTAACTCTGCCCACCCGTGGCAAGTGCAGTTGATGGCAGAAGCTGCAGGGCACAAGAAAAATCAATTCTCTGTTGCTTTACTTCTCAAACATTATCATCATTACATGCAGTAATAGCTATGTATGATGGCTGGGGGGTTGAGGGGTTTAATTTTGGTGTGTTTGTGCAGGGTGTGTCACCACTCACCGATCGCTGGCCTGACAACGATGGGATCTGTCTCTGGGGAGCTCTCACTCAGTCCTGCCTCACTGACAGATTTCACACAAAAGACATATTCTTTTCCAGGCTGCAGCCCAGGAACAGTAAATCTGGGAGAGTAAATTAATATGTTTGTGTTTGACTGTGCAAAGTAAAAGTAAACAGTGCTTAGAACAGACAGCAACACATTATTAATAAGGCTTTGTTCTTACAAAAATCATTATTTGCCATTACATATTAAAGTGTCACCCAATAAATCAGACAGTGGGTATGGAACAGGTGGACAGGAATCACTCTGCTGGCTGGAATTGTCAGGGGGAAAAACAGGACTTTTTAATGGACTTTATGTGACCCCCACAGTGAGAGAGGGACTCTACATCCTACATGTGAGTGATGCCAACTTACTCTACTGGAAAACAAGCAAAAAAATGGAATGTGGTTCTACTGGTGCCCCAAGGTGTGTGTACCTGCACAGCCCCAGGCTGAGAAGAACACACAGACTTTGCTGTCAGCCTGGCTTTGGGTGTAAAAGTGAGGCTTTGAGCAATTCTGATTTCTCAGGGAGGACGTGGGGTTTGTGTGTGGGTGAGCCTGTGTGGGGGGAGTGAAGGAAGGTCTTTTTTTATCTGAAATATGACTCCAGCCAGAAACAGAAGAATCCAGGTTGGGCCCTGTCATCTCTCAGTGGAGGAGAAGAGCTGAACTCACTCATTGCATGTCACAGGCTTGTTATTGACAGTTTGCCACTCCTCTGTCCCAGTCTCCCTGCAGTAGATGTAATACCCAAGGGGCTCCTGACCATCCTTTGGCTTATCCCACTGCAGAACAACAGATGTCTTGGTGTCTCTGAAAGCTAAAACCTGAGATGGTGGAGGCAGAGGAGCTAAAAAGAGAGAAAAAAATACAGAGAAAAATAGGGAAGTTTAAAATCTATAATTTAAAAAAACCACCAAAACATTGAGTTGGCCTGTTTGATTTATTCACCTTTTCCAGAGCACCATTTTCAAATTGTTACCCAGAGAAGCTGTGGCTGCCCCATCCCTGGAAGTGTCCAAAGCCAGGTTGGACAGGGGTTGGAGCAACCTGGGCTAGTGGAAGGTGTCCCTGCCCATGGCAGGGGGTGGAATGAGATGAGCTTTAAGGTCCCTTCCAACCCAAACCAGTTTGTGACTGTATGAAATTAGAGCAAAATGCCATGGACACTGTCCCAGTCTACAGACTCTGGTTTTATGTCTGGGTTTGCCACGTCTCCTCTTCCTCTGCCTCCTGCCTGAACCCCCCAAAACAGGGGGTCATGCTTCCACACTGGTCTGTGTCACCTCCCTCACACCCTGCTGGAAGCATACTTGGATTAAACACAGACTTCAACTGTTTCTATTTTATTAAATGTAATTCCCCCCCCTGCTGCTTGGTTAGATTTACACTGCACTGACCAACTGCAAAGTAATTAAACAAGGATTTAAGGCTTTGAGAGATTTCCTTATATCAAAGCAACTGCTGTGTAATCACAGACTGTGAAGTTTAAAAGAAGGGGCAGGCAGGGGAACTCCCATGTTATTTTCAGAGCAGAGTAATGAAATAATTACCCAGTTTTGCTCCTGCAGTCACAGGCTGGCTGGGCAGGGATGGCTCACTGATTCCATACTTGTTAACGGATCGCACACGGAAACGGTAACATTTGCCTTTCACGAGATCAAAGAGTGCAAATCTTGGGGAATTAACTGGCATGTCCAGATTAACCATTTGCCAGGAGTTGCTGCCCACAATGGACTGTAACGAAAAAGGTGATAATTTACAACTTGTGTTGTAACTCAGGCACACCCCCCCCCCACAGATAACAAAGCTGATCATTGTAGGAAAGTAGTGGGAAAAAAACCAACCAAACAAACAAAACCATAAACCAAACCCATAAATTACAGATTTCTTGTTGATATACCCAAACTTTTCTCCCATGGCAACAGAGGGCCCCTTTGCAGGAGAAGTGGTGCAGCGGGTGAGAAATGAGTGTGTATGAGAGGAGACTGGGAGTAGATACTAATTAACCAGCAAAATGATTAGTGGGGAACAGGACAGTGAAGGACTGTGCAGTTTTTCCACAGCTTTTCCACACTTTGGGGCAGGAAGGGTCCTTCCTGTTAAAATCCTGCCACTGTTCTGCAGTGTAAAAGTTTATTCTCTGTTAACTGTTAGTCCTGGAGTGGGTGTCAGTCAGGATGAGGTGCCCTGAGGAGCTGGAGGGAGGCTGAACCAGCCACTTTTGAGGCTGTGGTTCTCCAGTGCCACAACCCACCTGAGGAAGGAATGGTTCTGCTCTGCAGTTCCCCTTCTCTGTGATGTTATTTTCTTACCTTTTCCACATAATAATTCAGGGGCTCTCTGCCTCTTGGATCTGGTTCATCCCAGGCCAAAGCCACATAATCTTCTCTGACCTCACTTGCATGAACATTGGTGGGTGGCAGTGGAATTTTAATGTGTCCTATGGGAAGGCAGAAAGGCTTTAGTGATAATGTGGCAGGAAAATAAAGTTCTTTTACAGTGGCTGCTGTTTTCCCACTAGAAATTAAGATTCATCAATATACAGGAGTAGACAAACCCTCTGGGGACACAGAGGCAAACCAAGATTCTGATGAAAGGCTGTGCTCTTTGGGATAGTTCTGATCCTTGTGCAGCTTATTATGGTTATCTTCCAAAGTATCCTTTCTCCAGTCATGTTTTCACAGATCTCCTTGTTGCAGAACAATCACTCCTCTCTTAGAAAAAGGCTCAGGGGAAATTGGAACTTACCTTCCAGGTCATCCTTGGATACTTCTATCGTCCTGCCTTCATCGTACGGAATAACTGTAATGTCAAACAGGGCAATGTTATCCACTCAGAGGAGATGCTGGGAAGAGAGGCAGAACCCAGGACTGTGGCATTTGTTGTATGCCTAATTATATACCTTTCATGTCACATACAATGGTATTTTGTTGTTTTTCTGCCCAGAATAGTCCCAAGGTGGGTTCAGTGAAGGCACAGAGTGTTCCAATGGTGTTTGTGAGAATGGGGAGAACTTGGACAAACTGCCTTCAGTTATAGCTGCAGCCTCCCTCTGTCCTTGAGGAGAAGTTTTTCCTGATTTTGTACAAACCTGTCACTCTCCTGTCCCTGTTGGGATCATATGTTGTAACTGGATCACTGGCTTTTGAGGGGTGACTGATGCCCACTTTATTGACAGCCTTTACTCGGAACTGGTACGTCTGTCCCTCAGCAAGGCCCAGGACAGGGCACCTGCAGGTTTTCACAGGCTGGGCATTGCAGGGAACCCAATCCTCTGACCCAGCAACACACCTGGAACAAAACACAGCCCAGGGAGTTCCTTCAGGGTATTCCCACAACAATATAATGAGCTTTTTTAGCTCAAAGGTGATTAACTTACAGACCTTTCAATAAGGTACCCCAGGACTGGACTTCCTCCATCATCACTGGGTGCTACCCAGGAGACAATCAAGCAGTCTTTGTTCACATCATGACATTTCATGTTGAGTGGGGATCCAGGAGCACCAGGAGTTTCTGCTGCAGCATCTGTGGAAACACCAAGGGATGGTGGTTACTGTCTGTTCCTTTCTGTTCCAAAATTTTCGTTCAGTAGCTTAATTTTAAGTGTCTCAGGACCTACATCCCAGTAATGCAAGCCTTGTTTTCTAAATCACTACTGAAAATAAGATTTGGTCACTTCAATAACTGCATCCCTGCGCAGAACTGGGAGCTATTTCCTTGTGTGTGAGGTTGGGAATTCCTTCCTGCCAAGGTATCATGGAAGGAGGTTTTGTTCTCTGCATGTACCTCTAACAAACACATAAGTGGTCTGTTCTTTGTACCCATCCAGGGAGGGGACACGGATGGTGTAGAATCCCTCGTCCTCTTTGTGGGCACACGGCACCGTCAGAGAAGCCTCCCGGTCCTGGTACTTCAGCTCCTGACGTTGGGAATTCTGCAGCAACTCACCTGTGGAGCATGAGAAGGGGGACAGGAACTTCACCTGGAGTGGCTGGTTAGGAGTGGCATAAAAAAAAGGCAGCAAAACCCACAAAAGAGCAAGATGAGAGTCTGTAAGACATTCCTGATGTTATTGTTGTGCCTCCAAGTTATAGCCATGGACTGATCCAACTTTGCTGCATTGTTCCTGCTTTCCAAAACTTAACAGCAGATAAAGATCACCAGTGTGGCCAAGAGGGAAATCCCTGATTGCCAGCTGAGTATAACAAAAGTTTTCCACTTGATGCTTTCTCTGGATAGGACTAAGGCTTTTAAATTATTCCCATGGGCAGGAATGTCCTTACCTCCAAAACATTTTAGTGGTATCATCCTTTACAAGTGGGGAAAACAGAGAAATTAAATAGTGGCATCTGTATCTTGAGGAGAGCTGAGAGCAGCTCAGGAATCCTGAATTTTGATCCTTTTCTTTGAACATTCAGTCACAGCTACAAATTCCAGTGGTACATTCTTAGAGGTAAAGACATATAAACTTATGTGTTGTCTACAAACCATCTCTGAACCAGGTGATGTCTCGTTGGTGGTCAAGTAAATCAGAAGAGAAGTAACAGGAGAGGGTGAAAGGCTCCTTTTCTCTTGAAAATAAGGGTTTCATTGGAAAAGCAAAATCTGCCTCCCTGGCCATAAGGGATCCTGTGGAATAAGAGTAAAAGTCAGCAAGATAAAGAGGCCTCCAGAGCTTTCCTCCCTGTAGTGTTTTTATTGTCATACATTTAGAGTGGTACCTGAGCTTGCACTTTGCACGTGCAGTCAGGCTAATGGGAAAAGCTCTGGCTCAGGAAAAAAAAGAATCAAGTTGCTTCAGGCTATAAAAACAAATAACAATAACATCAATGATTTACTCACTTTTGTATATTTCTGAATCAAATCCTGACTCCTTTCCATAGTATTCTGTAAGACAAGAAGGAAATACTTTTAGCAAATCTCGTGCCAGTGTTTTTCTCCTCAAAAATGTCCAGTGATGCTCAGCAAACCATTTTTCCCTTGAAGCAGCCCTTAGTGTGAGCCTTCAAAGAGGTAAAACTGTAATTCATTTGACAGCTGATGCCCTTCACAAACAACTGGGGATGTGTCTGCAGAGGGGATTGTTCCCATGGCTGTACCAGTGTGAGCAATACTGCTCTGGATGCTCACGTGCACTCAGTTATTCAGAGCTCAGGAGGGTTTTTCAAGGTTGGCTTCTGCCTTTCAAAGCTGCACTAGGCAAGTTAAAAGCAAACAGAATAAAAATTTGAGTGAAGGCAAACCCCTGGCTTGAAACAGCATTCCCAGAGGATGATGTGGGATTCTTGAAAACTACCAGTGACTGGGACTTCAAGATTTAACCAAAAGCAAGGATGTTTCTTCTGATGATACACTGAGGTAATCCCTGGAGCTGAGGGAAGTGTGTCCCCACATCACTTGTTTCAAGATTGTGAATTCTTTAGGGGCATCACAGGTGAGTGCTGGCCCACTCCACCTGCTCTGGCCTGTTGGCACCACATCACAAAGTGACATTATTTGGAGCTGAAATCCAAGAACTGATGCACTTAACACATGATGAAACTGAGACACTTCCTTAAGTTGGCAGAAATGCCCACAAAATAACGCCTGTTCTTCCAGGGACTGAGGTCTGGCAGTAGCTGAGCTCGCTGACAAGCAAAACATGAGGCTGAGTGTTAACAGCTGAGGAGGAAAGAAATACAAAGCATGGGAACTAAAGCAGAGCCTCATCCCAGGTTCCTGAGAGACCCTCAGTGATGTCTTCAGGGAGAGTGAAAGCCCAGAGACCCTCCCCTGGCATCGAGGCCGTTGCAGACAGAGCGGGGCCGGGGGCACAGATGCCATCGGCCTGCCCGGGGAATGTTTCCAGTGCAGGCAGGATTAAGGCCTTGCTGGAGTCTCTATTTTCAGACTGTTAAATGCAAATAGCAAGAGGAAGACTCATGTTACTGGGATGGCATGAGAAATCCTGGGAGAAGGGGCAGAGTGGGCCCCTCACCACAGCCACAGTGGTTTGGAAAGCCTGATGAGAGACAGGTTAATCAGGCACTTAGAGGTGAGGAGAGCCATCTCATCCAGGGCTAGACCCTTATCCTGCCATCACACCCTGGTCCTAAAGATTCTGACAGGAACTGAGAGGAGGATGTGGTTATTGGCATGGAATTTTTCTCTCAGGCAGCTGCTGCTGCTCTGTGGCAAAGGCCAGTTCCTGAGGTGTGGACACTGGGAATGCAGAAGCATTGCACACCTGGCAACTTTTTCTGTATTTCTGCACTGGGGTAAGGGTATTTAGAAATCTGGGAAAGCTGCAAATGAAGGTTTTCTGGGTTATTATACAGAACCCTTTAGAACTGGTAAATATCTGCTGCACATTTCCAGGTATGTTGAATTTTGACACCGTTCAATTAAAGGATCTGAAAGATATCCTGATGCACTTCTGTTACAATTCTGGAGTCACATTCTTCTGTAGGGATACGTATCCCAAATGGGATTCAGATGTGATCAAAATATGGCATGTGAAGAATAAGTCTGATATTAACATAACCCACGACAGAGCCAAGAATATATTTGCAGCACTAATAATAAATAAATATATTGTAATAAATATATTGTCTAAACCAAACAAAACCCATTCTGTCTGCAAACATAGTTCAAGCTGGCTTTGGAATTCAATCAGTTGAAGAAACCCATCTCTTCATGACCAAAGACATCCAAAACAAACCCTTCCTGTTCATCTGTTGCCATTTGAATTATTCCCTATGCCAGTTATTTTAAGAACAGCACAGATCAAATAAGAAAATCTTGTATTTGCTCTTGGTAGTTACTGATATGAGAGAGAAATGTGGTATTCTCTGCACTACTGCACTGAGAGGTCCCTCTGAAAGCCACAGGTCTTGGTAACCAATTTCTTGCTTGTCTTCAGAAATGCAGCAGAGTCTTGCTAGGCCTGTTATGTATTTAACTGTGTGACTGTTTCACAGCAGAAAAAAATGCCTAAATTTAGTTCAATTTTAACCCAGGGACAGCTGTGTCCATATGGAATCTGAAAGATTTTGGCTGAGTCCAGAAGTGAGTGAGAAAGAGAAGCTGTTCTATCAGCCATGTGCATATATATTAGTGGCAGCCAAGATTATTTTAGCCAGTTGTGCTTTCTCCTCACTAACAGGTGAGAGGAATTCTCCTCTCCCATTAACAGTGCTTTTTTTCCAGAGTGAAAAATATAATATATGAAAATATTTTGAAGATTCTACAGAGTTTGAAAGTTTAAAGCCAAAGGAGCATATTTTGTACTTACTCCTGACCAGCACCGTGGCAAAGGAATAAGCCTCTCCGTGCTGGTTCTTCACTTCCACACTGTATTCAGCAGAATCTTCCATGGAGCATCTGAAAAAAAAACCAAAACACATTCCCCCTCCTTTTTAGCTTTCAATTATTGTTCATATTTCACAGGACAGATTCAAAGGGGTTCCCCGTTAATCCCAGAAAATAAAAGCAGATATTTGCTTTTCATCCAGAAGCTGCTTTTCCTTTTGATTACAAGGATTTCTGATACTTTGGGGCCAATTTTTTCTCTTGATACCCGAAAGCAAAACATTTCAAGTACTGAGCAAGCAAAAGACCTGTGGAACACTTGATTTCACTGAGGATATGCATGTGTCTATCACATGTATAATTCTCAGAGTTGAACTGATGTCTCTCTCATCACACTGATCCATCCTAAATCACATTGCTGTGTCTGTTTGTGAAGTGCTTCACGTGCGTGGCCTTACCCTGAAGGAGAAAATGTTGGTGATGCCTAAAAAGAGGAGGAGAAATAAATTAAGGCTCTAAATTTTATTTTTTTTTAGGATTTTTAAATGAACTGCTGTTTCATGAACTGCTGTTGAGATTGGCACAGGTTTAGCTCAAAGACAGCGCCCTGAAGTCAGGCGAGGTCAGATTCCAGAAGAATTACCTTTTATGGTTTATCATACACAAATGGGGAGTTGTGGCAGAGCAGGTCTTATTCAACTGAAAAAAAACCAGCTCAGCCAAGGGCACACACATTACCTGCTGATGTGCAGGGTCAGCATCCCAAATTTGTTTTTTATCTTGTATTTTCCTGCTGGGGCCAGGCGGGGATCGATGGGGACTCCGTTTTTAAACCTAGTTGGACACAAACAACGTGCTATTAGGAAATTACCTGTCTCAAACACAGCACAAAAGAGGAGTAGATACAATTCCCTCTTTTACAGGTCTCCCACTTCAAAACAGCCTTGCAGCTGACCTAGATCCCCTCCCTAGTCCTGCTTGCCCCTTCCCTAGGGATGCTGGTGGCTGCCTGAGGCAGCGTGGCCTTGACTTAACATTCCCTGCTCTGCAGGTCGTGGGAGGGAGTTTGCAGATGTCTCTGCTTTGTGTTCCTCGGGGATCTGTGGGAGGATCATATTCTCTTTGCTCTTTGAATAATTCAAAGAGGCCCCTCTGGAAGGACACAGGACATGGGGAGCTCCCTGCCTGTGAAGTCATTAGTAATCCAAATGTTTGCCTACTTAAACCTTCCAGGGGAGGAAGGGTCCATGGCTTTGACAAACTGATCAAATTGTTTTCTGAGGTGATCTTTCATCTATTTCCATCTCTCTGCTATGGTGTGTGCTGCAGTCAGGCCCAGAACTTAACACTCCTTCCCTGAGGTTGGCAAATATGCCAAGTGAGTAAATGTGAGAGTTGTGTTGTATTTTACGAAGTGTAGAAGCAACAGCAGTTTAATGCTGAAACTCTCGTGGTGTCCAGGGCAGCCAGGCCTTGAAGGTGTGTATGTGTAAGGTGGTTTAGTGCTGAAGATAGATCCTGGTTTCTGAGACTTAAATCCCAAGTTTTTCTGCATGACAGAGGACAACACCAAGGGAACAGGGAAATAAATCTACATGAATAACAATCCCAGAAGGAGCCCTGTTGGACTGTCCACTGCTTCCAGGCCCACGGAGTACTCAGTGCCCTTACAGCAGAGCTGGAGAACTGAGAGTGTTTTCTGTGACCTCTGAAGCTCCCCCTTCCTTCTCTCTGGCAGGACATGGATGTTATTCCTCTGGCTGCTCCCTGGAATGCACAGACTGTGCCCACAGGGGTCATTGCTGGGACTGACCTACCAAGTGACCTGCGGTGGTGGGGAGCCCAGGACGGTACAGGCCAACTTCACATCCATCCTCTCCCACACTGCGTGTGCTCTGAGGGGGATCCAGAACATGGGGGGTCTCCCTGAGCGCAGCTCAATGTATTCCTTCTCCACACGTGCCTTTTCCACAGCCTGGGACAAGGAGACACCACATGAAGGCGATGGAAAGGGATTCTGTTATTGCACAAATTCTCTCACAAAAGGGGTGTGTGACAATGCCTCAGTGGCAGGAGCACAAGGCCTTGTCCTTGGTTTGAGCGACTCTGAGGTTGTCCTAACACCTGCTGAGGTTCAGGATCCTCTCCAGGGTGCTACTATTGGCTGTAATTTTAACCCTGTTGGCATTTCTGTTCCCAGTGGAGGTGTCTGAGCTGACCTTCCTGCGCAGGGCTTTCCGGTCGGCCCTCACGCGCAGCAGCCTGCAGGTCCGGATCACCTCCTCCTCAAAGTGTTCCAGGTCATTCCCAAACCGAATCCTCTTTTGCCCCCTCTGTTCCAGCTCTAGGATGTCAGCTTCCCTGCTTATCTTGTGATCCCTGGAACACAGGATGGTAAAAAGCCATCAGAAGTCAGGATAATGTTTTTTGTTTTGTTTTGGTCCTTTTTTGCTGTTGTTTATAGCACATATTTTTGGTTAAACCAGAAGTGTTAAGGACAGAAACACTGGCTGCTTGCAGTGTGGGTATGAATGTTGGGCAGTTATCCTTCACAGGAACCAGCAGCACTCCCATGAAAGATCAAACTTCCATGGCACAAGACAGGGACCCACTGTTTGACCAGTTTTAATGCCAGGCACGAAGCTGGGAGACGGATTGAAGGGAGAAGGGATGTTGGTTGTTCAGCCATCACAGAAAGATGGACAGCAGGATCAATGCCAAGATTTTCTAGGAAAGAGGGAGAGTCCCATCTGCTACCATTAATTTATTAATCTGACTGTTATTTTTCACTTATTCCTTTGAAATCTGGTTTCTCTTAGTCCTTTGCTTGTGAGCAGGACAATATTCCTCATTATCACAGGTACTAAGGCACTATCATTTCATTTCCTGCATTTTAGTTGAGATCTGGTGTTTTTAAAGGAAGAACCTTTCAATTCAACCTGCTGATTTTGCTTCCAAACAAAATAAATTGGAAACTGTGACCCTTAGAGTGGTTATATTTGAGTTACCATGATTCCTGACTTACTTTGGTGGTTCAGAGGTCAAGGCAAGGGCAGCTGCTATCGACAGCTCTGAAAGGCTGAAAGTCTCTTCTTCCTCACTTCCAGAGGCAGACACATGGAAAAGAACCCAGACAAGATTCCATGAGTTCATAAACTCAAAACTCAGCAAACCTGTGAATGTGTAGGAAGTCCTGTCTGGGCCCAGTTGACTCGACCTGTCCCCAGCTCTGGGGCTCACCTGGTTTTGAACTTTTTCTTCCTGGTTGTGGAGGTCATTTCCAAGCTGTGTTTCCTCTCCTCCTTCTGCTCCTCCTCTCTGTGGTGGAAGAAGGTTCGGGTTCCCATGTTGGGAAGTGAGAAATGAGCTTTTTAGCTGGAATAGGATAAAACATAAAGTGGTTTTTCAAATAAGGCACCTCAACAAAATATCCCAGAGTTATAATTAAGTCCTTGCTTTGCTTTGATGTTCAGGGGCTGTGAGTGAAGGTTCACATGACACCATTTGCTGACTTTCAGACTGTGAGAGGGGTTTGTGCTTCTGTGAAAAAGGGAATCAGATGAAGAAATGAAGTCCTGTAACAGAACAGTCAGTAGGCAGCACCTTGTGGATGGATTTGTTTCCCCAGGACTGATCCTGTGCTCTAAATCTGGTGGATATTCCCCCAGGGAGTTCCATTAGATCAGAGCCCCAATATAGCAGGCAGGCAAATGAGGAGCACTGTGAGAGGGAGACCAGAGGGACATGGAAGATTAGGGATAAAATAAGATATGGAACATCAGATAGTGAGATGTGGAAGAAAAGTTTAGGAAATAAGCAGATTTTCAGGCTGGAAACTATATTGCAGGGGTAGCTGTGATGGCAAAGAGCCTGTGACCCCCAGGCTGTGATCACACCTGCCCCTGCCTGGATGTGCCAGGGATTAGATAAGGCAATGCTGCTGAGCCAAGCACACAGGCTGCTGTGCAGGAATCATGGAATGGTTTGGGCTGGAAGGGACCTTAAAGCCCATCTCATTCCACCCCCCTGCCATGGGCAGGGACACCTTCCACTAGCCCAGGATGCTCAGCCAGTTCCAGCTGCTGAGACAGAGCACTCCTTTGCACTCTTCCCACCTGCAATTCCCTATTCCCAGGTTGGTGACAGGAACAGTTACAGTCCAGTACTTTGGGAGGATAATGCTTTATCCAGTCCTTTGGTTGCATCCTGAGAGATCAGTCATCACTTCTTAGCCCTTAGAGAAAGGTTGATAAAGCACGGGGAAAACAGCATCCTTCAGAAGGTGAGCCTGAAAGGACTTGCTCAGCAAGCAGCAGGATTTTCCCAAAGAGTGACCAGAGGAGCTTCCCAGGGAGATCCTGCTCCAACAGGTGAAACCTGGGAGCAAACATTGGAGCAAACCCTGGCACTCTTGGCTCCCCTCCATCCCTGGCTCTGCCGCAGCCCCTGCTCTGGGAATCCACAGCTCGCTGCTTTCAGGCTCTGACTAATGGTGGGCATTAAACTAAACTAAATTTTACAAGTCTATCCCTCCTTATCTCCCTCTCCCCTCATTTAATTCAAACCCACACAGCACAAGCCTTAAACTGTGCACATTTACAAGTTCTGAGAGCTCGGGTTACTTTGTGAAAGCAGCTTTGCAAATGCAATTGTTGCCGAATAAAATTTGCTCAAACATACTTGTAAATCTTTCCCTAGCTCATGTTCCATGACTGAAATTTTCCCTTGGCAAATTTTCCTCCTGGATTTTAGCTTTACTGCTTTCTAATCTGAGCTCTATGAAAAAATACAGACCCCTCAGCTTTCACCAGGACAATTTTTTCATGCTGTTTTGTTCACTTTTACAATTTTCTGTTGATGTAAATAAATTTATAAAGAGCCCATGGAAAAGCACAATTGTCCTGGTAAATGCAAAATATCCCAACATGAAAATGAAAATAAGGAATTAACATGATAATATTTCCTTAGTAGATGTTAACTTTGGAAGGAACAAAGAAATGTTGGGTAAGAAAGAGAAAATAAAACAGGCTTTTATGGGAAAATATCTTTGTGATTGCATGAAATACTGGTCTCTTCAGGACTGATTCAGCTGCAGAATGACTCCTGTCATCCTGGGCATCAGATCTTTGTGTCCATGTTCACAAATAATTACTGATCCAGATTAATTTTTACTATATTTTTTTTTTTATTTTACCCTGGACAAATTTCAGTGCTTTATAATCTGGTGTTTGTGCAAAGATACAGAGTTCTGATCTGCTACAACCTACACTTTTCAATTCAAGCATGTATTATTTTCTAAACAGAACAGAAACACAGAACAGAAAAACAGCAATTACACTTTAAAGCAGACACAATGACAAAGCACAGTCTATTTCTGAAGTGCAAGTCAGACAAAGCTGTCATGAAAAAAAAAATAACTGATGCTGCTCTGAAGATCTTATAAAATCTCACAACAAACAGCAGCTTATTTACAGATAAACCAAACTCACCCAGTGAAGACTCTGCTGAGAGCTCCTGTCCTCAGGCAAGAGAGAGGACAAAGGAGGCTTCCCTTCTCCCTGGTGATGACACTAAGAATGACTCTCCCCAAAAGAATGTTCCCCATGTTGGAGTGCCCATCCTGGAGTCAAATTTAGCCTCGTGCCCTGCCCTCCCCGGGACAATGGGGAGCCCCTGCGTGGTCACTGCAGTGCCAAGGGCTCCCAAACTCCCTCTAAACCAGGCCAATTATTGCCTTTGCCAAAGGCTGGAAGGGAAGGCAGGTGCCTCCAAAATCCACAGGGGTGGATTATCCTCTGCTCTTTTAGGATAGAGGCTCACAAAGCACCTGAACTGAATGATGAGTATTTTAACCCCCTCCAGGGATCTCCCTGGGGTTAACCTTGCCACTGCTGTCTAAGAGAGTGAAATTATTGGCTTTGGCATCTCTTTAGTGAATGGCAACTCCAGGCAAATCTTGTCAGTGTATAATTAGACCAGGAGCTACAGCAGCTCTTATGTTTTGGTCAGCTGTGACTGGTTTACTTCCCTTTTTACAGGCAGATGAAGCCTTGGTGCCCCAGTGGAGGGTGAGTTTGGGTATCCAGCTCCCCATGGTGGTGTCTGAGAGTTTGGGGTCACAGAACAGAGTGCTGTTTTTCCATTTATTTGAGATGATCTTGCAATTCCAGCACTCAGGATAAACCCTTCCCAGCAAGGTGAGAGGCAGGAGATATTTTTTTGTGATGTCAGAGGCCTTATGGAAATGAACTCCCCCATCAAATCTGGCCCAGGTTGAGTCACCCTGCCCAGATCAGTAGGATCCATTTCTAAGAACCTTGTTTGCTTCACCAGCCAAAGAAGAAACTCAGGATCAGCATTAGAACTACAGGGACTTCCAGGTGGGAAGGTTATTTGGTGGCTGTGTTTCAGACATTCCTGAGAAAGCAACAAACAGGAACAACTGGGCAGGCAGGCCTGAATGTGCTTTGGTATGAGCTGAGCTGTCAAAGGGAAAGAACATTATTCTTCCATTGGTTTTGGACAGTTCCATGACTATTCTAGTGCTTTCCTGAATTTTATATTATGAGAAGTAATGGGTAGTTATTTGTTTATTCTACTTAATATTAATAACTTCATTCATCTTTGTCACATCAACACTTATATGCTTTAAGACGAATCTTATGCTCTCCTCATATGAAGGCTGACCACTTTTTCACCTTTTTCTTGCAAAAACATCTAATAATCATGTCTCACAGCTCTCATTATCTCGGACTGAGGAGAAAGAAGATATACATGGACATTTTAAATGCTCTGCAGTATGAGGCCACTGCTCAGCACTGAGATCCAGCTGCTGCAGTCCTGCTGCACCACTGCCCCATCACTGACAGCAATGCTGGCAGGCCAGAACTAAGACAAAAAATCTATTTTATGTAGATACATTTATAGAGAGGAGCAGGCACTGATCCCTTGTCCCTGGTGACCAGTGACAGGACCCAGGGAACGCCTGGAGCTGTGTCAGGGCAGGCTCAGGTTGGATCTCAGGAAAAGGTTCTTCCCCCAGAGGCTGGTTGGGCACTGCCCAGGCTCCCCAGGGCAGTGGGCACAGCCCCAAGGCTGCCAGAGCTCCAGGAGGGTTTGGAAACACTCTCAGGGACAGAGTGGGATTGTTGGGGTGTCTGTGCAGGGTCAGGGGTAGGACTGGATGATCCTTGTGGGTCCCTTCCAGCTCAGCATATTCTGTGACTCTATGAACTCTGCTTCATTCTGCCTCCAGAATTTGGAGCTTTCATTTGTCCCTTGAGTTAAGATTTTCCTCAGAGGACTTGTTATAAAACCATCAGTGACTTTTCCATGGTGTTCAAGCAGGGAGGGCACATTCCAAGGCTGAAATAAGGAACAGGGAGGGAGGGAGAACAGGAGCCTCAGCCCGCAGCTCGTTCATCCCCGGGGCAAGGATCCCTGCTAGCTTTGAGCAGGGCTGCTGGCCTGGGAGGGAGGGAGTGACAGCTCCCAGATTTAGCTGGGAAGACAAAGAGCAGTGCTTTGCTCCGGGGTTGCAGCTGCCACCTGCCACTCTGATGTCCCTGGGACAACTGGGACTGCCACGCTCCCCTGTCATCGCCGGGACATCTGCCTGGCCAGACCCACGGGCTTCGTGGCAGGGCACTCCCATGGTTGTTATCTGCAGCTATCAGAACTGTTATCTGGGAAAGCCAGGATAGCTGAGGAGCAGCGTGTTGCTGGGCACAGGTGGCTGGCATGGGATGACCTTCGAAACAGTGTTGAAATCCTGCTGTTTAATCTGAATATGTTCATGCACAGGAGACAGAGATAACAAGGTCCTGGAGCAGCTGTTTGACACAAACAAGGGCATCAGCTTGGTTCTGAACAGCAGGGAAGCTGAAGGCAGTGAGGTCAGCACAGGTTGATGAGGGATGGATGACACATTCCTTGTGCAGCTCCAATAAAGTTCAATAACGTCAACACCTCTTTCCAAGATTTTCTGGAGAGAAACAGTTTTAGAAGGGTTGATCTTCCTGTAAAACTGGAGAGGTGACTCATGAGACAAGAACCAATGTCCTTCTGCTTAGAAGATCAAGGCCTAAAAGATAAACATTGACTAAGCCATGGTGAGAGCAGGAAATCGGGAATATTGGAGTCAGTCACCTGCCTGGGACATGGCTCAGAGCCTCCCTCCTGCCTGGGATCCCTGACCATCCCAGCTGCTGCTGGTAAGGGTGGAACAGGCAGGATGGGAGGGGGCTGGAATCATTCCTGCCATACACAGCCTTTCTGTGCAGAGGCAATGTAGCCTTGAAGGTCTTTAAGGTTCCTGAGGGAGAGATGGATGTCCCAGCTCTGGGACACTTTGCATCTTTAGGAACCTACAGACATTCTAAAGACCCATTCCTAGACTCTCTGCACCTCAGTTTCCATCTCCCCTTCTCCAAGATGATACATGTATTACAGTCTGGACATGGCCAGACCCTGTGGCAGGGGGTCTGCAGATGGAATTGAAAAGGCTTTTAAAATAGAAAATAATGGATTTTTTAACAGCATCTTCAAATGCTCTCCCAAGGCCCCTCTTCCTTCCACACGAGGCTGCCCATACTGATCCTGTGCTGGGGGATTATGTTTCACAACACAAGCCAAAATGTTGACATTGTGGCATTTGATTATTCCCTGAGCAGTGTGGCTGGGAATGTTGTTGACACAAGATATGCAGCCCACAGGCAACTCTGAATAAGGTAATTGGCATCACTGGCTTTAAAAGCCTCTCCAGGGGGTCTTTAGTAGGGAAAAATATTATCCCTGGGGTCTCACACTCCTTGGAATCAGCACAGCTGGGCTGCTGCAGCTCCTGTAGCTGCAGAGTTTCTCTGTGTGTTGGTGTTTTGGGGCACAAAGCACGTGACAGAGATCAAAGGACATTCCACAAACCCTTTGGGACTGAACGGTATGAAGAGGGGTGAGGAGTGGAAATGTCCCTCTGGTCTCCACCCAAACCCTGCACATATTTAAACCTTTCAAACCCTGTGCCATGACAGCTCTTCACCACACCTGGACCTTTTGGCCTCACACAACATGGCCACGGTGCTTTGTCAGTTGTTGCTGCTGCAGTTCAGAGCTGAATCTTTGCCTGGAAAGTTTCTAACACTAGTCCTTTAATCCTGGTTTGAATCATGAAAAATCTTTACTTCACAAGGCCTTGGTTGATTTGCAAAATCACCCCAAAGCAAGAGGAGTTCAGCCTTTAGCTTCAGTTTCCCTGGAGTGAGAAAACACCCAAGTGCACTTAGAGTGAGAACAGCTGAGTTTTGCCTCTGGTCAGCCTTTGGCTCTTTGAGCAAATACTTCCCCATACCATTCAAGCCTTGCTTATTCCTATAAATGGTTTCAGTTCTCCCCTAAAACTGATGTCATCACGCACATTTTTTTCACCACAGCAGTGGGAATCAACAGGCTGAACTCTGCCTTCCTCTGAATGAAAAATAATTTCCTCCCCTGTCCCCTGAACAAGTAGGATTTAGATTGCCTTTTGTGACTGTGCAAGTGCTAAAGGCTTTAAAGAGCACAGCAGGACAAGGACATGTTTCACAGAAGTGCTGCATCAGGAGCTGTTACCCAGTTCAGTGACTAAGTCCATTGCAGGGAAGTAGCCTACTGTTTTCCAAGAATCATATATCCACCAATCTCTGTTTGATTCTTTTACTGTACCATGGTACATTTCATTCTTTTAGGTTTGCATCCCTGAATTTCTTCAAAGGGTGGATATGTCTTGGACCTGGATCTTTGGTGTTGGTAAAGGGCAAAGGCAGTTTCTGTTGTAAATTTTCAGTAAACTGAATCTGGAATTTGAACCTGAATCTTAACTCAGCTTTTAAAGTAGTCCAACTCATAATAAGTTTGAAGAATGTGCAAGAAATAAGTGAAAAGACACAATATTGCAGTGACCCAAGAAGTAATTATGTCAGTAAAGGTACCAATCTCTGTGGTGGGACAGTCTGACAACCCTGTGCTGTGTCAATCCATCCAGGATTAGCTGTTTTTATTGCATTGCTTCCGTTTCATGCAAGAAAACATAATCTGGATTTTAACATCGTTGTCATCCTAACAAAATGATGTGTTCCCATCCTCATCCCCCTGTAGTTTTAACTCCAAATCCTTGAAGAACATAGTGAGAGCAGTGCCACTGCCCCGGCCTGGGACAGTGTCTGTGCAGCTCAGCCCCTTTGCTGCCGGGAACATTTCCACGTCTGGAGTCTCTGGGAGCTGCATTTGCTTTGCAGGATGTGGGAATGGCTCTGGCAACATCCACTGCTCCGTGTTGTCCTCCCCAGGGGAGTGGTTCCCAGTCCGGACGGAGGAGAGGAGGGGTGCTGACAGTTCCTCCCCTGGAGCACAGTCAGTGCCAGCGTTCCCTGCAGGCAGGAGCAGTGGCAGTCCTGCTGCCTGTTGTCTGTAGCATCCTCCTTGTTTCAGCAAAGACAGGGACAACTGGGGTACACTCTCCGGAGTTTCCACCCTGTCACTCTGCAGCAGCAGCTGCGTTTGCCCAGGGCTCCCCTGGAAGGGCACTGGCTCTGCTCTGCCCCTGCTCCCCCACAACGCCACCTTTGGCTGCTGTTCTTTGTAATTCCAGCTCTTTCCCAGCACCTGGGTCGTGAGCTTTCCATCAGCAAAACGACCCGGAGAGATTTCCTTCAGCGTTTGGTCTGGCTGCAAATTCTTGTACCCGTGGTCGGTGCCTTCGCCGCACAGCCCGTAGGTCAGGGGCAGGGTTTGGGGGGATGTGGCAGCGGGAATGCTTTGCTGGGCCTTTTGAGGAGCGTAACCAGTCGGAGCCGCAATTTCCTTGCAGGACGGCTGAGGGGGCAGCTGGAATGTTGGCACCTCTGCCTGTTGCTGGTAGCCACTTTCGGGGGGGCAGGAAGGCTGTGGTGGCTCCAGTGCTCGGTCCAGTTGTTGGCTGATCTGTGGCAGCGGCACTTCAGAGGTGAAAAGGGAAGGTTTGGATAAACTAATGGGCTTTATGATGTGCTCCACTGTCAGTGTGAGAGGCTGGAACGATGAAATCCCTCTGAAGTCCTGTTGGAGTAGACAAACAAGCAGGAGTTATTAACAAGAAGCTGTAACCTTGAAGGTTTGCTTTTGGTTCTTTAAAATTTTCCTTGGAGAAGTGTCAGTAAGAGCCAGTAACAACCACCAGGGATCTGCTCTGCTGACAGAACTCCTTTTTTCCTGGGGAATGAGCCCTCACAGGAATACAGACAGCTCTCACTGTGTATCAACTGTGCAATCCTAAAACACGAGGAAGGAAAACTCCTCCTTTAATTTATGCACAGTGTGGAAATAACCTTTTATTTTATTATTATACTTTATTATCCCTTAAGCTCACCTCACGTGAAGACCCAGCACTCAGTGTGGGAGGTGAAGGATAGGTGAGAATCCCTGATCTTTCAGGTCCCTCCCAGCCCAAGCTATTCTGGGATTTTATGACCTTAAAGCTCTGCTGCAGGGGCTGATGGACACTCACCAGAGCCATGGGCTGGGCACTGTGTTGTTTGACATATTTGTAGATCACGTAACCAGTGGCAGCAAACACCAGCCCAGCACAGAATCCCAGGGCCACCAGACTGTAGAGAACCCACGTCTTGTCTGGTTAGTGGGGAAGAGAACAAGTGGAAAGAGGGTTGGATTAGAAAAGCTGCACCAGATCAGCTAAATGGTGTTATAGGTTTCGTCTCATAGCACTTAATTGTTAAATTATTTAAGTTGGTGTTCCTTGATGAAAATCAGTGTATTTTGTGTATCCAGCATCCTGGATGGACTTTTCAATCAGCAGAGTGAACAGCCTCACCTTCTAGTGTTTTAACCCAAAACACTTGAGATTTGCTGCTTTTCTGGAGGAGATACATATAAACTGTTCCATTATATTCCGTGTCTGGGTCCAAGTCGGAAACTTCAAATTCTTTGTTGTGCTCATTCTTTGTCCGCTGTTTGAAAACAAAGGTAAAATCTGTGTTTTAGAAAGATTCAATGCTACATTTTCTTCAAATCAGATTGCAAAATTCAGCATAAAATATTATTTTACTTGATAAGGTGTTTTAGTGCTATAATTATTCTGTACGTATGGAATTTTAAATATTTACACCACTTTGCTTTCTGTTGTTGCTCTTTTTAATTGTGCATTTCAGTTTCTCGAGACTTGAGCTAATTAAGTCATCTTTTTAGTCACAGTACCCTCAGAAACTCCAGTTTCTTTTCCAGAATTTAAGAGGAATGCTTAAAGTTCCCATTGTCTGCTGAGAGTCAAAGACTCCGAGACTTTCCCTGTCCCATCAGAAATCCCCTCCATCGTGTGTAAGCTCTGAGATCCTTCTCCATCTTACCCAAAATGTGATTTACAGAATCACAGGCCAGTGCCTGAGGTTGTGCTTTACCTGCTGATGTGTCCTTTGGTTGAATATTGTCAGGTGATAACCAACAGCCCCAAATTTGCTGTAAATGTCCTCCACAGTGAGCTGCTGGTTGTCCTCCCCCCTCAGGGGAGTGTAGGGGGGCCGGATGAGAAACTTTATGGACCGTACCTGGGGAATGTACTCCACTTGTGGGGCTCCTATAACAGCTGGGAAAGACACAACAGGCACTGTCAGCTGGGAAGGGTAAAGCTGATAATTGTCAGATCATCTTAAATACACCACACTCCCCCCCAGACTCACTGGAATTATTCCTTCTGCTCGTGCACAACAAGGGTTTGAGCTGTATGAGCATGGGAAAAGTCAGGCAACTGGAGACACAGGTGCTGTGGGGTTCTGCCACACTCAGCCAGTGTTTGTTCCTAGGAGTTCTTGCCCCAGGCTTTTCCTTAGGACCCTGTTCTCAGTGATTCCACGTTGCTTCCCTGTCCCTCCCAGGGACATCCTCCCCCATGTGTGTGATGGTGTGAAATCCCACCACAGGGCACTCAGACAAGACTCCTATTCCCAACCTATGCCAGATTTTAGAGTAGTTCAGGTCTTTTGTGTCTACACTTATCCCTAGTGACAGGCACACGTTACACCCAGCACTAAACAGAGGTTTAACCCCAGCTCTAGCAGCAGCTCTAAGAGCAGCAGTGGGATTCCTTCATGGACCTGTAGTTTGGAAACATGAAGCTGCAAAGAGCAGCTCTGGGAGGTAGGATCACCTCATGTCTGATGCCCACACTGCAATGACAGTGAGTGTTTAATGACCAAAGCAGCCTGTGGCTCTTTTGGTGCAAAGATCTGAAGGCTCTTCACAATCATTGACTGGCACCTTGAATTATTCTGGGTGAATATGCAGTGGGAAGAGTTTAGTCACAGAACCAATAATGCTTCCAAAGGCTGTGCTGTGTGTCTGTAGGAGGGCTCACTTAAGGGTTGGGAACATGAAGTATCCATGGGGCTGGATGCTTATCCCAATTTTCAGGAGCTCACATTTCACAGCTCCTGGGACTTTATTACTGGCTGTCCTTGGGTTGTGTCTTACTAATTTCCTTCTGCCTCTCATCAGCCTTAATAGCAGCTCTTCCTTCAAGGGCACAGAGTCATGTGGTCAGAGACTCACAGAATCAGAGACACCTGGCTTTTCCTTTTCCCCTGTAGTCCCACTTTGATGTTGGATCAAATGAGCCCATTTGCTCATTTGCCTCCTTGCCCCGACACCAAACCTTCAGGCCTTCTCTCCCTCCCTTAGCAAGCACAGGAGCCCTCCAACACTGAAATCAGGGGAGGTGCTGCCCTAAACACCAGTGAGAGCAGGGCTGGCTCCCCAGCAAGTGGGATTTGGGGGCTTTGGGCTGGGTACTTACTCTCTTTCCTGGGCTCAAACCTCTCAGAGCGCACCCAGCCGGAGGAGCAGCCGCTCCGGCCCGTCGCCCTCACCCGGGCGTAGTAATGCTCTGTGAAGTTCTCTGTCTCACCAGTGAGGTTGCAGAAGTGCTGGGTGATACTCTGGCACTCGGCCTTGGGGAGCCAGGATTTTTCTCCATACCTGAGTTTAAAAAAAAAAAAACCAAACCAAGAAGCTTTTAGTTTGTTTGGTAGGACATGACCGGAGGAATAGAGGAGGAAGTTGCTAAAGGCAAAGAGTAGCTCAGTAAGGGAGTGAAGTTGGCAACCCAAGCTGTAAAATATTTGCCCAACTGAGCATCGTGTACCACTTTGAATAATCCTGTCCTTCACTGAGCTCTTCTCCAAGCAGAGCCATTTCCTTAACAGTAAAACAGCAAAACCAGCTTTTGTTTGCTGGCCCTTCTCTCTCTCCCTAAAAACAGCACAACTCCCAGAAAGAAGCAAACTTCACATACTGTTTGTACTGGACCTCAAATACAGTGCCAGGGGGGATATCTGCTTCTGTTTCCCAGGTCAGGATGTTCTCAAAGTTCGTGGAAGAAAACACTGCACGTTTCAGACATGGTGATCTCCCTGTACTCACAATACCTGGAGGAGCAAAGAAACTGGTATTAAAAAGCATATTCTGGCATCTCAGCCCTCAGATGAACGTGGGTCTGGTGCTGTTTAGTGAACAGAAATATCAGGGATGCCACTTCCTGATATTCTGCTAGAGCTGGGCTGCAAAGCAGAAGCTTGAGCAGAACAAGACTTCAAACCCTGCACACATCACCATATATACACCTTGCAGGTTGTTGACTCATCCCAAAGAAATGTAAGGCAGGAAGTTACACAGAAAGGCCTCAAAAACTCAAGCCAGAGAGAGAATCCTTGAATTTCTTGTCAAGTTTCTTTTAAAGCAGTTAAAACAAAACCGGTAAAATAAGAATAATGGTAAAATAAGAATAATAACCTGTTTTCAAGACCAGAATCATGTCTATGAATGGCTCTGCTTTCTGCCCCTACTCAGGGAAGTGGCCTGCAGAGCTCAGTTTCACATCCCTGAAGATGTGGCTGCTGTTGACCTCTCCTGCTCCGTGTTTTATTGGGTTGATCTGTGGAGTGACACGCAGGGACCCGATGTCCGGACTCTGATCTGGGTGTGCCAGGCTGAAAGCAAACAACTCACCCAGCTCCCTGCTTCCCAAGCCCTGCTCCTCTGCCCCACAGAGGGTGGGCTCTGGCTTTGCTGAGCAGGGATGTCACCTGTCCCTGACAAACGTGGCCCTGTAGAGCAGGACACAACCATAGTCCCTCTGAGCAGGTGCTGCAGAAATGTCCTACAGACTTTTGTCTCCTGCCGTGAGAATAAACACTGCAAAATTTCCCAAGGCTGAGTCACAAGGTTCTAAATTGCAGGGCAACCTTCAGGACTTGTAAGCTCCGTAAATTCAATTTATAGACAGATCCTCAAAGGTAGATCATTTATACATTACTCAATGCAGTTTGTGGTGTTGATAAACACCTGGAACATGGGTGGGCTTCAGCCTGTGCTTGCTGAGAGTGATCAGTCCCACCATGGTGCTCAAAATGAATGAGATCCCTTGTTAGAGAAGGGGGTGAGCAAGTGAAAGTAGGGAGGGAAAACTGAGGGCAGCATGGGGGTGACTTGGACAAGATCCCATTGAGCAGCTGTGGAGGAGCAGAGGCTAAATCACATCCAGATCCTGCTCCAAGCTTTCCCTCCTGCTGCCTCCCTGGAGCAGAGCTGAGTGCCAGCAGCTAAACCAGCTGGCTGCAGGGGAGGACAGCCAGGCAGAAAGGCACAGATCCATCCTCAGGGCTGTGTGTGGCATTTGGGCAGGGAAATGACACAGGAATGGACTGAAATCTAGTCCAGCTTTTGCCCAGATTTCAACACCTGCCTCTGCTCGCTCAAGGCTCAGCACCCCTGTCCTGTAGGAAGGGGGTGGGTGGGTTTCCCTATCTGAGCACATTGAAAACTGAGTCACCAATATCCTGATCGTATCAGGAGTAGGAAATCTCTGTCTTCCCACATTTATCCACACTAAAACAGTTATGCAAAGCAGTGTAACACAAACACAGTCAAGTGTGGGCAGGGGAAAACCAGGATATTTCACAGTGACAGACCTTCTGTTCTAGGAGTTTCTGAAGGCGCCTTCCCTGCGATGTAGGAGCACAGACAGGAGCAGACAATGACAAGCTGGAGTTTGGAAACAGCAAGTTTATCCTTCATTATCCCAGGAGTGAGTTTGCCATATCTGGAGTAGGATTAAATGGCTTTTAGAGGGTAGATTTAGATTAGATATAAGGGAGAAATCCTTCCCTGTGAGGGTGGGGAGGCCCTGGCACAGGTTGCCCAGAGAAGCTGTGGCTGCCCCATCCCTGGAAGTGTCCAAGGCCAGATTGGATGGAGCTCTGAGCAACCTGGGTTAGTGGAAGGTGTCCCTGTCCATGACAGGGGGTGGAATTGGATGTTCTTCAATGTCCCTTCCTACCCAAACCACTGTGTGATGATTCTGTGATTTTCAGATTACATTATTTGTTTGTACCTCTTTTAAAACCAGGGTTATTTGTTCATTTGTGTCTCTGCTTGAGACACAAGGAGACTGATCCAAAGCCCACTGAAATCAAGGAATATCCTTTAATCCTGTAGGATTTGGGCTGTAACACACCAGTGGCAAATGCTTTGAAGTGAAAGAATCTTTTTGCCTCCCTACTAATCCTTCAAGCACTGAGCACCTCAACCCACATGGGAATTATAAAAAGGAGAGAACAACATGGAAAACAAGTTTTATGCAACCTCAGACAACAGCTCGCTCTCTAGGTGTTAATTCAGTAAACATGATAGAAGTATGTCCCATACTACAGGATCAAGCAGAAACACCCCAATTAGTGACAGGAAAGAAGGAGAAGTCAGGACTTACCGACCACTGCAAACCCAGCCAGGACGAGCAGGAATCGCTTCATGAATCCCTGGGCAGGCTGGGCTGGGAGGGCAGGCGGCTGATCCTGCGTGCAGGTGAATCACCTTTCATGAGAGGTAAATTCTCCCTTGTGAGGCCAGGCTGGATTTGTTGCTCAGTAACAGGCTGCAGAGCTCCTATCCCGCCTCCCCTGGGAGCTGAGCTCACCAGCCCCGAGCCGTGCGCATGTGTGAGGGAGCGCGGGAGCCACCACAGGAGCACCTCTCCCCACCTGACTGTACAGAGGTGCACGAGCCAGAGGCTCAGAAAGTCCCTCAAATCTTGAAAAAGAGCCAAGTACCTTTTTGCTGAGAGCTTCCTGCCCGAAAGCCCTCCCTGAGGTTTCTGGGGTTTGAGCCTGGCTTTTCTGGTCGGGCGACTCGGGCTTGTTGAAACTCTAGAAATTAAAACTTTGTGCTGGTGCACCTGGTTGGCTTTAATGCCTGCTGCAAGTAATACACCTATTTCCTCGAGAAAAACCCTTGAATACTTACTCAAAGTGAAAGTCAGCCAGATCACTTTGTTTTTACACTCTTCACACTGACCTTGGATGGGAACCAAATGACCAGCACGTGCCCTGCTGCAGCCTTGGCAGCTCCTCAGCTCTGCCCTGCTCTGCCCTGCCAGGTGGGTGCAGAAGTTCTCTCACCTGACATAGGAAGGAGGTAGAAAGGAGGTGGCCTTTCCACAGGAGGAGCACATGCTTTGTGCAGGGGCCACTGTAGACCTACAGTTTATTTTTGTGTCTGTTTACAATTTAAGGCTCTGTTCTTACCCTGAATGCCTGGTGGTAAGAACTGGGAGTTTGTGAGATATAGTTCCTTTTCCATAGCCTGCTCAGTTATTTAAGGTGTTATTAAATTACATGTTCAGGTTTTTCTCAGAAGAGAAAACTGAAATCTCCAGGAGATGCAGGTTTAGAACCACCAGGTGCATAGAACACTTGAGAACTGGTACCTCTGCATGCTGCTTATTTTACCCAAGATATCCCAAGAGGAGAAGGCTTCACACATGCAGCCTGTATTTGAGGCTTAGGACGCTCCCTGAGCCACTGCTTTTGACTGTTTATAGTGTGGCTATTCCTTTTTCAAAACTGGATTACCTCTGTGGCTCATTCCTCTGCTTTATCTCATCCCCTCTTCACAGCTGGGGCTCCTGTCCTCAGCCCTCAGCTTTGCCCAGGACTAACTGGACCACTGAATAAAGGTCAAGTTCCACCAAAGTTCCACAAATCCCAACTACCCCTTCTGCTTCCCTCTTTACCTCGTGGATTGTCTGTTCCTGAAGCTCTTTCTGTTCCCTGCTCTGCTAGGGTGTTAACAGGGCTCCAACCATGCCATGATGCACCACTGGGCATTTTGTCTTTCTCACCTCACCTGGACAAAGGCAGAAGCCTCACAGGTGTGTTAAACAAGACACACCTATCCAGCAGCGTGGCCCACATCTAGTTAAGTATAACTCTTCCTTAGGGTGTTCCCTGAATGACCTGCTAAAGTATTTCCACTTTTTTCCTTCACTCACGTCACTACCTTGTGCCTCTGCTGTGTGACAGGGCAGGGATCAGGGACCTTGGATTGCACCTGAGACTTTAGTTTTGAGAATATAACTTCCAGCTTCATTCCTGCCCTTATTTCTAGCAAGATGCCACCTTTTGAACAGCCCAGGAAGCACCTCCCTGAATCTTTAGGTGCCTGAAGGTTTCCAAATCTCTACTTTCAAGTTTGAAATTAAGCACTTGGCTTCGAACTTCCAAACCTCCTCAAACTTTCAGCTCCCTCACAGTCCTGGGGGGGGCCTGCAGCAAACCTGGTGACTGCTACATGTGCTCTGGCTGTGACTGACCCTTTTGCAGTGGAAAACAGGTCTCAGGCCCTGCTGAAAGAAAACGTGGAGGAGTGGGATGCTGCCTCCCCCAGTGCAGCTCACCTGGCCCTGCAGCCTGTCCCTCAGCTCCCTGGAAAGACAAAGAACTGATCCCAGGCCCTGTTTGCAGAGCTGTGACATGTCAAAATAATTTTGTAGAGGTTACACAACTCCAGAGCTTCCTGTAACTCAAAGCCTGGGGGTTTTTCCTTGATTGCACAAGAAATTGGGTGGTGATTACTTTGTATCACCTGTATCTTTCTAAATGAACTGGAGGGATTACAATGCAGGATGTACCAAAGGACACTTTGCAGAGGACAGGCAAGAAAAGAAAGGATAATTCTAGTTGATGGGTCCTTTCTCCAACCTCCCACTTTAATCCAGGCCCTTAATTAGCACATCTTGCTTCAAAGCCCTTCCCAAACCCTCCTATCACCCCCTCCCCCTTTCAAATATTGTTCTCCTGATTCTCTAAAGATTTCAGCTTTAATACCCTCCATCAACACCCTCCCCTCATCTGAGACAACTCTCCCTGAATGCAGAGAATGGCTGGGGGGTGTTTCCCTCTTTCTTTTAAGGCTTTGCTTTTCGGTGTGTCCTCCACACAAAGGCTCTCTCTTTATACTTCAGTATAAAAAGACTTTTTACAAGGGCACATAGTGATAGGACAAGGGATAATGGCTTTAAACTGACAGAGGGGAGAGCTAGATTAGATATAAGGAAGAAATTGTTCCCTGGGAGGGTGGGGAGGCCCTGGCACAGGTTGCCCAGAGAAGCTGTGGCTGCCCCATCCCTGGAAGTGTCCAAGGCCAGGTTGGAGCAAGCTGGGCTAGTGGAAGGTGTCCCTGCCCAGGGCAGGGGACTGGAATGAAATGAGCTTTCAGGTCACTTCCAACCTAAACCACTCCATGATTCTTTGTTCAGAGAGAGGGTCACAGTCCTGGTTTTTCAGTGCCCAGGATGGCCTGTCTGGGAAGTCTCATAGGATTCTACTCCAACCAAAGCATTAGGAAGGCCCAGGTGGGGTCCTGTTTTAAAATGTAATATTTTTCAGGATGAGCTGCAGTCACCCTTTGTAGCTCTGGGACACAAAAACACACACACATGGAGTTATATATAAAAATATCAAAATATTATTGCTCTCAGACACTCTGCACAGCAGGAGGAGTTTCAGCTTCTGTAAGTATATCCATATAAAACAAAAAATAAATAAACAAACATGCTGCATATTTCTCCCTCTGTTGGAACACAGAAGGTGATCTTTTTAGGCTGAGGTAGAGAACTTTCCATCCCACAAAAAACAGATGTTGCTGACTGTCTCTGTAAGGTGCTCCCAGCCCAGCAGAGGTGCAGTTCTGCAGTTGGGGAGGAGCAAATGTGACGTAAACAGTTTAAAATCTCCTCCAAATCAACGTGCAGGCACAACACTGTGTTTTCAGGGCCCAGCTGATGGTTTCACACGAGTCTGGGTTGTGGTTTTGCCTTTCATAACTCACATGTAGCAGCTCCCTTGCTCTGAAGTTTTGGGTGAACAGGAGGCAGTGCCTGTTTGCTGTGTGAAACCTCCCGAGATACCTCTGCCTGACTCACCCCTGGCTCTAATCAGAGCCTGAGCACCTTATCACAGTACATTGGGACAGTGTACAGAGGTTACTGGGAAATTAATTACACCTTCTGTGTCCCTAAAGTCATATGCCTTGATAGGCCAGACATCAGCAGAGAAAACTCCAAGTGAATAAATAAAAAACCAGCGTCACTCTCAAGATATTTGTCCTTGTTCAGGTCTCCTTGCCTGGATATCTGGAGCTCTCCAGCATTTTCCAGGCACTCTGGGTGCTCTAGGTCCTTCCCAAGTAATGTGCATGGCTGTAGCCTTTGAATTGAAACTTTGGATCATATTTGTCCCCCGTGTTTGAAGGTCCAAAGGTGTCACTCAGCACCGTGGATGTGGGAGGTGTCCCTTCGGTAGAACTGTCGCTGTCACAGTCACTCGAGATCCCTTCATCTGCTGCCACCTGCAGAGTGTGTAAGGGGATGAGCAGCTGGATGCTGGGATCCTTCCCGAGCTGGGATATCCCGTGGGTCTGGCCCTGCAGATCAGTGATTGATTTCTGGTGATACCTGGTGAAGGGATGACCCTCCTGCTGCGGGTGGTGCTCACCGGGAGGGCCTTGGGCACAAACCCCCTCCATCAGTGGATGAGGGAGGGTCATTCCCAGGCTCTCACCCCTGTCTGCCTCGTGCTGTTCACTGAAACCTGGGAATCTCACATCAGTGAGGGATATTGTCCCTAAGGAGGAACTGTGAGAAAGGGATGGTTCCTCATTTGCTTGGGGTCCCGAGGTGTCCACCTCATCCTTTCTCTCTGGGAAGGAGGAGAAACCCGAGGTACTGAGGTCAAGCAGAGATTCACTGTCCACAGAGAGACCTCCAGTTCCTGAATCCGAGCTTGTTTTCCCCTGAACTACTTGGGGTAGTTGGCAGCTGAGATGTCTCTTTGGAAAGCGAGTCACTTGGTTGTATGGGATGAAAGTGCCGCTGTCTTCCTCCTCCTCCTCCTCCTCCTCCTCCTCCTCCGATGATGATGATGAAGATGATGGTGATGGTGATAGGAAAGAAGCCACCTGTGGTAGGCTGTTCCTTGCTAAGGCTCTGCCTGTCTTCCTTTGTGCCTTTGGCTTCTCTGTGCAGGTCAGATCATCACTGCAGAATTCCTTCTCACTGAGCTCCCAGGGAAAGGCTGCTCCAGCAGCGTGGAAGCGACGAAAATCCTGCCAGGGAAAAGGAGGGAGACAGTCAGTTAGTGATGCTTTTAAAATAAAAGTTTGGATACAGGAAAGCCTACTTAAAGTGGGACTTATGAACACAAAACTGAGACGTGCAGAACCCTCCTCCCCACTCCTCCCCAGTTCCCCTCTGAAAACCAGCAAGGCTTTGAGTCAGGAGGGGACCCCAGAATCTGGGCCATACCAGAGCCTGAGGCATCTTCCTTTGCTTGGCTTCTTGTTTCAAAAAGCAGAGGATGAAGGCACCAATCAGGAAGATGGGGAGGACAAACACAGGGATCGTGGCAGGAAGTGGGAACTTCACTGGTGAAGAAGAAAAAATAATCTCCTGTTGGTGCTGTTTTTGTAGCAGTTGTGGGCTTTATATTCAGCTGTTCTTTCAGAAATCTCAAAAAATGGTGGGCTCAAGATCTGTATTTTGCAAATGCAGGGGAAGGAGAACAGACCTGCCTAAGATCAGACTCTAAGTCATGGTCACAAAGGAATGTTCATACCAGCCAATGCTTTACTTGGATCGGAGAAAACATGAAGCTTTATTCACATATTTTTCCCCAAATTTCCCTCAAGAGCACAACAATATTCAGGACATTCAGCAAACATTTCAGGGTTGGCTTTTTTAAGTGAAAATGTTTCTCCAGAAAGCAGGAACAGTTCACTAGAAAATCCAACCCTTTAACAGGAAACCCATCATTGTTGTTGTTGGTTTTGAAGAGCTGGTTTTGGTGGAAATCTTTGACTTGGCCTAATCCCACTCGATGTCCCACCACATCCTTTTCTGGGAAGGACCAGAAAAAGGTCCACATACCTTTGTGGTTTAATGGCAGACACACTGGTGGGGAGAACTCGCTGTATTTTGTGGGGTAGCTTTCGTAGATAGATCTGGCACTAAAGCAGTAGTTGCCTCTGAGTGCAGTGGTGTTAATAGTCACTGAGTCCCTCCTGAATTTATCTTCATATTTCTTCTGTTTGGAAACAAAACAGAGGATTGGAGAGATGGTTCTTTCACTATTTGGGTGGTGTTTCTCTACCATTTCAGCCCATGATTCCCTTCGTTACGTTGTGTGGCTTCAGGGGTTGGGAGGTGCATGGAGAGACATTCCAAGCAAGAATCTCTCCCAGGGTTATGGATCCCAGGGTGGGATTTCCAGCTGTGCTGTGCTCTGTTCTGCCAGGGAATGCTGACCTGGTTGTTTTAAACCTCAGATATTGACTGTAGTGTAGCATCCCCTTCCTGATAAAAATGAGGAACTGACAATAAAATAAGGAGGCACACACACACACCACACACAACACACACACATGCACTCACATCTACTTTTTTCCTCTGGCTTTGGTTTAACTCTGGTTTGGCCAGTCCCTTTTCCCTAGGCCCTGGATGCAGAAATGTGAAGCTGTTTCAGTTCAAGCTGGCCATTGTTCCTCCTTCTCCCCCAAGAAGAGCCACTTTTACTGACCTTGTCTTCAGATCCAGCTTTCCAGTAGTTCAGTTCGTACTTCCAGGTGAGCTTCTCCACACAGGTGGGCAAAGGGAAGGAGGCACTCACATGGATTAAATTCTCCTTGACCTTCAGGATGAGCACGGGGGGAGCCAGTTCCACTGCAACCGAGCAGCCAGACATGAGAATGGTGCTTGCTTGGGTCTTACCTTTCTGAGACTGATCCACACCAGGAGGGAGGCAAAGGAACACCTTTTTTACCCCACATCCCCCTGCTGGTATATGGAAAGCTTGAAGCCAGTTTGTTCACCTGGAGCTCCGATGAACAAATTCTGACAACTCTTGCTGCAAATTTAATTTTCAACCTATGAGGGCTCGTCGCAGTTTGTGCTCCACAAAGCTCCTGATTTCTGTTCCTGTGGTGTGTGAGCTGCTCATTTGCTCAGGCACCACTGTTGCTGGGATGTCCCTCCATCCAGGCTGGAACCTGGCAGACTCACCTGCTGAATAGTAATCCTTGAACCGGGATTTTACCCAGCGTGACTGGAGCCGGCCTGAAACAGCCCTCACTCGAGCCCGGACCTCGGCGAAGATGTTTGAAGGCTCACAAGTCAGAATGCAAGAGGTTGTGGGAATGTTGCTGCAATGAGGAACCTCCAGCCATTTGCCCTCGTGATCCTTGCTGAAAGAAGAAACAACCACACCATAATTGCCATAATATTAAACGTGTTGTTTTGCTATAATTTGTGCAGCAAGAGAAGGGAGTGTTTTGGAGGATGGGTCCCAAATCTTGCTCGGAGTTTGGAGCACTTTCAACGTGGATAATGTTTGGTTTTTGCTGAAAGGTCACTGATCATTATGACATTGATTAACAGAGTTGCACAGTTGTTTGCCCTGTGCCACACCTTCAATCAGACTCACCTTTCATAACTCACAGTATATGTCACATCTTGGGGAGATCCTTCTCCTGGAGCCCATGTCACAATCATTTCAAAATCCTTTGACAGCAGTGTAACATTCTGAGGAGGGAGAAGTCGAACATGACCTGATCAAAAGGGAAAATCATGTGGATTATTTAAAAATAACTTTGGGGATAGGAAATATCACCTGGTTTTGATTGAGGTGGTGTCAAAATTCGAGGCAGAGCAGCTCAGTTCATTTAAAACTGGAAATTGGCTATGGAAGCAGGTGTGATATAGTAATTTTTTTTTCCTCATTTCTTATAAAACATTCTCCCAGGCAGATCCTGCCAGGAATGCAGCAAGGTGCAGCATCCAGCTCTGCCACATGGACTTTCCTGGCACCTATTTTTCCTGGCAGACCAGTACATCCATCACCAGCCCTCAACAAGACCCCTTCTATAGACAGATTTTAAATTGCCTTTGCCGTGGAATAACTCACTTTGTGTGAATCATTCCCATTCAAACTGCTTAAAATTTACCCCTATCTGTCTCTCCTCCTACAAGCAAAGCCACGTTGTGAAAGGAAAAGTAACAAACAGGTACCTCCAGCCGGGTGCAGGAAGCACAGAGCCAGCAGGACTCTGACCCTCCAGGAGAACATCCCGCTGGTCACCTCTTCCTTCCCTTGACACCTTTCCATGGCGCTGTTTTTCTTGACTAAAGTTGTATGAATCCAGGGGATGCTGGAGTTAATGCCCCGCACACACACGCACACCCTCCCTTCCTGCTACAGCCAAGCACAGCCCTGCACGTTGGACCGGGCAAGGAGCCCGTGGGAGAGGAATTTTGGGGAAAGGAGGCGTGAAAGGTTGCAGTACTACGCCCTCCAGTGCTCCTCGGCACAGGCTGTGGAACGCAGAGGAAGCCCAGCCCAACCTCGTTAAAAATCAGACCTTTGGAATGTACCTGCGTGGCTGTGAAATATTAATAGAAATCAACTGAGGTTTCACTGCTGGAGGAATCTATTTATAACCACCACCAATAAAAACCGGAAGGGTGGGGTGCTCTGATAGCCTGGTGTTTACAAGAGATCGAGGATTTTCTCTTTATTTCTGTCACCATCACGTTTTTCAGGAGTCAGGGAATCACTCCACTTTCCAGATGCAGGGGGGAGGTGCAGAGGTGGGACAGGGATCTGCCCCTTCCCACTGTGGGCAAGTGAAAGGACCTGGATCCATCTGCTCAATCCTGTGTGTCTCCTGAATGCCAGTGCTGCAACTTCCCTATACTTGGTTACCAGTTATCTGTCAGGAGACCAAAAATCTCCCTGAGGATCAGGACCAGCTGCCAGGGCTGAGCCAGCACATGGGTCATGCTTGGCCCCTGTGCTCCCAGACCCATGGGCACACTGGCTGTTGGCCTTGGAATTTGCAGCCATAAGACTCTCAAGGTGTTTGTGTCCTCACAACACAGTTCCTTTCAACTCCAGAGCTCTCCTGGAGCACAGCCTGGTTCCTAAGTTGCTGC